>NC_136267.1:102351626-102404126 GCF_964187855.1 Myxine glutinosa
GGTTTGCATTGGAACAAAACAAAAAAAGCTGAAAAATCACAATCTTAGCTTATTCCACACAAAAATCCCAAAATGGCCCAGACAATATTATTAACACATTTTAGAAGTTGTTAGAAATAATTAGATTTCAAACAGGTGATTCTCCTTTACTTTGGAATTGAAGTCTGCTATGGTGAGTTGCAGATGCCTGCAGTATAAAAATCACTCCTTCAACCAGATTGAATGGAGAAAAGGAGTCATTCTGCTGTTTTGTGTCACTGTGTGCACCGCAATGAGCATGGAGAAAAGAAAGAAAACCTGAGAATTGTCTGAGGAGGTCAGACACACGATTGTAGCCAAGCTTGGACAATCTCAAGGCTACAGATCCATCTCCAGAGACCTTGATGTTCCTGTGTCCACCGTACGCAATGTTATCAGGAAGTTTAAGGCCCATGACACTGTGGCCATACTCCGTGGACGTGTCCGCAAGAGAAAACTTGATGGAAGATTGCAGCGAAGGATTGTTCGAATGGTGGAGAAAGCACCTTCATCAACTGCCAAATACATTCAAGCTGACCTTCAGACACAAGGTATGACAGTTCCAACTCGCACCATCCATCGCCAACTCAATGAAAGGGGGTTCTGTGGTAGGAGACCCAGGAGGACCCCACTGCTGAGAGAGAGACAGAAGAAAGTCTGACTGGAGTTTGCCACAACACACCTGAACAAACCAAAATCCTTCTGGGAGAATGTCCTGTGGACAGATGAGACCAAATTAGAGCTTTTTTCGTAAAGCACATCATCTGTATGTTTACAGAAAACAAAATGAAGCCTTCAAATAAAAAAACACCTTCCCTGCAGTCAAACATGGGGGAAGTTCAGTGATATTTTGGGGTTGCTGTGCTGCCTCTGGCACTGGGTGTCTTGAATGAGTGCATGGCATCATGAAATCAGGAGATTACCAAGGCATTTTGGAGCGCAATATTCAAGCCAGTGTCAGAAAGCTGGGTCTCCGTCAAAGGTCATGGGTCTTGCAGCAGGACAATGACCCCAAACACACTTCAAAAAGCAGGGTCGTTCAAGACAAAGCGCTGGACTGTTCTGAAGTGGCCAGCAATGAGTCCTGATCTAAATCCCATTGAACACCTGTGGGGAGATCTGAAAACAGCAGTTGGGAGAAGGCACCCTTCAAATCTGGGAGAACTGGAGCAGTTTGTGCAAGAAGAGTGGACCAAACTGCCAGTGGAGAGGTGTAGGAAGCTCATTGCTAGAGGAAGCGCTTGACTGCAGTTATTTTGTCCAAAGGCTGTGCTACCATATATCAAGTCTTGGGTGTCAATAATTTTGTCAATGCCATTTCTTTTTATTTTCTGATTTAAAAGGATATTTTAAGTTCTGTATCAAAAACAAAGGTTCTGTAATAGTAGCAGTGAAATAAAGACTTGTGGAGACCAAATACCTTTGTTAATTTCAACTTACTTTTAGAGAAAATTGAGTTACTTGAAAAAAGTGCAAGGGTGCCAATATTTTTGGCCACGACTGTAAATTATGACAACACAGCAACTCAACTTCAGTCAGGTCATTATCAGCCTCCCCAAGGAGTGTTTCCTCCTTGGCCAAACGCCATGTTAACGTGTATAAATAGCTTATCATGGCATTTTGGTGGGAGCACCCCCTACCAGAAGTAAAAATTATTATAAACCACAAATACAGTATGATTACCTTTTTTAAACAGTCGCTAATGCTGTTTAACATGAAATTGAAAGAAATTTGAAGGAATCCAGACATCACTCTATGCTCATCACGTCGACGAACGCAGCTGATTGAAAATGTATTGCAGTCTATATACCCCACAAGGGTTAATAACACGACCATTCCTGTCGCTTCCTTGGAGTTCGTCCAAGACGTTTTTCGTGGTTTTTCCAAAGCCGTTTATCATTACAACAGTAACTAGAACGCCACTCAGTAGAGCGCATACTCCCGCCGTGGGTGGCCGCTGCTGAGCCCTATCTTCCAATGGTAAAAAAAATCCTTCAAAAAAATTCCTGGATCCGGAATAATATCCTGAGCTTCACCAAAAGCTAATCAATTCTTCCTTATCCCAAGGGCAATCATCCCACCAACTTTCATCCAAATCCGTTCAGAACTTTTCCAGATATCTTGTTCACAAACACACGAACATGCTGCTACGTGCTCCTCCCCGACCCCCTGGTCACGGTGTACCTCCGAGCCCCGAGAGGAGTCACGGCAGAAAAATGTGTTATTCTGTATGTCAAAGATCAATGGAGAAGCCACCCCAATTGTTACTCACAAACAATTATTGTATTAAGATCACACAAGAATAACAGTACAACAATAATAGTAATCAAAAGTACAATCGATATGTCCTATGATGGTACCATCAGTTTTGTAATATATAACTCACTGTGCTCCAAGTGAGTGAACCAAGACCAATCCCCAATGTCTCTTATTCCCAGCTTCAAGCCAACGTTGATTCGCTCCAGCGATCGCCAGAACGATGTCCAATCGAGACCAGAATCCCGTGCGGATGGCAAGTACAGTCACAGCCGACGCTGCACAAAGGCGCCCTCAAGGCAACTGGGAAATCCAAAGGCGCCCTACAGGCGACTGAGAGATCACACCCTCGGATATGGACGAATTAACCTTTAAAAAGCCACGTCACACACACGCCCCAGATCGACGTCTGAATGCGGTGAAACTGGTCGAAAAGAGACGAAACCGCGAGCGAAGCATAAGTCCTGCGCGAGTCAAAATGGCCGACGACCCGCTCTTGAGAAGTAACGGCCCGGCGATAATTATCCTCGGAATCCACCGCCAAAAACCTGACACGCAGGTTGATCGGTCACAGCGATGACAACTCTGTCGCAGGAATTCCTTTCCCGGAAACCCGAAAGTTCGCTAGTGACTCTTGCTCGCCAACGTTTGCTCCAGACCAAGAAGCAGCTTTGCTTCTTGTCCGACTCCACTTGCTCCGCCTTCTTTTCCCCCTCTTCCTCCTCTTCGTTGTCCGGTTCCCGATCCGGTTTCCTGTTTCTTTTAACATTAACTTTTTTACCTTTTGAAAACAGTTCATGAACAATAAACCTTTTGAACACAATAATAGTACATGGAATCAGAAATATTTACAGTGGATGCAAACCACCACAACGGAAGTGACGAATCCGTAACAATACGAACACACATACACACACGCACACACACACACGGACGGACGGACGGACACGATCGAATGCATTACTCCTGGCGGGAGTAATAATAACACTTGCGACAATAGGATAATATTAATGATGTTACAAAGCAATATCACCCTCCCCGAGAGGTTTTGTGACTTGCGATATTGCCATCTCTTACCCTCCCCTCCCACCCACTCCCCACCCCCCCCCCCCCCCTTCCACCTACCGTGTCCCCGTCACCCCCGAAACATCATCACAGAGCCCTGTTTGAGTGAATGCCACATAGTTATTTTGGTCAATGTACAGACAACGGATCACTGCCTCGATCGCTGAGGCCTATGTTCACAAGACCCATGATTGCTATTGCCTCAAAATTATTTTAACTGTAATTTTGGTCATTATACAATAAAGGGAGAACTTGCAGAGAGGTTGTGAATATGACAGCTCCGAATATAGCAATAGCAGTAAGCATCAATATGGCGGACATAGTACAGAAATTGTGGGTGGAGTCAGGCGAACTGTAACCAATGGGTGGAGCATGCACAACTCCTTTTATAGTATAAATGACCATTTATTTGGAAATCTCTGAACCTGTTGAATCCTGGTGTGTGACCTCTTTACATTGGAACAGAGTCCCAGATGCAAGCAGGCACCTTACCAATAAACATACATTGTCAGCATGTGTACAGCAATCGGGAGATTCAAGATTTGCTGGGGCGGCTGGATGGTGGGAACCGAGCTCGCAATTCCCAGAAAACCATACCTGGACTTTCTCCGTCTCTTTCTGCTTATGGAATACTAGGTAAGAGTGGATTGGTTGGTTGTAGAAAGCAATTGTTTCAAATAAATTGTTTTAAAATATTTTTTAACAGTAATTCCTTAACATACTTTTTATATCGCAATCTAAATTTATTTGATCACATTTTGGCATTAGGCAAACTAAGGTTTTCTTGGGTAATTGTTGAGATAAAAAAAATGTATTCAACCCTAGTCAAACTTTAGGAATCTCATTCACTGAACTGTTTAACCATTTGTTGATAGGTAAATTACTATAAAGTAAAGTGACTCCTTTATTGTTACTCATGCTACAACCATAGGCTGAGTGTGTGAGTATTAGGATGATCTTGTCTGTGTTTGTTTGTCAGTTTATCGGCAGAATAATGTCAGACGTGTTCAGCTCTGAGCTGACATGAAGAAAAGTCTGAAGTGAAAATTGGTACAAGACTATATTTGTTCAGCCCCGCTAAGTTCTGCTCGAACAGGGCCGTGGCATGGGGTTGGCTGTTTTTTTTTTTTTGTTTTTTTTTTTGTATACAAGATCGAGGCTCGTGAAAGAGCGAACATTAATCACACAGAAAGACAAACAGACACATAAAACAAATAACATCGGGAGCGGTAGACAAGATGGGGAGAGAGGGGGAAGGACACAAACACAACATTTGAGAGCAGGGACCGAGAGACATGGAGACATCGAGAGATCTGTGGGAGGGAGAGGGCTTTGGGGGGGAGGCATGTGAAGGGGGGGAGGCATGTGAAGGGGGGGGGGGGGTGGGAGAGGTATAAACATATGGACACTGCCAGGATTTCCAGGAAAGAAGTTGGAATTTCAAACAAGGTGGATCTGGGGTGAATTAGTGGGGGTAGAAAAGATCAAGGTTATGGATGGGGGAAGATAAGAGATGGTGGTGAACAGCTGTTTTAAAGACCTGGAGGGAGGAGAGGGATTGAAGGGAGTGTGGGAGTTTGTTCCACAGGCAGGAGAAAAGAGGAATGAAAGAGTGAAGGTGAGCAGAGAGCCGAGATTTCGGCAGTTTAACCATCAGAGGGTTGCTGGCAGATCTTGTGCGACCTGTAGGAATATTTGGGGGACAGAGCACAGAGAGAGCTGGGGGAGCAAGGCCGGAGAGGAGTCGGTAGAAGACAGAAAGGCCACCTACCTGCCTGCGGTGAGTGAGTGAAAGGCCCTCAGAGATAGCTTCATCGCGGGAGATTCCAATGATTTTGAAAGCTTTGGATTCAACAGCGTGAAGCCGAGCCAGGTGTGAGGCAGGAGCACCAGCCCATAGGGGAGAACAGTATTCCATTGAGCTGCGGATGAAAGCCTTGTATGTGGTGAGGAGCTCAGGTATGCCGAGGAAGGACTTCGCACGACGGAGGATGCCCAGTCGGCGACTGGCTTTGGAGGCCAGCTTGGAAATATGGTTTTCCCAAGAAAGATCATGGCAGATAGTGAGACCCAAAAGCTTGAGTGACAGAACTTCTTGGAGAGGATTGTTGAGAAAGTAGATGGGAGGGTTGTCCAGTCGATCTTTTCGGAGAGACATAGTAAGAGAGTGAGATTTGTCAGGATTGAAAGACATGTTCCACTTGTTTGACCAGTCTCTGATTTTGTCCAGGTCTTCAGAGAGTGAGGAGGCTGCAGACTGCCGATCTGAGGGAAGAGGAATGGAGCGGCAGAGAGTGGAGTCATCAGCAAAGAGATAGAGAGGATTTTCCAGAGAGTCAGAGAGATCATTGATAAAGACCAGAAAAAGCACAGGGCCCAGCACACTTCCTTGGGGAACTCCAGCCTGAACAGGAAGGGGAGATGAGAGAAATCCATTCAGGGCCACACGTTGACTACGACCAGAGAGGAAGTCCGCAAGCCATGCATGGAGATTTCCATGGATACCATAGGAGGAGAGTTTGGTGAGCAGAGCTGGGTGCCAGACCGTATCAAAGGCCCTTGATATGTCAAGGGAGACAGCTCTGATTTCCTGTTTGGCATTGAGGACCTCCATCCATTGTTGAGACAGCAGAAGCAGCATGTCCAGAGTAGAGTGACCTGGTCTGAAACCAAATTGATGATCAGAGATCAAGCCATTGGAGAAGAGGAAAGATTTCATATCCGAAGCAATGACGGATTCCATGACTTTGCTGATAATTGGGAGCAGGCTGATTGGTCTGTAGTTGCAAGGATCTGTTTTTGCACCTTTTTTGTGTAAAGCGGTAATGTTAGCTGATTTCCAGGATGCTGGCAGATGACCTTGAGCAAAAGATAGGGTGAAAAGAACAGAGAGAGGGTGAGATAGAGCGGCAGAGCAGGATTTTAGGACCCGTGGGCTGATGCCGTCTGGTCCAGTTGCAGAATCAGAGTCGAGGTTTGACAAAAACTCCTCCACCTTGTCAGGAGAGAAGGACACAGAGTCCAGGAGCAGTTGGGTTCGACTGGGAAAGGTGGGAACAGAGAGAGATGGGTTTGGGACTAAGGATTTCGAGGCGAACACAGAGTTGAGGCATTCGGCTTTGTCACGTGCGATGTCAACTGTGTGGCCATTTGAGGTAAGGGAGGGGATGGAGGGGGAACAAACACCAGAAACGGACTTGACCAGACGCCACCAGGATTTGGAGGAAGGAGACAGGTTTGAGAGTTCATTCTTGAGTGAGGAGAGATAGTGCTTCCTGGCACTCCTGAGGGTAGACACACACTTGTTCCGAGCTTGGTGGAAGGAACTGAGATTTCCTTCAGTTGGATTAGCCTTCCAAGAGGCAAAGGCAAGTTGTTTCAGGGCAACTGCCTCACCACAAGATTCAGTGTACCATGGACGGGAGGAAGGGTAAGACAATTGAAGGCGAGATGGGATAAATCTGTGCATGAGAGAGATCAGTTTGCTTTGGAAGAATTCCCAGGAAGAATTGATGTCAGAGGCAGTGGAGATGGGAGACCAATCCAGACGATTGATGGCTGCTTGAAGACCGTCCCAGTCGGCCTGAGTGAAATGCCAGACTCGTCGACGCTGAGGAGGCTCTCTGAGAATGGCCAGAGAGATGTCCACTTTGACAAGCACATGATCAGAAGAACCGATTGGAGCAGAAGAAGAGCAGCAGACATTAGCAGGGAAGTTTGTCATAACCAAGTCTAGAAGAGAAGATACTCCATTGGCTGAGATCCGGGTCGGGAAATTGACAGATTGTGTCAATCCCAGTGAGTCACAGAAGTCCTTTGCTGAGGTGCCATGACTAGTGAGAGAGGAACCCACACCCAACCAGGTGGCATGATGACAGTTGAAGTCACCACATATGAGGAAGAGAGAGTTGGGATGAGTGGATAGAAGTTGGTCCATGTTGTCAGACATTGAAATGTAGATGGAGTCATCACTGTTTGGGGGACGGTACAGAACACATATGAACAAAAGGTGGGAGCGGAGAGGAAGCCGTAACCAGAGGTACTCCTGCGGGTGAGGAGGAAAGAGAGCAGTGCAAGGAGAGTGAGGAAGAGAGTTTTTGACAAAGATAGCCACCCCACCACCAGGCCGAGGCTCAGGTCTATCATACCGGAGGAGGGAGTAACCAGGAAGAGATATTAAGGAATCAGAGACATCTTGAAGGAGGAAAGTCTCTGTTAAGCAGATCAAGTCTGGATTGTCAGAAGCAACCTGTATGGAGAGATCAGTCAGGTTTGAGCGAAGGCCCCGGATGTTTGAGGTCCATACCGTTAATGAAGAGAGAGGGGGAGCATCGGGTACAGGACAGGGGAGGGGAGGAGTAGGGTAAGATGAAGGATGAGAGGGGGAGGTAGGGAGAGCAGTTGATAGTGTTTCAGATGTTGCAGAAGAGTTCCAAGAAAGGGAAGGATGAGGAGGATGAAAGGTTTGATGGTGAAGGGATGCGGCACAGTGAGGAGTTGTTTGAGGGGGGGGCAGAGGAAAGTAGAAGGTTTGGGGGGGTGGAGGTATGAGATAGAAGGGAGACGAAGTGGGGAGGAGGCAGCTTGGAGGAGGAGGGGGGAGGAGAGAGAATTGGAGAGGAATGGTATGGGGGGAGAATTGAATGGGAGGGATTGGGGGGGAGTTTTGAAGGGGAGGAGTGAGGGGGGAGTTTAGGAGGGGAGGGGCAAGGGGGGAGTTTTGGAGGGAAGGGGAAAGGGGGGAGATCAGGAGTGGAGGGGCAAGGGGGGGGATTAGGAGGGGAGGGGCAAAGGGGAAGTTTAGGAGGGGAAGGGCAAGGGGGGAGTTCAGGAGTGGAGGGGCAAGGGGGGAGTTTAAGAGTGGAGGGGCAAGGGGGAAGTTTCGGAGTGTAGGTGCAAGGGGGGGGATTTGGATGGGAGGGGCAAGAGGGGAGTTTAGAAAGTGGATGATTAATGAAAGACGAACATTGATAACAAATTGGGTTTGTTGTGATTTTCAAGTTAGCAATCCGATTCAGAACGATGGAGGAGGGATGGAATGAATGTGAATTTAGACCATGTAGTGAGGGAGACGTATAAGATATTGAATTTCTTTTTTTTGAAGTGGAATGAGTTGGAGAGGAAATTGAGAAAAGCCTTTTAAATAGGAAGAAAAACAGCGTGTTGTAATATACCACTGAAATAAAAAACAGAAGGGGAAAGGTTAAACATATTTAAATAATATTTAAACAGAACTATGAACAATCTTATATGCACAAAAATACCAACGGGGGGAGAGCCGAGAGGGACCACCACGAGTCACGTGAACAGGGCAAACGGTGGATGGCAAGGAGATAATGGGGGTGGGGCGAACAGCACACCTGGACAGAAAATACAGGATGAGACAACAGTACACGTGGAGAAAATAAAATAAATGTTTTTGTTTTTTTTGTTTTTTTTGGGGGGGGGGGGTGGGGATTTAGAACGTTAGACAGTATTATGTTCGGGGTAGAAGGGAAAAAACCAAGAGCCAAGCAAAACACGCTTAAGTTAACAAAACACCGACGGGGGTACAACTACAAGGCCACACACGAGGAGCAGAACACGATTAATTAATTACGAGTTACAGGAAATTCAAACCAAAACTAACTATAACCAAACAATATCGCATGGACGATAAAATAACGAGTTGAAATTTGACAATCTATCTGGGGAAATGGGGGAGAAACACGTGGTCGAAGAACGAACGAACGAATAGGAATGAATAAACGAATGAGCACAGAGAAGGTAATGTCTTTTTTTTGTTGTTTTTTTGAGTTGAGATTTACATAAGGAAGTAGGCTTTGGGGTGGAAAGACTGCGAAAACAGAGAACGAAAGTTATTGGATCACAAACGACAGGCGCTGAGAGAAAAACAAAGCCTCAAGGTTGTACAGTGTACACTGTACAAGACCTCAAGACGACACGAATTAACACGATTTTCAATACAGGTATGAAAGATTTGCACCGAAAATCTTTGACGGGACAATATACGTACATACACCATAAAAGAAATACAGTTATAACGAAAATACAAATTGGAACAATTACTTAACTTCGATTTCGATGGAGAGCGTGTGGAGCTGCGAAAAAACGAACCATCGCCAGCCATCATCGCCAGTTTAATCTCCCTGGAGCGATCCAGAGATCACTTGCATCTAAGATGTGTTCTTGCCTTCGTAGAGCCAGAACCTCATTCTTCCATAATGTGTTTTCTTGTGTGTGTGGTGGCCTAGCGGGGGTTGCAGGTGTCGTTGAGTCTGTGTTTGTACTATAAAAGCTGTGGGTGGTGTCCACAGCAGAGGCATGAAAGGTGAACACGATCAGACCTGGAGAGTACTTTCTCTGTCGTCGATGGGTGGGGGGTTAGTGCCCAAGATACTGTTTGGGCCCAGTTTTTTTTATTGCGTTTTGGGTGACGTGAGTATGGATGTGTTTTTTGTAGTTAACGGTGGGCAGATGTTTTGAAGGATGTCGTCATGTCTGTGGTGTAGTCTTGATGTGTATTGGCACGGGTGATTATGATTCGCACTAGCAGCTGCAAAACATATTTCATCTGAGTGGTCTTTGCATTTTAGCGTATTTGCTGATGGGTGTAGGTGCTTTATGGGTGTTGTTAATGTGCAACTTGTGATGATGAGGGCTTTGTTTTGTGTGGTCTGTTGGGTGTTGAGATGTGTGTTTGATAGGTTCAAGTCCCAGGATGAGCTGACATAGTTGATGACTGATTGAATGTACAGTTTGTATATAAGCGTTTTTTTGTTTGTTTTTTTGTTTTTTTGTGGTGCATGTGTCTTGTAAGTCCCCCCCCCCCCCCCCCCCCAAATGTGTTCAGCCTCGATGTGCATGTTGTTTTATGTTTGTGATGTGATCTGAGAATGGTGTGCATGTGTGTTAGGGATGTTGTTTAATGTGATGTGTGGTGCAGCACTATGTTCCCAGGTGTAATTTGTTAAGAGTGACTTGATTTGAGGGGGCTAGTTTTAGTCTATCAATGGTGAGCCAGCTTTGTAGGGTGCTGAGGAAGGGTTGAAGTTGGGCTGTAGTTGTTGATGTTATGGGTAGAGGTGATTGTTATGACTTCTGCATATGAGGTTATTTGTATGTTCTCGGGTGGTTGTGAAATGTTGTGAAATGTCGTGGAAGTGCTTTCTAGTTTATCCCGTGTTAATTATCCATAGAGCTGACCCATGACAATATATCATTGATGTTTCCACAGCTGAGAATTTAACCCTTGGTTGAGTTTTTTTGGCAGAATTTACCCCAGATGAGTGGCAGTTTTTTGTATACAGAGTCGATGCTCGTGTAAGTTCTATCTTCATGTAAGGGTGCTGTCAAAGCAGCCTTCTGTCAGCGCAGGAATTGAGATTTAGCCAACTCACTGGTGTGCAACGATCTGTTTTGTTTTGTTTTCACTTTGAAAGATAAGGTGGAATATAATTCCGACAAACATGCTAACACACTGTTTGAAAAGCACTCATTTGATTGAGTGTTAAACCCAAATGAGACAACACAAATACCCCTAAACAATCCTGTCGGCCTTTTTATGCAATTGCAAAATATTGTTGCGGATATGAGGATTGTGTTTTTTTTATTGTGTTGTATTGTATAGTAAATTGTTGTGAAATATTGCTTTATTCTGGACCCTCCTTACTCCAGTTATGTATAAAGGTCAAAGGGCGTCCCATAATTAGGTCATAAACAATCACGTCAGCCAATCATAGATTTCCCCCTGGTTGATAGTTATATCTTTATTATGTGTATTAGGGTAAGGCCTTGTCTTCCATTAAGATGACACTCCATTGCACCAAGCGAAATAGAGTAGATTCCTTTCACATTCCCCTTTCATCATTGCCAAGCCTCAATTGCCAATTACATCCCCTCCAAGCCTCCATTGCCAACTGCACGGGGCACAGGTTTGTTACAGCGGTGGGTTGCTGATTTCACCCCAATAGCCGCCATTAAGCATGTGCTCAGCTCGGGGTCAGAGGGCCTGTGCCCACCAATCAGGGCCGAGGCGAGCTGACCGATGGGCGTGTCCTAAAGGCCGGCGGCTTGATCGCCGGAGGCGCTATAAAAGCGCGCGCGCAAGGTACTGCCAAAGGATATCCAGGGAAGCACAAAGCCTGCTATTCGTCGCCTTGCTCGCCAAAGTTGGACCAAAAAAAGGAGTTAACAGCAAGAAGCCTGCAGTAGTTGGACAGGGAGACGTGCAAGTTGTTGAGTTGAGGGGTTGGACCAGATGAGCTCTGACAAAACGAGAGAGACGAGTCCTGGAAGGAGCACGCGACGTCCACACAGCTGCAGCAACAGCAGCAACAACAGCAGCTTTGGGCCTGGACGGCAGTTTTGAGCAGGGCCGCGAAGGAACGGCGGCTGCTAAACGCGCCGATCGTGCTGCAGGACCTGTTAGACCTTCCTCTCCCTCCAGCCATCCACCTCCTGCCTTTCCATCCTTTTGTGTACGTGAGTTTGTTCTGTGTGTCTTGTCCCTGGGTTAATTAAGACTGTAGGTAAGCTAGCGATTTTCACTGTGTCTCTAATATCTTCTGTACATTATTTTATTATCTTTCCTTCTTCCTTGGTTACTTTGAGCGTGTATATAATAGGAATAAATTTAGTAGTATTGCCAACCTTTTTGTCTTCTTCTTCTTCTTCACATCCGTGTCGCCTTTGTCTTTTCCCTATTGAATATCTGTGGCGCGATCCGGCCAACGTTCGGGAATCGGGTTAGTCGGGGTAACTGTTAGGGCCGCGGGGCCTCCGCTCGGCAAAACCAACATCTTATCCGCGGTCCGTAACAATATAATTCTATTTTGCTTAGCATATAATTGGTGTCACATTTTGCAGTACCGTCTTTTTTTTATTTTCAAAATCACCCAGGGTTTGTGCGATTCTTGGAGGGTTACTATGCAGTGCTGGTAACACGAAGAAGGCGTGTGGCTGAATTGGGAGGCCATGCTGTGTACCGTGTGGAGGATACATCAATGGTGTACCTTCCTTCAGATACCACACGAGTACAACATCCAGAGGAACACAGGTGCAGTATATTGCTGCTGTTGATTGTCTGCTTCTCTTGAATGCATAAGAATTACCCAGCCTCGGTGGTGTAAAGGATTAGAGCGTCCATTCTGAGTTTGGGTAGTTGGCGGTTCGAACCCGGGACGAGTCATACCAAAGACTTTTAAATGGTAGGTGCTACTTCCCTACTTGACGCTCAAAAAGGGTAGAGCATGGAAAAATAACCATACATTCGTAATAATAGCGCAAGTTTTGACGGGTCTAATGTCCTCCTCCTGCATCAAAGTTCTTTGAAAGAGAACTCGTATTATGATGTCATCTCATCTCGATTCTTGAAGAGATTAACTTGTAAAATGGGTTGTGATGTCCGGATGTCTGGCTGTCCGTCTGTTGACTTTTTGCTATTTCTGCTACTCCTCCCTTGTCGCCTGGCTGATTGTTCTGAAACTTGACAAATGAACACTACACGGTAGCCCGCACAATCGCTCGGGCCTCTATTTTTGATGCGGCTATTTCTTATTTTTATTATTATAATTGATTGCCTTTGTTAAAGGTGGACAGTGAGCACCATGCATGCTCTGGAGCGTTGAACAGGCCCATTAACATGTGAATCTAATGAGGAGAACATTTGTATCTGACCTTGTGTAATTATGACGGTGGATAGAGGCTCACGAGAAAGCCATCACTAGTATGTCCTGAAATTCCATAATACCATTCAGATAACTAGAAATTATACATTTGATGTAGGTGAGCAGTCATTTTTTGCAATTTATAAATAATAAATAGTTGCAGCAATTTTTCACACAGATGTCTGTACCTCTGGTCTCGTGTTTTCATCTGAAATGGCTGTGCAAGACCAGTGTTAATATAAACCTTATTTGTATCCAAATGTAATAATTGTATCCTGGCCCTTTTGGGTGATTGTGTCTGGTACCACCTTGTGGAGATGTCTGCACTCTCTCCTGCATATCATAATGTGACAAATTTGTTGGGAACTTTGTTTATGCTCATTTAATCTAAATCTTATTAGAACGAATTTTTCCATCTTGTAATTGCTTTTGTTTGTTATAGTGTTTATTTTGGAAACGGGCTTCTTGGGAAAATGTTGTGCTTTCACATGTCATTGTGGAGTTCCTTTTGCTCCTCGTATTGTAAAGCTACTTTAAATTTAATGTTGTTTATGCTCTCAACCTCTTGCTAAAATTGTTTTCCAAGTCACTTCAGCTTTGAAGAGTTCTATAATGTACATTTTTCTAAGTCGGACTGTCTTTACCTTTGTTGGCACAATAATGTGCAGAAAAATGAACAGAAAAACAATGGGGAAACACAACTGTTTGGTCGTGCAGCACTCGTTTGAAGCCCTGGATCCAAACATGCGATTTGATCTCCTCTGGAAGGTAATTCCACAAATGAGGAAAACAAGAGTGGAGGTGGCAAGCCTGGATTTTGTGTTTTTAACCAGGAGGGGATTAGTAGCAGAGCTCGTGTCCTGGAGCAGCTGGGGATGTTTTGAGGGCTAAAACTGCAAAGGATGAGAGACTCTGTTATGGTGGTTTGGACGCGTGATGTGGAAAAAAGATAAAGAACCAATCGAGAAAGCATGGAATGACCCAATTAGAGGGAAAAGAGAGAGGACAACAGAGATTAAGGTGGAAGGAGGTTGTGGAAGGAGATTTCAAGAGTTTGGGATTGAGAGGAAGATGCAAAGGACAGAGGGGAATGGAGAAGGTGGACCTGAGTGGCTGACCCCAAACTGTTGGAAATAATCCGCAGAGAAGAAGAAGACAAGCAAAGGACACTATACCAGATGAGTGGCAGTCAAAATAAATACAGACCATGTGTTTTAGCTTTATCGTGGGCAATGCCAATAATGTTAAGTTTTAGATTCCACAGAATCCAAAAGAGAAAGATGTTATACTGGGTCCCCAGCCCATCGGGGAGAGCATTGCTTAATTGAGATATACACAAAGGCCTTGCAGGTTTTGAATTGTTCTCATTTTTCAAGTAATAACTTGGACGTTTGTTTATAAAAGGTAGTTTTGTGTTTTGAGATTTTTTTTTATGCCTTCGCCGACAAAGTTGCTGAAAGCTTTGTTTGCAAATTGTCCGTGCATCTGTGATAAGTTTTTGTTGCCGCAATAACTTGAAGGGATCCAAGTCAAACTTGGTGCAGGTATGTACTGTATAGTATAATGAAATAAAGATGAACTGATTAGATTTGGGGGTCACAAGGTTAAAGGCAGGGGTCTTGTTAGGTAAAAATCCTGTTCCCATGATAACTTGTAAACCAGTGATGGGATTTTGACCAAAGTTGGCACAATCATGTATTATGATGTAAAGATGAACTGATTTGATTTTGGCATCAGTAGGTCAGAGGCCCCATGAGGTAAAGATTCTGTTGCTTTGCTCAATTGTGAACCAGTGATGGGATTTTGACCAAACTTGGCACAACTCTATATTATGATAAAGGATGAACTAATTCGATTTTGGCATCGAAGGTCAGAGGTCATGTCAGGTAAAAATGCAATACTTGAGAACAGCTGATGGGATTTAAATCAAACTTGTTATATGTAGCTGTGTATAATGATGATCTATGCGCAGCGGTTCTTAACCTGGGGGGTCGTGACGTATGCGCATAAGCGAACAAAATACTGTGTGTGGTATGTACCTTTGTTAGGTTCCCAAAAATGGCCTCAACAAATTGATATGTTATTTATGACCCCTTCATGACCCCCAGAAAACCCCAAACGACCCCCATTTGGGGGGGTCGCGACCTCCAACTTAACAACCGCTGATCTATGGCATGTGGGTGGAGGCATATCGGTCGACGTCGAGACGTTGAAGAGTGCCCGTTCTAGTTTTCTTTCTTTTTCCTCTCTCACCTATTGCAACCCTCCATTTACTGGTGTTCCTGTTTTTATTGCAGATATGTGAAAATATTTCAAAATGTGGATCTCTCTAGCAATTTTTATTTTAGGTGAGTGCTATTGGGGGGGTGGG
This sequence comes from Myxine glutinosa, assembly GCF_964187855.1. Classification (NCBI taxonomy): domain Eukaryota; kingdom Metazoa; phylum Chordata; class Myxini; order Myxiniformes; family Myxinidae; genus Myxine; species Myxine glutinosa. The sequence continues at coordinate 102,367,005 of NC_136267.1, forward strand.
GGGGGGGGCGGTTGGGGGTGGAAGTTGTTTTCTTTTTTTCTTTTTTTTGTTGTTGTTGTTGAGGAATGTGAAGTTATCTCTTATCCGAGATTGTTGATGCTAGTTGTTCAAACCACTCTTGCACCACCACTTCTGTGCCCCCATTCTGCCCATCAGCAATTGTGATGTCAGTATTGTTGTTTATTATGGTATCATTCCAGATTCTGGTTAGGCTTTTAAAACTATTGCTGCTACTTACTGCATAACTACACTGCTTTATGCATGTGTTTCTGCAGCTACAGCTATGATTTAACTCACTCACTGCAGCACAACGTGCGGCAGCTAGCTGCTCTTGGGAAAACTTTCACCCAGCAGGTGCGCCTTTCTGGGGATCAGGATGCAGGTACTGGAGGTAGGGCAGCCCAGCTTGCTGAGGAGTAGGTCAAGCAAGAAAACTGGATTGACTGTTATGCTTATGTTTTTGACATCACAACCACTCTCGTAGTGAACCTTTCTTTGGATGGGAAGGAATTGGTGATATGAGAGCTTTTTGTTATGCCATTTTCATACGTCCCTCCTGGCCTGAGGGAGTTATTCTGGTTTTAAAGGAGGTTCAAAGGCTATGAAGAATTTTCAAAAATAGGCTCATATAATTGTGTTGTCAGAAGAGAACAGCGTTTTTTGTTTATTTATTTTTATACTCGAGCAAGCCGTTCTATGACCTTGTAAAGCCAGATAATCTTTTTCATATTGGGATCAGTGGGCCACATGAAATGTAATGACAAAAAGCTTTGACATCACTTATGTCTTCTCCTCCACAACATGGTTCAGCACAGATTTTGCTGCAATGTAAAAGGTCAAAGGCAATGTTGTCTGAAGTTTGATAAATTTACGACTTTGCTTTTTGAAGATGTTTTAATATTTGTTTTCTGACATGTTGCAACTTTATTTCTCAAAATAGAAAAGCAATCATGTACACCTTTCTTTATATACGTTTGTTAATAGTCAGGGGCCATTTACAGAATGTGTGCAACATCTCTCCCCATTCATTACCCTCACCCCAGAAATATTTCCCTTTTCCCTCTCCTCACTTTCCCTATCCTTTCTAATTGTTGTTTACACAATCGATCAGCCTTCCTCCTTGCTTGCTGCATATGTATTGTTACATTGTCCCTTACATTTCATGGCTGGTTTCTTAACTACATCAAATCACTCTCATCTTTGTTCTTGCATTGTTAGGCAGCATTTTGATCTCGAATTGTCTTATTCCTTAACCTGGTAGATCATTGTGGTACAATGCTGGTATTTGGCCATTATGATGTTTCCATAGATTATGCCACCTGCCAGTGCCCATTCCCTCTAAGAGTTTACTCAAGACAGAACTTTGTATATATGCTAGTTTCACTGTGTATACAGTCACGTGAAAAAGTAAGTACACCCCATGTAAAGTTTTGACTTTTTCAACATATTTCAACATACAGCTATTTGATCTTCATTTCAACAATATTGATAGATAAAGGTGATATAATATAACAAATATCATGAAACATTTACATTCTGTAGTCCATTGTATAATTTAAATAAACATAAATGCAAATTTCGCATGTCGAAAAAGTAAGTACACCCCTACATTTATCACTACTTCAAATACATAAAATTAGAATCAGGTGCACCAGCTCAGGTGCAAATGATTAGAACATCATTCGAGAGGATCTTGGAGGAACCTGTCTTATTTAAACCTCAGACATTTAGTTTGGTTTGCTCTTTGTTGTTGAAGTGTGCGGCGTCACAATGCCGAGATCAAAAGAGCTCTCTGAGGCCTTCAGAAAGAAGGTTATAGATGCTTACGAGTCTGGGAAGGGATTTAAAAAGATCTCCAAACAATTTGAAATCAATCATTCGAATGACCGGAACATCATCTACATGTGGAGAAGATTCCAAACAACAGCCAACTTGTTCAGGCCAGGCCGCCCCAGCAAGTTCAGCCCAAGAGCAGACCGCAAGATGCTGAAAGAAGTCTCTAAGAACCCCACAATGTCATCATAGGACCTACAGGTAGCTCTTGCCACTGTTGATGTCAAAGTGCACGAGTCTACCATTAGAAAGAGGCTGCACAAATTTGATCTACATGGGGGGTGTTCCAGGAGGAAACCTTTGCTGTCCAGAAAGAACATCAGGGCAAGACTAAAGTTTGCCAATGAACGCCAAGGCAAAGACCAGCACTTCTGGAACAATGTGCTCTGGACGGATGAGTCAAAGGTAGAACTATTTGGCCACAGTACCAGAAGACATGTTTGATGAAAACCAAAGACAGCATTTGACCACAAGAACCTGATACCAACTGTAAAGCATGGTGGTGGAAATATTATGGTTTGGGGCAGCTTTTCTGCATCAGGGCCTGGGCAGCTCACCATCATAGAATCCACTATGAATTCTTCATTGTACCAGAGGGTGCTTGAGGATAATGTGAGACCATCTGTCGGAAAGTTGAAGCTCAACCGAAGGTCGACCTTGCAACATGACAATGACCCTAAACATACCAGTACATCCACCAAGGAATGGCTGAAAATAAAGAAATGGAGGGTTCTGGAATGGCCAAATCAAAGCCCGGATCTAAATCCCATCGAGATGTGGGGGGATTTGAAACGAGCTGTACATGCAAGAAACCCCTCAAACATCGCACAGCTGAAAGAATTCTGCATGGAGTGGGCAAAAATTTCTCCCAGTCGATGTCAGAGACTGGTAGACAGTTATAAGAAACGCCTACTTGAGGTTGTTTCTGCCAAAGGGGGCACGACCTATATACCACCTATATATAATACCACCTATTAGAGCCAAGGGTGTACTTACTTTTTCCACATGCGAAATTTGCATTCATGTTTATTTAAATTATACAATGGACTACAAAATGTAAATATTTCATGATATTTGGTATATTATATCACCTTTATCTATCAATAAAGATAAAGGTGATATAATGTGTTGTGTGAAAGGTGGCCTGGTGTTGGCTTAGCGGTTAGGGTGCAGGCTTGTGATCCTAGGATCCTGGGTTCAAATCCTGGTCGATCGCTGAATTAACGCCAGGGGGGTTGACTCAGCCTGTCATCCTTCCGAGGTCAGCAAATTGAGTACCATTTCACTGGTAATTCCCTGTGTATCGCAAGAGGTGACTAACAGGGTTGGCGGCAGGAAGGGCACCCGGCCATAAAACATTGCTTCAAAAAGGGGACCACTGTACCCAAAAAAGCCAACCCCTGCTCTGCGGGGATAAATGGCCTCCAAAGGTGGTTCTTTATCTATCAATATTGTTGAAATGAAGATCAAATAGCTTTTTGTTGAAATATGTGGAAAAAGTCAAAACTTTACATGGGGTGTACTTACTTTTTCACGTGACCGTAGATGGCATATAGTGAGGGACATTAGGCCAGGTACCTTTTAAGCATTCACTTGTGAACATTAACAACCTCCCTCTATTCTCTTCCCCTCCTCCCTCCCCCATGGCACCTTTCAAAGAGAATAGGCCATTGTGTTCTGGTATCCTTGGCACATTCCAAATTCCTACTCTTACCTATGGCATCCAGGATAGAGCACTAGTAACATGTCTATGGTTGTGAAACAACCATGGAAACTGCTTTGGGTGAACCAATACTCTGGTAACGGGGTATTATTCATCGATGATGATTATGACAGACACATCGTGGACTCTTTAGTGGCACCATTGCAGTCAGAATAACACCCCCTTGCAGCCTTTTGTCCCATCGGGATGAAGAGGATAAGTAAACTGTAATAGCATCCCCTTCAAAAGGATCATGTACTCTTAAGATGCCACACCTTGCCTGTGAACCTGGATTATGTTTTTCAGTTGGATCCAGTGCCATCAACAATACAAGATAACTCAAAAGTATGCCAACTGGGCTGGTTGACTCGAGCTAGTTGACTTGAGTAACCCGTTTTTATACCTTATTTGCTGCTTATGAAACTTTATACTTGCTTTCTCTGTTGTATATCGGTATCATTGGGCTTTCCCTCCCCCCAACCCCCTTTTTGTGTTCAGTTGATCCTGTGGTCATTGGGGCTCGAGGCTCTCCCTGCTGGAAATTCGTGTGGAATAAACAAATGTTGACACATGGCAGTTATCTGCACTATGACTGGTGTCTGCACATCATTCATGGATTTTGCGCACAATCTAGTATCCTTCATATACATTTTACCTCTGCGATACCAAAGATAAATTTGGTTATAGATTTCTCAGTATGGGGTGAGTGTATTTCCTGAAGAGATGATAAATTGTTGCAGGATTGCTATTTTTCTGGTTAGCATTTCAAATGGTTTCAAGTCTTGCGGTAGCCCAATGTGAGCTAGCTGAATTTTTTTATTCAAATCATCCCTGATATAGCTGGTGGTGGTGATAATATTTACTCAAAAGCATCTGAAAATGCAAAGCCCGTCCGCGTCTGTTCGTATTCAGACGTCTTCTTCTTCTTCCATATGCTAAAAATAACAAACGGTTAAAAAAAAAAAATACAAATTGTTGAAAAAGAAAACGCAAATTAAAATTAATGGTTTTACGCAGCTTTTACCTTTGAGCTTTAGATCAAAAAAAAAAAATCAGCTTCTAGCTTTTGATTGGTGAACCAATTCAGGGTTCCAATATGCAAATTCTTAAAATTTTAGGTCAATTGGACAAAAATTGATGGTTTTATCCAACCTTGACCTTTGACCTTTTGATCTAAAAACACAATCGACTCCTACCTTTTGATTAGTGAACAAATTCAGTGACCCAATATGCAAACTCTTTCAATTTCAGGTCAATCGGATGAAAATTGACGATTCTATGTGATGCGTGACTGTTTGAGACCCTTTGACAAAATTATTAATTTTCCTTCTCCGTATTATCATAATGAAGCTTTGGTGAAAATTTGATAAAACTCAAATGGTAAATTGAAATTTCAGGTCAATTGGATGAAAATTGATGATGTTATGTGACTTTGATCTTTTGACAAAATTATTAATTTGCCTTCTCCGTATTATCATTTTAAAGCTTTGGTGAAAATGTGATGACGATAGCTTACAGCCCAGACACAGACAGACACACATAAGTGATAGCAAAACCCCGTCTCCTGCTGTACGGGGGATGGGCTAACTAGCAAATCAAGGATAACTACAACGGCACTTTGTCGAGCACATACCTCCACCAGACTGAACAGTTTAGTTTACGCCAGATCCCAATCCAGATCTTCAACAAATTTGAATCAATTCGTCCTTGTCAAACACACACGCATGTCCACCAAGTTTCGTCCAAATCCTTCCACAACGTTTTGATATCCTGCTCAGACAAACAGGGGTGAATACATAACCTTGGTCCACCTTCGGTGCCGGAGGTAATTAACTTGTAGCACTGTTTCAGGAAATTTATTGTCATAAAATTGCTATCTTGTAAAGATTATGAGGTGTAAAGAGGAATGTTTGAGGCGACTTATAATTCCATGTACTGTAGTTGATTTCTGATGACTGGTTAGGGTAAAATTCTGGAATGGCTAGTTTAAGTTTTTAAGAGGGAAATTGTGTAGGAATTGTCTGTTTGGATGTTTTAACTTTTGGAATCTTTTGCTCCCTTAAATTTACGTTTTTGTTTTTTTTGATACAATATTGAGGCTCTTAGAAGAGTGAGATTTTTGGTGCTTAAGATTCTATGTGCAGCACTGAAAGTGCTGTGTCCTGAGCCGTGTCCCAGAACTGGTGATTTACGGACGACCTGTTTATGTCACATTGCTTGCCCGTCGCTCCTGCTGCTTTGCTGGCACGCGCTTCCTCAAGAGGGGTGCCAATTCGCAGGTGTCATACTCACAAACAGACTTTCATATTTACTATAATGTTCATCATTTTCATCCTCTCCATTGAAATTCTCATTGTAGCTTTACTTTTTACCTTCATACGAGCAAAATGCACCTGTGCAGATGGGTATGTAGTCGGAGGAGCGAATAAGAGGGATGCATATGCTGGTGTACTTTATGGTGTAACTATTCTCCAAAATAAGGTTGACCTAACAAGGTGCCACAACATCAACATTTTTTTTGTCCTTTTACAACATTGCCATTTCCACAGTTTTCTACTTTTTATAAGTATTCCAAGTTTATACATTTTAGATGTACATACAGTCAGTGTTTCGTCTTCCTGTTACTCGGAGGTAATTTCTACAACTCTGTATGACATCCTTCTGAAATTCTGCACCAACATATGGCCTTTACTGTTTTCTCCCAAACCCCTGGCTCATGACCTGGAGAACCCAGGTTCAAATTCCATACACCATACTTTTGTCTATTGTCTACTAATATCCTTGTAATTAATGTTGAAGTATATTTATGTCTGGATGGCATCAACAGAACATTCATTGAGGTATGCTAATTGCCACGGAAAGCAAGGAGAAGCTGACGTTAACCCTCCATTGGAGCAGAGACTGTTAATGCCAGCAATGTCAGCTTGCACTTCGGGTTAATGCCCGCAACAAAGTATCAGCAAACTTTTGCATTATCATCCTATATGACAATTGGATTATTGATACTGATTGCAGATAATTAAGCACACGCGGAAATTTATAATGGGCGAAATAAAAAATAAAAGCCTTGAATGTTGATGAATACCGCTTTCCTTGGAGTTTTTGAACCCCGTTAATCCTGGAGATTCATTCATATATTTTCATATTGACAACAATAAGCACAATCTCTCATACAATGTCTGCATTCGTGTCATATTGTCATTCCCTTACCTAACGTGCATGCTATAAGATCGTGCAAGAAGGACTTCATGCCGGTGGTTTGCCACTGTCTGATCTGCATTTTCTTTATAAGTAAAACAAAGCTAGTTTTGACATTCTCTCTTCTACATCCACAGGGTGAAGTGGCTAATGAGGTGGAGACTGAACAGCTCGTTCACGATGCCTCTGTCTCTTCACTTGCACACGGCATGTGCTCTTCGTTTGTGCAGCATCGTGGGTCTTTGCCTTTGCACTGGTCTCAGGACACCTCGAGCATGATTCCAAAGCCCCCAATCACATGTAAGGCCCCATCTTTTATTTTTGGCATGCTTTGCCATATTTATAAAGACTAAGCCACCCTTTTGGAAAAAATAATTCTGTAGTAACCTTATCAAGTTGAAAGTGGACTGAAAGTGTGTTTGCAGCATGTTGACCTCTCATCTCTGTTGTTACCCCAGTGGACCAGGCAGATCCTTTTGCCTACATCCCTGGCCTGCATTTCAGTCACATGCTTCAAAGATTCGGCTCTCCACTCATTATCCTTAATCTTGTCAAGGTATGCAGCTGAGCGTTCCTGAGCAGTTGCTGTATAAGTACATTAAACATTGGACGACAACAATTGTCAACACAAGGAAAGATAGAAAATACTGGAGAATATGTGTAAAGCAGAGAGGAATCCAGAGATGCGGTGAAGTGCATATTTGAGTTTTCATATTGCGATCGCTTTGCTTAAACATCAATATCTACCCACCAGAAGATCAATGATGCACTTTGTCACTGTCGAGGGCAGTTCTTATTTAAATTATTGGGGAAAATGCCAAGGTCATAGAAAAGGCCCCTTTATATGGTATGTGCCATGTGGCAAACTTTAGAAAAAAAAGGGACATTCCATAGCTTGTGGAAAATGCCAGACAATTGAAAATGAGGGACATTCAAAAAATCTCGTGTGCATGCTGTACTACCCTTGTGTTCTTAGGAGGAACCAATTAATGCTCTAGAAAAATTCATATGAAAGGGGTGCCAATTTGATTCGTACAGCTGCATGAAGTAAATGTATTGTCCTGTCCATAGCTGATAAAGACCAGCCTTGGACGAATACCCGGAACGGTCCTTAATTCCGAGGTGAGTAGCCAAAATTGGCAGTTGGTTTGTCGCACGTGGAGGGAAGGATGCGAGGCGCTTATCTGAACAGAAGCACACGGGTTTAATCCGGAACCCACAAAACATGCCAACACGACCACGAAAATTCAACAATAATGATTACTTGTCATTCGGCAATGTTCGGGTACTGTCAGTGGTTGTGGTGGTTTAATGGAAGTTTTGCATGGCCGGCCTTGTAAATATAAAAACGTAGGGACAGCGACAAAGGGAAACCACATACTGGGGAAAACTAACCTTAATCCCTAACTAGTTAACACAGCTTCACCCTTAATGTGAAGACACATAAACAATCTTAAGCTCCGGTTTCCCTACTTGAATACATCAAGATGTCTCCTGCGCATCCACAGTCCATGCTATAACTATACAATCCTATCTTTACTATGGGATTCCATCATCTACCCCCACAAATGTAACAGTATTTTAACGTATATACAGTATGTAGGGTGCCCCTTGGAACTGTGGCATTTATGTGGAATTTGTTTCGAAATTCGACATATTGCCCGATTATATATTCCAAGTTTCAGCTAGTTTCAATGTATAGCCATTGACATATGAGCGCAAACACATTTCGGACGGACAGACTGATAGACACCAATGTTGATTCGAGTGGTTTCTTAATAAAACTCAAGTATGCGGAAACGGACGTTGCTGAAATTTGGAACATTTTACCTCGACATACATAACATTTACTTCTGAAATTTGCAGCCGGTTTCGTCCAGTCGAAGCCGAGAAATTAATTTTCAGTCCCTATGTTAAAGTTTCATACAGAGAAACCATTCCATATAAAGGGAGGGGTGCTTTGCACCTCCCTTAATATCTGTGCGCATGTTCCTCAAAGACCTATTATTACAAAACAACTTTTGTTTATGCTGACCTGATACAGATTGCATATTGACATAGTGGGATGAATATGAGGAGAATGCAATCTGTTTGTGTAAGTAGTGCTCAGATCATTAGACAATCCCAGCCCAATTCTCTTTTTTGTGCTCTTTGTTTTGAAGACCCATTCCCCTAAAATCTCAAGTTGCAATAGTTGGTGTTTTCAAAGATCATATTTTTTGTCGCCCTTAAGGTATTTAAAGAAAAATTGTTTTGCAGCGTCACGAGTGTCGTCGGCACGAGAGCTTGCTTAGCGGTGAGCTGGGGACAGCGGTTTCATTTTTGAACCAGTTTCTTCCCCCAGAGCATCGGATAGTGGTAATCTCTTGGGACATGGCAAGACACAGTAAAAGGTCAGCAACGCTCATTGTAAAAGCTGCTAAAGTGATGAGTTCAGGCATTAAAATGCAAGATTCTGGACTGTCCCCTCTGCCCACAGGAAGCAGTGCAACGTCCTCGACAAGTTACATGAAATAGCTGAGCGTGTGGTGAGGAAGACTGGATTCTTTGTGAACCGACAAGACTTGGACCACTCCTGCCTTCATGTCGATGAGAGGTCTTGCATTACACATCCTGCCCTTGATAATTTCCTTCCCATAATATACACAAACACACCTCTAATATTCGAATCGACACACACAATCCACCGAAGTGAAAATTTCATGCTAACGACGGTATCTAACATACTGCCAGGTGGACAGAGATCGGAGGAGTCATTACTGAAACCAGCCGATTGCAGGTCAGTTTCTCGTGCGGCGTCGGCCTATGTGATATTTGACTCGATTATAATATCTTCTAAGCTTTTCAACTTTTCCAGCTCTTAGGACAGAGAATGTCGCTGGATCCTTAATGAGGCTTTCATTTTCTTGGAATTCGTAGGAGTGCTTGTGACCAAATGTTACAGTTCCTGAAATGCTTTGCCTTTTGTGGAGTGCTTGGGTGGGTCACTTATTGTGGTTTGCAGACGGGTGTGGTTCGAACTAACTGCGTGGACTGCTTGGATCGGACGAACACAGCTCAGTTTGTGGTGGGAAAATGTGCATTGGCATACCAATTGTACGCTCTTGGCCTGCTGCATGTACCAACATTTGAACTCGACACAGACGCCGCTCGGTGTGGATTATTTATGCACTTTCTCATTCTGTTATTTTTAATCAACCTGTTCACATTATTTTGGTTGTACGCTGATGTTTATTTATTAATCTTCCTGTGTATATAGTGTTAAAGGATTTATGAACCATTTTGGGATTTTTGCATGAATATGGAGGAAAGGGAGTTGTAAAAATAAGTTTATAAAACTTTCCAAAAAGTACCCTCGACATTGGTAAATACAGATGTCTATGATAGCCAAGTGCTTCCGAAGACAATACATAGTTCAATTTCAACTGACAATCGATAGCTTTTTTATTTTCCAATTGAGTGATCTCTGTGGTGCTTATTTAAGGCCTTTATTATAACTGCACGTTGTTATAGACCTGAAACATTACAATTTTTGAAAAACCTCTGAAACAGTTCATGCATCTGTTAAACATGTTTTATGTGACCCTTTATTCTGAACCGGTATTGTGTTGATGCACTTATGAGCTTATTAACCCCTGTTGGACTTGATCTGAAACAGAGACTTATGGATTTGGTCTTGTCTGTGCGTCTGCAACCATATCTCGGAGATGTATGGACCGATTATGTTCGTACTTGGCACAAATACAATACATGACGGTATACATATTGTCGTATCCCCAGGGTTAACACCCCAAGAGGACGAATGACCGAGACGAGCTTTAACTCCAAGGCGTATTTCGCACTTGGCTGGATTACCTTTTCATGCGTGCGGGAAGGTTCGAATTCTTATCTGATCGGGAACACATGGGGTTATTCCGAACCCACGATACAAAGAAACGAACAAGGACAAGAAAAGTAAAATTTAACAAATAATGAATTTATTAAAAGTAATGGTAAACCAAATAAAATGAATGTGAGGTAAAAACTACTCGTGTTTCCTAACTTGAGACGTCTCTACTCAGACTCGTATACAAACAAGGGAATGATAAAAGAAAATAAAATGATTTGGTAATCGGCTGGCACTCAGCTCCTGCATCCTCAATTGACTGGTGAGGCTTGCTGGTCATTCGTCGCCTCCAAACCACCATGCGGAAACCGCACAAAATGCCGTGGAGTAGTGCTCCTCGACATACCAGCGTGAGGTACTTCTCGTGATGCCGACTGCCCCGAACCTCTCTTGTTCAGTCTTTCCACAAGCGCGCACGAGCCAAAGATGCGCCACTGCCCGCGACCAAGCCAGAACAAAGAGAAAAAGGCAAACGCATCCGTTCTCTTGAAAACCAGCACACAAGAGAAATGTGACCGCCTCCAACAAACGCCAGGACAGAGAGAATATGTGACCGCCTCCAATGAGTGCCAAGACAGAGAGAATATGCGACCACCTCCAATGAGCGCCAGGACAGAGCATATGCGACCGCCTCCAACGAACGCCAGGACAGAGAGAATATGCGACCACCTCCAATGAGCGCCAGGACAGAGAAAATATGTGACCGCCTCTAATGAGCGCCAGCACAGAGAGAATATGCGACCGCCTCCAATGAGCGCCAGCACAGAGAGAATATGCGACCGCCTCCAACGAGCGCCATGACCAAGAAAGAGGAAGCGAAATGCGACCACCTCCAGCAAAAGCCAGCACGATGAAGGACCAAAAATTGCGAGACCGTGTCTTTGTCCTCCAGCTCTCGAATGCTCCATGCTGACGTCACACTCTATCCAATCATTGAGCACTACTCGATCATCCCATCGCGCCTCCACCAATCGCAAAGGCCGGGGTCTGGCCTCCTCGCCACGAGTCGTCGGGGGGTGGAATCCAGTCGCCATTCGGGAATGTTCAGATGGCGTCGGGGTTTCCTTGCCAATCGGCAAATGCTGTTTCTGTCGGCTCTGGCTGTGCTGTGAGCGAATGAGTCCCATTACAGTGCGATCGTTGTTTTACTGAGCCCTTGCTTTCCTGGCTGGCCGAATGTAATAAAACCGAAGGGAAGACCACAGGAGGCAAATTACACATTGGGGAATTAATCTTTAAGCCCTATAATTAATTAGCACAACGCCACGCCCCTTATGGCAACATGCAAACGCTCTTACCCAGACAGACGGCCTACTTATGTACATTGAGATGTCTTTGCAGCATACGGATCATGCTAATCTACACATTCTGAACTTTCTTAAGGTATTTCATGCCTACCCCCACAAACGTAACAATATACACATCATTTTGTTTCGGATCCAATAAAAGATGGCCGACTGGCCATTTTAGTTGTAAAAAACCTGATATTGACCACGTCCTCAACCATTTCTTGGACATGCATTTACTGTTCTTGTTCAAATTTTGCACACAGATAATGAATGAGGGTTAGATATGCATGTCATTTTTTTTCAACATCAGATCCAAGATGGCCGACTGAGGCCATTTTGTTACTTAAGCGTGAACCCATCCATTTCTCGACATGCATGGACCAATTTTGTTCAAACTTGGCATAAAGACAATACATGAGTATACATATGCAGAAGATTTTGATTTGTCATCCGACCAAAGATGGCCGACTGATGGCCTTTAACTCCGTACAGCAGAATTACTGAAAAACCACTGCGGAGGCTATGACATTTTGTGTCTTTTTCTTCTTGCTTTAAATTGAGCAGTCACCTACTTCATTTGTTTGGGGGAATGGAGGAAAGCATAACGATGAATAGCACATTTTGTATTCATTAGTTAGCCTAAGCTTGCACAAACAAGGGCATTTCTAACATGACAGGCTTTTCATTTGTGTGGGGTAGTGGAGAGATTTGATGATCATTTTTGGTTTTAAAGCTTGCTTTCACAATGCCATACTTCTTCTAGTTTGACCACTCAGTTTTTCTTTTCTTTTTTACTTTGAGTCTGAATCAAGCACTCAACAACAAGTCTTTCTTTGGTCCCCCTCCCCATTGGTGCATTTTTAGGGATTGGAAAGATTGGCTTATTTCGTTTTTAACCATTTTTATTTCCAACATAATTTTACTGAAACACCAGTATGAGGGTTTCGTATGGATACTGTCTGTTCTCAAACAATGAAACAATGAGACAATGATGCTGTATTGACAAACTTAGACATACTTGTTGGACTTTATAAAGGAGATTAGAAGAGGGTTGTTGAACTATTTTGGCAATGCAAAGCAGGAAAGGTATAATTGAGATCAGGTGCTATTAAACCTGGGGATGTGGGACAAACTTGGAAACACTAAAAAATATATTTCTTTTTCTTTGTGTTTTTAGGTGGTTGCTGTCCTTAATTATTGGACTATTAGCAAACTTTGCTCATTGCAACCCACAGGTTGTTGGAAGAGCTGTACGAAGACCATGGAGACACGCTGGCCTTGCAGTATGGAGGGTCTCATTTGGTGCACAGGGTTCGCACTTACCGCAAGATCGCACCATGGACCTCACATTCTCGTGATATTCTTCAAACATTGTCCCGCTACTACAACAATACATTCTCTGGTACCTTTATTTCTTGGCTCACCAGATTAGGTTTCTCCATTGTTCTTTCTCACGAAGCTGTCCCTCAACATTGTTTGCGCTTTTTTTGTGAGACATTGTTTGCGAGAGGACGACACATGGCGGTGAACACACTGCACAGAAACTGAATGAAACGCAAAGAATGGATGCAGTATCAAGACTATGCATATTTAAGGGATAATTGTCATCTCTTGGGCCATTTTAGCTGAAACTGCCCTTTGCTGAGCTATCTCTTTTTACTATTGCTGCAGTTGCCAGTTGGGTTGGTTCAAACTGACTTTTGGAGAGTTTCAAAGAAAAGGTAATGGCACGGTAAATGACTGATGTAAATTTATGATGTCCTCAGATGCAGAAAAGCAGGATGCTATCAACTTGTTCCTGGGTGTTTTCCGGCCATCATCCACTGGGCTGCAACTGTGGGACCTTACCACAGATTACTACTTGCATCATCCACCACATCTCCCACTCTCTACACCCAGGTAACTACCATGCAGCTACCTTTGCAACTTGTAAACAACAACAATGTTAGCAGCAGAAACAAGTGCTTTGCTAAAGGTCTAATGCCCCTTGCTTTGTGTCACAGTTTCACATGCTGGTGGTCTCCTAAAGCCCTGAGTTCCCTACCATTGCCATATGATGAAGGTAAAGACAGGCTGATGCCATTCTTAATACTGTACATGGAAACAGCACATTGGGAAGGCTGATGCAAGAGTTGTATGAACCACAGTGGTTGAAGAAACGTGATTTGTAGATGAATTAACTGATGACTGCACAATGTGATTAGCCAGGCCACGAGCCTGGTTCACTTGGCTTTGGTTGTGACCTCAGAGAGCAATTTTGTGACCATTATTTGTGCTGCAGAGGAGATGGACAAGAAAGCTATAATTAAGGTAATGGTCAAAGGAGAGGAACATGGTGAAGACATCGACCTTTATTCTGAATTTGTGAAGCCTCATCAACTCACTTCCTTTGACAAGGCCTTTCCTTTGGTGATGACCAGCTCCAGCAAGTAAGTTAGGGGGGTCTCAAGTGTGAAAGTTGAAAGAATTTGTGATGGGTGTGATGAGTTAAACAGATCTGTGAAAGTGCAATTGCAACCATGAGATGTCTCCTCTGTTCCAGGGACTTCACGCCCAAGACTCCCGGAGTGAACGCCAGCCCATTTGTTGTTCGGAAGTTTGAAGACTCAGGGAAGCAAGTTGCAATCTCCAGGTACACATCCTCATTTTAAAATACATCTTCTAAACAATGTAATAATTCTCTCAGGATCCAGAAAGCAGAAAAGCCTTTGTTGGAATTTTTATGCTTCTGCACTAATAGTAATATTATCAAAGTGATTGACATGACATTGGAGACATTTATTGCTTCCTGGTTTAAAACTACATTTTATAAGGATTCAAGATAAAACTGCAATGATTGTGCGACAGCCGTTCCACAGACGAGGCCTGCGTGCATCGCAAGACTGCGGCAAGCGCTCCACCCTGCCCTGCTGAAGAAGGGGACAGCAGCAGCGATGACGAGGGTTCAGGATCGGAGGGAGAGGACGAGAGCAGCGTCTCGCTACGTTGTTCACCCGCACGTGCACCCGCTATTCACCAAGTACCACCAACAACAATTAAGGTCAGTTGAAGAGATATATGTAGTCTCGTCCCCATACATGACCACTTGGAACCACATCACAGCTCATTTTATTTGGAACGCTTCACCAGAGGTAATATCTGATGATGAAACAACAACAACAAATACAGATATTTTTCCCTCTAAAGCCTTATTTTGCTTTTACTTGCATCCTGTTTTAGGGGACAGAGTTGCCTTCCCGACATCTGTATGGTGTGGATCTATCTTTGCCCCTGGCCCATGATGACCAAATTACATACAGCAGGTATATTTCGCTCTTTGACCACAACTTGACATCGTTCTCTCCACTTTTTTTTTTTTTTTTTTTTTTAACTGGAGCAGCTTGAAACGTTTTCCACTGCTCAATATTGTGTTGAGATGCTTGAAGTAGTTGAGCCATGCCACTTTCCCCTGTCAGTTTTACCATAGCTATCCATATTTTCCATACAACTGGATATTTTGTGAAAGCATGCATACTCACACGTCTTTGGTTGTACAGTATTGCTACAACCAGCAACAATACATCTAGCTGGCATTGAGTTCAGAGTGTGTAGGCCGCACGTAATCATGTACCACAGAAAAAGTATCCTCAAGATGACGTGGCGGGTCCTGTGCAATTTCACGGGATGCACACCCCTAACTCCACCTCTGCTTCTGGGGTTGGCAAAATGAGTTCCAGCTAGCTGGTAAGGGGGCATCGCATCAGCAGCACAGCCACGCTTCCAGAAAAGATGCAGCCGAGCAGCCACAGGCTGCATACGAATAAATAAATCATGCTGTAGTGGACTGAAATAGGCCGGTCTAATCATCTTATTGTAAAAAGTAACTTTTGCACCTTGCAATCTAGCAATTGATTAAAATTTGAGGGTTTCATTGATGTTTACATTTTATCACTTTTTTAAAATATATAATTTGCAATGAGGCTTGTAGTCTACTGTAAAATTTTAATATATGGTACCAAAGGGTGATAAGTGTAGTCATGCCTTAAAGTACATTTTGACCATCTACATCCTAATTTTCACTTTTGGTTTTAGCAGGTTTTTCATTTGGTGAAAAGTCTTCTGTTAAACTTGGTCTGATAGTTTCATTTTTCTGCAATAGTATTAGCAAAACACACAAGCATGCAACACGGCATTTTCACAGAAGTTGTGCACAGAACGAAGTTGTTATGGACAGTCTCATTGGCTCCAATGAAGATGAAGTGACAGTGAGACAGAAACTAATTTTACCGGCATTCAAGCAGCACGTGATCCGAATCAAAGCAGAAAATCCTCGTTTTATCCATCATAATTCCAATGAATGGATTGAATTGAGGTAATTTTAACAAAATATACGAACCGAGTTTGCAATTCGTTAAAATCCAAACAAAAGCTAAAATCCCTTTTTATTTTTCTAACTCTGTAAAACAGTTGGCGGTGTGCTGTTCCGCAGGCATAGGTAAACCACAGGCCTCAGGTTTTTATGAAAAACACTGTAATACCAGCATAACAAGCTTTAGAATAGGGAGAATGTGGTTACTATGATATCAAAGGTATTTTTGGCAGAATGACTCTTTTGTCAAGATTGGGCTGGCCTGTTCATGATTATTATCTTCGAATTGGATTAGGCAAGGCAAACTTTTGTGTTGTGCCATTAAATAAATAATGACATTTGTGTGAAAGTGGTTTTTGTAAAGTATGCCTGTATTCGGAAGATACATTTTTCTTTCCATCAGTTAATTGATCAGCTGTTGATCAGCCTTGATCTATGTTTCTTTGCACCTTTTGCAGACTCCTTGTTTCTTTGCTTCTGTTGTTGTTGTTTTTTAGGATAATTTTGGAGAAATAGATTTGGAATGGCAGCTCTGTGAGTTGTTTTGAAATACAGAAGTGGGAAAGAACGCTTTTTTTTCTTTTTCTCTTTTTCTTTTTTGTAGACAAGATCGAGGCTCGTGAAAGAGCTAAAGAGCTCGTTAAATGCTTAACTTAGACACAAGTTA
Organism: Myxine glutinosa; assembly: GCF_964187855.1. Taxonomy (NCBI): domain Eukaryota; kingdom Metazoa; phylum Chordata; class Myxini; order Myxiniformes; family Myxinidae; genus Myxine; species Myxine glutinosa. Next base: position 102,383,928 of record NC_136267.1, read on the forward strand.
CAACTCTATCAGATGAAAAATGATGATTTGTGACTTTGACCTATTTCTCTCAAAAACAATAGGTTTCCAGCTTTTGGTTTCATGCTGGAAATTATTACTTGTTAATCTTTGATTTTGTAAGTAATAATTATAGCAATTATGATAACAGAAATTCAATTATGTTACTTTATACCGAGAGTTTTTGCACTTGTTGAAATGTAAAATTAACTTGTTAAAATGTTGCATTGTATTACATCTTTATTGTGTTATCGTTTTTATGGCTTTTTAAATTTTTTTTTATGCTAATTTGATCTCCACCCTCTATCCTTTTAACAGATACAGTGTGCTTGGCAGACAGAAGGCCAAGATGGAACAGCAAGATGTACTGGGTAATTCAAAACCTGACTTTGTTCTGTAAGTTGCACAGTAATTGTTGCTCAACTACAACTGCCAGAAATAACATTCGGCTGTTTTTGTACGGCATTGTAATTACTTGTGTTGAAATAACTTTTTTTTTCCTGAAATTTTGGCTTTTGAAATTCTGGAAAGGATTTTCTTGGGAAAAAAATTTTTCTTTACTTCAGTTGTTTGTTTGTTTTCTTCTACAGATATCCTGTGTCCAACTTTCCCCAAGACAGTGTGTTTGAGGCACAGTGCCCGTTTGTGTCGTCATTATCAAGCAGCATCTACCATGCCCATGTGCAAGCTGCCATGGGAAACCTGCAGCCTCTGAGCCCTGCCGATCTGCTTGCATTTTGTCGACACACAAAGCAAATCTGTCCTTGAAAGCTAGGCTGTTTTCTAGCTCTCTTGTAGTAGTTGCTTCCTGGATGCCTTCAATGATATCCTAAAAACCAAGTAAAAGCATCAATTTAAACTTTTGTCACTGATTATGTAAACAGCACTTCATATATGCATATTATGTCAGTGTATCATTTGTCTGTCTAATTTTGGCAATAAATAATAAAATACCACAACTGCCACAACAGATTTGGATCATTACTTGGAGTGGTGGAACCCCTTTTTCGTCACTTACTTTGTTTACAACACATGCACAGCAAGTATTTGGTTCACTACTTTTTTGTAGCAACTACATTGGTAACCACTGCTGGAGAGGGAGGTTAATTGTCCAAGACTTGTTGTTTTTATGCCTCCACCGACGAAGCTGTCCGTGCATCCGTCCGTGATAGGTTTTCATTGCTATGATAACTTGAGAATGCCTGAAGGGATCCAAATCAAACTTGGTGCATGTACAGTCACATGAAAAAGTAAGTACACCCCATGTAAAGTTTTGACTTTTTCAACATATTTCAGCATACAGCTATTTGATCTTCATTTCAACAATATTGATAGATAAAGGTGATATAATATAACAAATATCATGAAACATTTACATGTTGTAGTCCATTGTATAATTTAAATAAACATGAATGCAAATTTCGCATGTGGAAAAAGTAAGTACACCCTTGGCTCGAAAAGGTGGTATTGCCCCCCTTGGCAGAAACAACCTGAAGTAGGCGTTTCTTATATCTGTCTACCAGTCTCTGACATCGACTGGGAGAATTTTTTGCCCACTCCTCCATGCAGAATTCTTTCAGCTGTGCGATGTTTGAGGGGTTTCTTGCATGCACAGCTCGTTTCAAATCCCCCCACAACATCTCGATGGGATGTACAGTCACGTGAAAAAGTAAGTACACCCCATGCAACGTTTTGACTTTTTCTACATATTTCAACATACAGCTATTTGATCTTCATTTCAACAATATTGATAGATAAAGGTGATATAATATAACAAATATGATGAAACATTTACATGTTGTAGTCCATTGTATAATTTAAATAAACATAAATGCAAATTTCGCATGTAGAAAAAGTAAGTACACCCCTACATTTATCACGACTTCAAATACCTAAATTAGAATCAGGTGCACCAGCTCAGGTGCAAATGATTAAAACATCGTTAGAGAGGATCTTGGAGGAACCTGTCTTATTTAAACCTCAGACATTTAGTTTGGTTTGCTCTTTGTTGTTGAAGTGTGCGTCATCACCATGCCGAGATCAAAAGAGCTCTCTGAGGCCTTCAGAAAGAAGGTTATAGATGCCTACGAGTCTGGGAAGGGATTAAAAAATATCTCCAAACAATTTGAAATCAATCATTCGACTGTCCGGAAGATCATCTACAAGTAGAGAAGATTCCAAACAACTGCCAACCTGTTCAGGCCAGGCCGCCCCAGCAAGTTCAGCCCGAGAGCAGACCGCAAGATGCTGAAAGAAGCCTCTAAGAACCCCAGAATGTCATCACGGGACCTACAGGTAGCTCTTGCCACTGTTTATGTCAAAGTGCACGAGTCTACCATTAGAAAGAGGCTGCACAAATTTGATCTACATGGGAGGTGTGCCAGGAGGAAACCTTTGCTGTCCAGAAAGAACATCAGGCAAGACAAAAGTTTGCCAATGAACAGTGAACACCTCAGCAAAGACCAGCACTTCTGGAACAATATGCTCTGGACAGATGAGTCAAAGGTAGAGCTATTTGGCTGCAGTATCAGAAGACATGTTTGGCGAAAACCAAAGACAGCATTTGACCACAAGAACCTGATACCAACTGTAAAGCATGGTGGTGGAAATATTATGGTTTGGGGCAGCTTTGCTGCATCAGGGCCTGGGCAGCTCACCATCATAGAATCCACTATGGATTCTTCATTGTACCAGAGGGTGCTTGAGGATAATGTGAGGCCAACTGTCGGAAAGTTGAAGCTCAACTGAAGGTGGACCTTGCAACATGACAATGACCCTAAACATACCAGTAAATCCACCAAGGAATGTCTGAAAAGAAAGAAATGGAGGGTTCTAGAATGGCCAAGTCAAAGCCCGGATCTAAATCCCATCGAGATGTGGGGGGATTTGAAACGAGCTGTGCATCTAAGAAACCCCTCAAACATTGCACAGCTGAAAGAATTCTGCATGGAGGAGTGGGAAAAAATTTCTCCCCGTCGATGTCAGAGACTGGTAGACAGTTATAAGAAATGCCTACTTGAGGTTGTTTCTGCCAAAGGGGGAAATACCACCTATTAGAGCCAAGGGTGTACATACTTTTTCCACATGCGAAATTTGCATTTATGTTTATTTAAATTATACAATGGACTCCAAAATGTAACTGTTTCATGATATTTGTTGTATTATATCACTTTTATCTATCAATATTGTTGAAATGAAGATCAAATAGCTGTATGTTGAAATATGTTGAAAAAGTCAAAACTTTACATGGGGTGTACTTACTTTTTCACGTGACTGTAGATCACGTGACGTGACATCAACAGTGGCAAGAGCTACCTGTAGGCCCCGTGATGACATTCTGGGGTTCTTGGAGACTTCTTTCAGCATCTTGCGGTCTGCTCTTGGGCTGAACTTGCTGGGGCGACCTGGCCTGAACAAGTTGGCAGTTGTTTGGAATCTTCTCCACTTGTAGATGATCTTCCGGACAGTCGAATGATTGATTTCAAATTGTTTGGAGATCATTTTAAATCCCTTCCCAGACTCGTAGGCATCTATAACCTTCTTTCTGAAGGCCTCAGAGAGCTCTTTTGATCTGGGCATGGTGACGCCACACACTTCAACAACAAAGAGCAAACCAAACTAAATGTCTGAGGTTTAAATAAGACAGGTTCCTCCAAGATCCTCTCTAACGATGTTCTAATCATTTGCACCTGAGCTGGTGCACCTGATTCTAATTTTAGGTATTTGAAGCAGTGATAAATGTAGGGGTGTACTTACTTTTTCCACATGCGAAATTTGCATTTATGTTTATTTAAATTATACAATGGACTACAAAATGTAAATGTTTCATGATATTTGTTATATTATATCACCTTTATCTATCAATATTGTTGAAATACGTCTTTTCGTGACGTTGGAGGTCACGTCTTTTTGAAGCTGTTCCATGCGCTCACGCTTTCGAAGCTAAGTGATCTTTCACATTTGTGTTTTTGGCGTATCTTTATCTTTCTTTCGGTGTATGTACCTATTGGGGTGACTTTAATAGGTTTCTCGGTGTTGGTTTTTCATACCTGTGTACAGAATCGTCGGTTTTTTTCGTATCATGTATTCTGAGGCCTAGTGTAATGCTAGTAGTAGTAGGCTACCGTGTCCTCAGACCTTGGCTTGAGGCTTTTGTTTTTTGTCTCAGCGGTTCTTCGATCGCGCTGCAACTACTGTCGGTCTCTGTTTTTCACAGTCTTTTCACCCATACTCCCTTGTTTTAAAATCTCAAAAAAAAAACCAAAATTTTTTTTTCCTTCCCTGTTCTTATCCGCTTGTACATTCTTATTTGTTCTTTCGTTCTTCGTTCTTTTGCTCTTTCATTCTTCGTTATTTGTTCTTTCGTTCTTCGACCACGTTGTTCGAGATCACGTGATCAAGTTGTTAATACATGTTTCATCTGTCCCCTGAAGAACTTTATTATAATGTCATATTCTATAACACTTTTTTCTACTTCTTCTATAAAAGGATGCTTTCGACTTGCTCACCAATTCTATTCATTCAAAAAAAAAATTCCATCTCTTACAGTGCATCTTTCATTCATTCCCTAAACTCTCCAGAACTCCACCCATCCTTCAGCGTCCTCAAACGTATTTTTGACTCGAATGTCTCAGGAAACTCATTTTGCAATAAATGTTCGTTTCCCATAAATCGTACACTTTTCAAAATCCAATCTCACCCCTCCCCTCCAAATCTTCCCCATCACCCATCTCTGTCAAATCTTCCCCCTTGCCCCTCCCCCCCAAATCTTCCCAAACACCCATCCCTTTCAAATCTCCCCCCCTGCCCCTTCCCTCCTAAACTCCCCCCACACCCCTCCCCTCCGAGACTCTCCCTCACTCCTCCCCTCCTAGACTCCCCTCTCACCCCTCCTCCTCAAAGCGTCCTCCCCGCTTCTTCCCCCTTCCAACTTTCACCTTCATCTTCCTCAACCTTCTGCCTCACTCTTCCCCCTCCTCAAATAACACCTCACTGCGCCTCACCCAAACACCATCAAACCTTTTGTCCGCCCATTCTTCCCTTTCTCCAAGCTATTCTGTAATCTCTGACACACCTGCAACAGCTCTCCCTACCTCTTCCTCCTCTTCCACATCCTGCCCTACCGCTCCCCCCCCCTGTTCTGTATCCGATGCTCCCCCTTCCTCTTCCTTAACAGTATGGACCTCAAACATCCGGGGCCTTCGCTCAAACTTAACTGATCTCTCCATACAGGTTGCTTCTGACAAACCAGACGTGATCTGCTTAACAGAAACCTTCCTCCTTCATGATGTCTCTGATTCCTTGGTATCTCTCCCAGGTTACTCCCTCCTCCGGTATGATAGACCTGAGCCTCGTTCTGGAGGTGGGGGTTGCTATCTTTATAAAAAACTCTCTTCCTCACTCGCCCTGCACTGCCCTCTCTCCACCTCACCCTCAGGAATACCTTTGGCTACGGCTTCCCCTTCGCTCCCACCTTTTGTTCATATGCGTGTTGTACCGTCCACCAAACAGTGATGACTCCATCTACATCTCGCTGTCTGATAATATGGACCAACTTCTATCTACCCATCCCAACTCTCTCTTCCTCATATGTGGTGATTTCAACTGTCACCATGCCAGTTGGCTGGGGGTGGGTACCTCTCTCACCAGCCATGGCTCTTCAGCAAAGGACTTCTGTGACTCACTGGGACTGACACAATCTGTCAATTTCCCAACCCGGATCTCAGTCAACGGAGAATCTTCTCTTCTGGACTTGGTTATGACTAACTTCCCTGAAAATGTCTGCTGCTCTTCTTCTGCTCCAATCGGTTCTTCTGATCATGTGCTTGTTAAAGTGGACATCTCTCTGACCATTTTCAGAGAGCCTCCTCAGCGTCGACGAGTCTGGCATTTCACTCAGGCCAACTGGCACGGTCTTCAAGCAGCCATCAATCATCTGGACTGGTCTCCCATCTCTTCTGCCTCTGACATCAACTCATCCTGGGAATTCTTCCAAAGTAAATTGCTCTCTCTCATGCACAGTTTTATCCCTTCTCGTCTTCAGTTGTCATACCCTTCCTCCCGTCCATGGTACACGGAATCTTGTGGTGAGGCTATTGCCCAGAAACAACTTGCTTTCGTCTCCTGGAAAGCAAATCCAACGGAAGGAAATCTCATTTCCTTTCACAAAGCCCGAAACAAGTGAGTGTCCACCCTCAGGAGAGCCAGGAAACAATATCTCTCCGTCCTCAGGACCGAATTCTCTTATCTGTCTCCCTCTTCCAAATCCTGGTGGCGTCTGGTAAAATCTGTTTCTGGTGTTTGTTCCCCCTCCATCCCCTCCCTCAGCTTAAATGGCCACACGGCTGACTCCGCACGTGAAAAAGCCGAATGCCTCAACTCTGTGTTTGCCTCTAAATCTTGTGTCCCAAACCCATCCCTCTCTGTACCCACTGTACCCAGTCGTACCCAGCTGCTCCTGGACTCTGTGTCCTTTCCTCCTGACAAGGTGGAAAAGTGTCTGTCAACCCTCGACTCTGATTCTGCAACTGGACCTGACGGCATCAGCCGACGGGTCCTAAAATCATGTTCTTCCGCTCTTTCACTCCCTCTCTCTGTTCTCTTCACCCTCTCTTTTGCTCAAGGTCATCTTCCATCTGCTTGGAAATCTGCCAACATCACCGCTTTGCACAAAAAAGGTGCAAAAACAGATCCCAGCAACTACAGACCAATCAGCCTTCTCCCAATTATCAGCAAGGTCATGGAATCCATCATTGCTTCAGATATGAAATCTTTCCTCTTCTCCAATGGCTTGATCTCTGATCATCAATTTGGTTTCAGACCTGGACACTCCACTCTGGACATGCTGCTTCTGCTTTCTCAACAATGGATGGAGGTCCTCAATGCCAAACAGGAAATTAGAGCAGTCTCCCTTGACATATCACGTGCCTTCGATACAGTCTGGCACCCCGCTCTGCTCACCAAACTCTCCTCTTTTGGTATCCATGGAAATCTCCACGCATGGCTGGCGGACTTCCTCTCTAGTCGTAGTCAACGTGTGGCCCTGAATGGGTTTCTCTCATCTCCTCTTCCTGTTCAGGCTGGAGTTCCCCAAGGCAGTGTTCTGGGCCCTGTGCTTTTTCTGGTCTTCATCAATGATCTCTCTGACTCTCTTGAAAATCCTCTCTATCTCTTTGCTGACGACTCTACTCTCTGTCGCTCCATTCTTCATCCCTCAGATCGGCAGTCTGCAGCCTCCTCACTCTCTGCAGACCTTGACAAAATCAGACTGGGCAAACAAGTGGAACATGTCTTTCAATCCTGACAAATCTCACACTCGTACGATGTCTCTCCGAAAAGACCGACTGGACAACCCTCCCATCCACTTTCTGAATAATCCTCTCCAAGAAGTTCTGTCACTCAAGCTTTTGGGTCTCACTATCTGCCATGATCTTTCCTGGAAAAACCACATTTCAAATCTGGCCTCCAAAGCCAGTCGCCGACTGGGCATCCTCCGTCGTGCGAAGTCCTTCCTTGGCACACCTGAGCTCCTCACCACATACAAGGCTTTCATCTGCAGCTCAATGGAATACTGCTCTCCCCTCTGGGCTGGTGCTCCTGCCTCACACCTAGCTCGCCTTTGTGCTGTTGAAACCAAAGCATTCAGAATCATTGGAATCTCTCGCGATGAAGCTAACTCCAAGGGCCTCTCACTCACTCACCACAGGCAGGTTGGTGGTCTTTCCGTCTTCTACCGACTCCTCTCTGGCCTTGCCCCCCCAGCTCTCTCTGGGCTCTGTCCCGCAAATATTCCTACAGGTCGCACAAGATCTGCCTGCAACCCTCTTTTGGTTAAACTGCCAAAATCAAGACTCTCTGCTCACCTTCACTCCTTCATGCCTCTTTTCTCCCGCCTCTGGAACAAACTCCCTCACTCTCTTCAATCCCACTCCACCCTCCAAGTCTTTAAAACAGCTGTTCACCACCATCTCTTATCTTCCCCCATCCAAAACCTTGATCTTTTCTACCCCTGCTAATTTCACCCCAATTCCCCTTTTTGAAATACCAACTTCTGTCCTGGAAGTCCTTGGTGTCCTTGTGCTTTATACTTCTCCCTCCCCCCCCCCCCCCCTTCCCATGCCGCCTCCCCCCGGGCCCTCTCCCTTCCACACATCTCCCTGCTCTCGGATGTTGTGTTTGTGTGCTTCCCCTTTTCTCCCCATCTTGTCTTCCGCTCCCTCTTTTTGTGTATTTTGTTTGTGAAGTAAATGTTAGCTCTTTCACGAGCCTCGATTCAGTATACTAAAAAAAAATAAAAAAAATTAAGATCAAATAGCTGTATGTTGAAATATGTTGAAAAAGTCAAAACTTTACATGGGGTGTATTTACTTTTTCACGTGACTGTAGGTATAATAAGTTAAACATGAACTGATTAGATTTTTGGGTCATTAGGTCAAAGATCTGAAGTAATGTTGTGTAAAATTCCTGTTACCATGATAACTTGTGAACCAGAGATGGAATTTTCACCAAACTTGGTAAAATTGTATATTATGATGGAAAGATGAACATGTTAGATTTTGGGGTCAAGAGGTCAGAGGTCATGTTAGGTTACAATTATTCCATTACCACGATAACTTAAAAACAGCTGAAGGGATCCAAGTCAAACTTGGTACAGGTACCTATAATGATGTAAATATGAACTGATTCAATTTTGGGGTCAAGAGATCAAAGGTCAGAGGTGATGTTAAATAAAAATTGTTACTGGGCCAACTTGTGAACCAGTGATAGGATTGTTAACAAACTTGGTGCAAGTATATATGATGCAAAAATGAACGGATTGGATTATGGCATCAAGAGATCAAAGGTCAGAGGTCATGTCAGGTAAAAATCTGATAACGCCAGAACAGCTGAAGTGATTTAAATCAAAGTTGGTACATATGTGTATAATGATGTAAACATGAACTGAGATTTTGCGGTCAAAGGTTAGAGGTCCCGTTCGGTTAAAATTCTGCTACTGCGCTGGCTTGTGAACCAGTGATGGGATGTTGACCAAACTTGGTACAAGTATACATTATGATGAAAAGATGAACTGATTAGATTTCTTCATATTTACCTCAAACTTATTTTAGCAAATTTTTAGTGTAGCAGCCTCAGGTCCATACAATTAGCATAATCATGTGTAACATAGAAAAAACACACAGGAAACGCGTCATCTTGCCTGCACGTCCATGCGTGTAATCACATCTTTTTGTTTGCAGAACGCATTGAACGATGTAATTTCATTTTTAAACATCCGTTTTTCACCAGAATCGTTTTAATTTTGTGTGGAGTATTTTGGAGGACCTCTAAAAATGTAAATACAAGTTGAGTAGACACCACAAATAAAGTCCACAAAGAGGACAGTCAAATTATTTACAAATTTCAATGCTGCGCAAACATGGCAACCACCAATATTTACCTTTAAATAGTCTTCTAAAAAAGTGAAATTCAAGCAGGAAATCGGTGAAATGTGCAAACCAGACCGAGCAAACAAAATGTCAGACTTTCACTTGCAAAGCTACAGTTCAACATGGTGGAATTCCAAAAATTATGATGTTTGATTCGATGTTGTTGTTTTTTTAAAGAAGTAAGTTTTATAGGTATATTAATAAAACTTAATATAATGAAAGTAGATTGCGCATTACACAACCCGTGTTTTTTTTGTTGTTTTTTTTTTGAGGCATCGAGCAATCAGCCAGCGTTCTGTGCCATGCACCACCCGTGGTAATCGTCATCCTGATAAAGCTGTACTTGCACAGAAGGAAAGAAAGAAGGAAGGAAGAAATCCTGCCTGACATTTTGACCCTTTCATGTTTAAAATCTCATTTTGACCCGTTCACGTTTCCCATTCCCTTATTGAAAATAATTAATCGGACGTAATCCATAACTTTGTGTGTGTATAGTTCTCTGTTTTGAAGAGTTTTGTGCACATGTCATGATTGTATTGTATCGGCTTATTAAAAGCTGATATATTTGATTTGATCTTATTACCGGCCAGGGACACCAGTAGCGATCTTTTTGGATTTGGATTCTACTTTTAGTGTCAACTTTTGTTGATCCCATGAACATCATTGTTGTTAGTAAAAGTTGAGAACCTCACTTGTTAACATAATTAGGGTATGCTGAATTCGATTAACCCGGTTCCCAAGCCAAATTTTGAGATGTTGACCTTCTAATTAGCATAAACAAAATGGCCACCAAATTGCCATTTTTGGACAATTTCTTTGAACAAGCATTTATATATCACGTATATACATGCAGCTCTTTTACTTTAACTTTACAACTTTTACCCCAAAATGCACCTAGAAGCTTATACATGGCCTTTTTTCATAAATCTGTAGTCTATATTATGGTTGGCGACATATTGAAAGAGATTCAAACTGATATTGAAATTGGACACTATAAAATGGGAAATGGTTTTAATAAGACAATGTTTCATACAACCATTTATTCTAAAATTAAGTATACATGACCATAAAGCACAAACATTCAGGAATGTCACACATGTTGTTTTGCCAAACTACATCAAATTCATACAAGGGGTCTGATCATCACTCTGTTGCTGACAGGCACACATTGATGTGCACCTCAACTCTGAATAGCGTCATTTGCAGCGCTGAGACTTGCATTGCTTCTAGCATGCACAACAAATCATCTCGAGGCAACTTTCTGGGATTGGACTCGGTGACATCAGAATAGGCTCTGGTCCTGAATCACCACGTTTCCATCCCATTTCCACGGATGCAGGAAGGTCAGGTATGGCACAATGAGCATTTCTCCATACCATGGCTTGATAGTGTACTCACATCAAATGGAAATGAAGAGCATCACTTGTCAGTGACATTGCTTCTGGTTTACCAGTCTTTGAGAACAACATATGTTGTGCTGAATCAACAGAGCTTGTTCTGTGTACATTATATATTCTGCAGATTTGATTGTCTCCTCTGTGAGTTCACCAATGCCCAAGTTCTTCAGCAGTTTATGGTGCTCTTTGAAGACTCTCCATGATGTTCGTTTGGTGTGATTTGCAAAATAGGAGGTGGTGTCACACCCAGTTAATGCGTGAAAGGGTAGCAGTGCTGTGGACAAACGTCTCGGTAGATTGTTTAAAACAGCATCAATTGGTGTATAACACCGTTTATTTGATGTACCTGACATCATCCAAAGATGTTCACATTGTGCACGTGGGAAGTGGGTAATTCAAAATTCAAAAATGCACCTAACATTCACATTTCTCAGAAATCCGTCTAGTCTATGGTTGGAAGTACGTGCTCTACTGAGTGTCGTTCTAGTTTCCTCTTAAATGGCTGGTTGTTCAAGTTGGTACAAGCAAACGTTTTGAATCTCTGAATCACGCAAGGGTTGTTCAGAAAGTTTGAAGAACATAATTTGTTTTGTTTCTAAAACTTTTCTCTCCTTGAATTAAATGCACTTTGTTTTGTGTTGATGCAGCCTGGCTATGGCCATCTTGTACAGGGGTAGAAGTGCTTGTCCAGAAACCTGTCGACCACAGCGATGTCATTGTCATCAAAACAATTCTTTAATTTGGGGGTGAATTGAAGCTCTTCCTTTAATTTGGGGGTGAATTGAAGCTCTTCCTTTAATTTGGGGGTGAATTGAAGCTCTTCCTTTAATTTGGGGAACTGATACGAGTCTGAGAACCAAATCGTGTGATTAGGCTGGATGGGCAGGTAGTTTGTTGATGTCATCATCCTGGATTGGTTTGGGGTGATGTATCGTCCTATTCGAGAAGCAGCACTCCTGGATTCAACTTTGCATGATGCAACTGTTCCTGATGATGTTATTACCACTGCAGTTCATCAGCATTGACCTCCCTATTGATAATCTCACTCTTTGAGAGGTAATCCATGATGTTCACCCCTTCCCCAGCCCAGAAATCTCTCCATAACCATTCCTGTAGGCTGTAGCTGTTGCTCCCTCCTTGATCTTTCTGGGAGGCAGAGAAGGCACGTACCTCCACGGAATGATCTGTTAGCTCACCTGGAACGAAGTTCATGGGAGATTATGCAATGGCGCGTCGTCCGTCCGTATAAACACTTGAAACTTCTTCTCCGAAACCACGGATGGGATTGTGACCAAATTTGGCACAAATTATATTTGTTGTGTTGTGACTAAAATTTGTTCACGGCATTAAAAAAAAATCGGCGTCTAAGGGGGTTTACCGGGGTCAAAGTGGTTCCAGGTTTGACCCCCAAAATAGGAATTTGCTTTTTCCTCTGAAACTACAAATACTATTTCGATGAAACTTTACCACAACCTTCACCACCCGTGATGTATCAATGTTTGTTCACGATATATAAAAAAATCTGCCCCTTTGGGGGTTTAATGGGGGGATTGCTCCCCCAAAATAGGTATTTGCTTTCTTCTCAGAAACCACATGCAATTTCATTGAAACTTCACCACAACCTTAATCACCCGTGATGTACCGAAGTTTGTTGAAGGCATTAGAAAAATTGGGGTCTGAGGAGGTATACGGGGGGGGGGGGGGGTCGGAGGGGGGCAGGGTTGCTGTAAATATTTTTTTGGTAAAATTTTTTGTAAATTTTGTAACCCCAAAATAGGTATTTTTTTGTTTCTTTGGTTAAAGTCTTGTGATTATGTAAATATGATTCCACATGCTGTCTTGTCTTCTAGCAACCATTGAAATTGGTTTAAAATACTCTTAGTTGGTGCAGTATACTGTTTATTCTACCAGGTGAGCGTCAGGGGTATTGCTCCTATGTTTTAATGTCAGGATCAAACGGGTAAACCTGAATCATCCTGTTCATGAAGTTGTCTAGGTTTCCTTGAAACTGCTGAAGAAGTTTCCTGCAAATGCCAAGTTCTTCTGATTGTCAGTCACCATTCTGGGCACCCTTCATGCCCAACGTTTTCAGTGATAGGAGAGTGCACCTCCCCAAGCTTGCTGATGTCCAATGTCTCAGCTCTGTGTTTGATTTGATCTTTCTTTCGTCAAAATCTTGTCGACTGCAATTTTTTATTTTTTATTTTGTGACCAATGGGACATTCTGACCTTGGCTCATCCTCAGCATCGGTTCCTCCACTTCATATACATGTGATGGGGTATCATCCCAGGGTATTGCTCAATGTACTCACGGATTTCCTTTTTGGGTTAACCCTTTCCCATGGGACGCACCATATTTTATCACTGCTCCGATTTCCAATCTCCATCGACTGACTCGTGTTGACACTTTTGTGCGCAAATCCTGCGGACACAAACAAAAGCTGGTTTGCAAATGAACACGTCAAATTACAGGATACTTTAATCGGTGAAATTGGTGGAGCCCATGCATCATGCAATATAGTTCAGGCAAGAAAGTCTGAATGGCCCTCGTAAACCGTCCCATTTTGATTTAAACGAAAACTATTTGACACTTAAAGTGATTGTTGGACAATTGGATTGGCAATTTTGCGGAAAACAAGGAATATACTTCCTCCGTCCTTGAAAATTGAGGAATTAATCAAACTCTTCATTCTCTCTGAGAAATTGTTTTGTGTTGCGTGTTATTTGGACTGCGATAAATCGTGTCTTATGGCACAGTTGTTCATTTTTTGCTCACCTGGAACGAAGTTTAGGGGAGCTTATGCAATGGCGCGTTGTCCGTCCGTCCGTAAACACTTGAAACCTCTTCTCCGAAACCGCTGATGTGATTGCGACCAAATTTGGCACAAATTATATTTGTTGTGTTGTGACTAAAGTGTGTTCACGACGTTAAAAAAAAAATCGGGGTCTAAGGGGTTTACCGGGGGTGAAGGTGGATCCATGTTTGACCCCCTAAAATAGGAATTTGCTTTTTTCCTCTGAAACTACACAAACTATTTCGATGAAACGTGACCACAACCTTCACCACACGTGATGCACCAATGTTTGTTCACGGAATTTAAAAAAAAACTGTCCCTTTTGGGGTGTATGGGGGGAGGGGTTGCCCCCAAAATATGTATTTGCTTTCTTCTCAGAAACTACACACGCAATTTCGATGAAACTTCAACACAACCTTCATCACCCGTGATGTACCAATGTCTGTTCAAGGCATTAGATAAATTGGGGTCTGAGGAGGTATACGGGGTTGGGGGTATGGGAGGGGGGGATGGTTGCCCCCCAAAATAGGTATTTTTTTGTTTGTTTGTTTCAGGTCTTGTGATTATATATTAGTATGATTCTACATGCTGCCCTGTCTTCTCGGAACCATTGAAATTGGTTTAAAATACCCATAGTCTGTGCAGTATACTGTTTATTCTACCAGGTGAGTGCCAGGGGTATCGGCCCTATGTTTATTAGTCCCCTACCGCTGTACACCGGAGGGGACTATAGGTTTGCACGCCGTCCGTCCGTCAGTCCGTCAGTCCGTCCGTCAATCCGTCAGTCCGTCACGCAAAGAACAGTTTTCCGGACTTTTTTTCTAAACTCAACGCTAATGATTTCAAACTTGGTACATCGTTTCCTCATGATAAGTTACAGATCGAGTTCGAACTTCACGACGTTTCGATCATTTTTGACAGTTATGGCACTTTGAACTTTGGGAATTCTGATAATTCTGATGATCCTGAACTCAGTGCCATTTTAAGTTTTAATTTTCTTTAAAAACCAATTTCTCTGCAATAATACGACCGATTGAGATCAAATTTTCACCGTAGGCGTAGGGGGGACTCGATCTGTAGAATATTTTAATGGTAATTATGACATCACAGGTCACGTGGTTCGGCCACCATATTGTTTTTCCTGAAAACACGAAAACCCCTTTTTCTCTGCAACGGCTGAACAGATCGAGGCCAAGCTTTGCAGGCAGAATCGCATACCCATGATGAACAAAAAAAATCAACGAGCATGACGTCATGCATCACATGGTTTCAGAGTTATGACGTTTTTAAGCATGAACCTTTAAAACCAAGCCCCTCACTCATTTTTGATCCAATCGAGGGGAAACTTCACAGATCTGTTCAGCATGTCAGTCTACTAAAATGTCCTTTTGGCATTTGCGATAGGGCACGTGGTTTGGCAGATATCGTTAATGAAACGAAAATATTTTTAAAATGGATATCTCTTGTTTATTCTAGAGTTCTCCTCAAGCCGCACCGCGCGCCCTCAGCCTCGTCTCGCGAACGTCAACAGCGCAACACAGCGCGTGCTTTCGTGAGGGGTGGAGCCAAGCCGAGCAACATATATATACACATCGATCATTGATCGTGAACTGGAAAATATAATAAATTACTGATATTTAGCGACTCAAAAGGTTCTTTATCAACAACTTATTTTCTCGTGCTTCTGCTGACCTGTCTGCAAGGTGTATAAATCGAAGTCCCGAGTGCGAATCACAGGTGAGCCCGTCCTGAGGTAATTAGCGATTGGGAACGATTCAGAACCTGTGGGTAAATAACCCATGGTAATTTCCCCAACAGTTTTCCGGACGACAGACCGCCGGTAGGGGACATGTATTGCAGCGCAATACTCAGAATGCTTGTTATTCTTACACATTTTGTGGAGACGATTCTGAGAAAACCGTTATACCTCGCTCTACGAAACCTTAACTCATTATAGATACCAAATGTGACTTAGTGCATCATGAATTTTGGTTTTGCAATTTTGACTTACATTGCCTGCCATTGCCTATGAGTCATAAACTTTAAATATCTTCTGCTCCAGAACCGCTAAACGGATCAACGCAAAATTTTACAAATATGACCAACCATCCATGGGGATAAAAGTTTGCGGAATAAAACGTCACCGGTCACGTGGTTTGGCGGCCATATTGTATTTTAAAATAAAACTTAAAAACCCACTTCTCCGAAACCGCTTATGCTATCGATACAAAACTTAAAACACGTTTACATTCTGATGGGAGAAAATATTTGCAAACAATGACATCATCGGTCATGTGGTTTGGCTGCCATCTTGAATTTAAGCAAAAAATTAAATAATCTTTTCCAGAGTACCTAGAAACCGATCAATGCAAAATGTCATATATATAATCAACTACTGATGTGGGAAAATATTTATAAACCATGATGTCATCAGTCACGTGGTATGGTGGCCATCCTGGATTTAAGGGAAAAATATTTGAAAATCCATATCTCCAGAACCACTCAACAGATCAATCCGAAACTTCATATGTATGATTGACTACAATGAGGATTTTGTTTTGCAAACTATGATATAATCAGTCACATGGTATGGTGGCCATCTTGGATTTAAAGAAAAAAAAATGAAAAATCTATATCTTGAGAACCGATCAAAACCAAATTTATAGAAAATGATGATGTCATCAGTCATGTGGTATGGCACCCATTTTGCCTGGAAGCCTATCACTGCTTGCAGTTCTAGTAATTATTATTATTGTTATTATAGTGGGGGGGCCAATGTTTTCCCGTTGAATTCAAATGTTAATTTGTGGACACTGGTTGGGTTGTCTTTAGGGATGATAGAAGTTGTAGAAAAAATATGTCTCCATTTTTTTCAAGTTCTTTATAGCGGCCATTTTGGATTATCAAAATGGCGTTTGTTGAAAACCGAAATTGTCATTATCTTGGCTTCTAAATGACCTAGAGTGTTAATTTTGGTGTCCAAATGTACATATTTGCGGATACTTAATCCAATAAACACACATTTATACACCTACATATGATCAAAAGGGTTCTTATGGCAGCCATCTTGGATCTAGACTGTGAAGAAAGATCCTCGTATCAGCCTCCTCCTGGGAGCTACGGAGATGCTGTACATCCATGCAGTTGGAGAAGACATCCTGCCTTGAAGTGACGATGAAGACCTTGGTAGTCCCCTCAAAGTGACACAGAGCTTTCTTTGCCAGATAGACAGTTAGCTCATCTTTGGTGTTGGTGTGCGACAGGAACTGTTTTGCTGTCAGTTTCCCAATCGGGGTGCTGTCTTGAACGTGGTAAGCAGTGGGCGGCTTGCCACCTTGGCGCCTCTCCCGTGTGGCCTCTTTCAGTGAATTTGGCAGATCATATCGGTCAAACACGAGGTGGACTTCATCATACCCGTTGGTCTTGCAGTCCAGTGTTGCATTGAAATGGCCAGCCCACTGGGCACATGTTTTGACCCATTGTGGCTTACCCATTGCTTGCACTAATGCCATGCCGTCTATGACAGTCACCTTCTTGGGAGGGGGTGGAGTATGTTCAGGATTGTCGTCGTCTGGCTGCTGACCAGTGCCAGTTGACTTCTTGGGTAGATCTTCTAGGATGCCCATGAGCTTGCTTTTGTCTGTGCATGGTAGTAGTGTCCCAGCCATTGCAAAGAGGGTTCGTGGAAGCGCGGTGAATTCATATTGACCTATCGCATCCTTCAAGTTGATCTCTGGTCGTGAGCGGGCCACGATCAGCATGCGCGCAAACAGTGACCTGTCGTCTTTCAGCTCTACAACCTTGTCTGCCAGTTTGTGCTTCACAGCTTTCCTGGCACTCTTCCACATCTTCAGTTTGACCTTTCCCATTCTGGACGTTTGAGGTCCCATGACATCCCATGACCTTTCCTCCAAAGCCCTCTTCATGTGCTTGGCTTCCAGTATTTGTCTGGTCGTTGTTGGGCCATAGATATCAGCCTCAGACCAAGCCTCGTCAAGACCACTGTCCTCTATGGCATTCCCAGCAGCCCTCAGTGCAGCCATCACAGTGTGCATCTCCCCTAGTCGCAGTACCCACTTGCCTTTGCAGTCATCTCTGGTCATCTCCAGCTGTTTGGCTCGCTCATACAGGGCCATGTCTAAGGTGATCACTGTCTTCCTATCGGGACCCATGACCATGCAGTTGATTTGCTGTGTCTGTTTCAAGACTGTTATCAGTGTTTGCCATTCATGGGCTGGTGCTGCTACCAATGGCAGGGCGTTGACCTCTGTCAGAGGCTTCGAAGAGGAGAGCAGTGAGTTGTAGGCTGTCCAAGTTGGGATATCGTGATGCTTGATCCTACTGCCAGGTGGTTGTTTTGGATCGTGGACGAGTGACCCAACAGGGTCAGCATGCTGGGGTTCTGCAGCTTGCAGCTGGTCATCTGGTGGGATGATGTCGTCTTGTACGTCCTCAGCTTCAGCTGTTCGCATGATTGTGCGTGAAAGTAGCCACACTGTGTCCGTCGCAGAGTACGGCTTGGTGACATCTGGGTTTGACCGTGTCTTGAAGCTATACGTGGTACCTGTGGCAGATTGTTTGTTTGGTACTTGGCAAGGAACAAAGTCTGGAGCAGTCACAACCTTGAGTGAGCGGTGTCTGGCCTTTCGGTCATGTAGTGTCAGTGTTCTATGTTCATCTGTGGAGGGTGCATGTTCCCGTCGTTGGTAGAGTGCCCAGGCTGTAGCATGGAGTGTCCGCTTCCCATCAGGTGTGTCTTCATTGAAGTCACTGTTGTCCACTGCAAAGAAGACAAACGTCCCTATGCGCATGGTTCTTGGAAAGTATACACCCTGTTCTGTCGTAGACTCTATGACTGAGTTGGCCAGCTGTGTCTCCAACCGCAAGATCCGACTATAATCAACAGACAGACCGAACCCATGCAGGAAATCCAGAAGCTTCTTGTTTCTGGTGGACTGATGGACTACAATGGCAACGGCAAGCTGCTGTGGCCATTCTAAGCGATGGCGGAATGGTGCATCTGGCTCTTTGGGCTTGTACGTGACTTGGCGTTTTGACTTGTAGCCGTACATGATGTTCTGACTGATGGTTATAACATCTCGATGAATAGTGGCTGAGCGCATAGTCTCTGGCTCAATGCTCGTGGCTGGTCCTTCCAGTAGCCAGCGGAGGAAAGCATAGAGTACTTTGGGTACATGCTTTTCAGCATCATCAGTGTTCATTTCTCCTTCAAATTGCCATGGGTGCTTGTTCTGACAAGCAATGGCACTGCGGAGAACAGAGGCACTCTCAAACAGTTGTTCGATGTTTTTTTCATTTGTCTTCGTCATTGCATCTTCGACAGCTGCATCACGCACGGCAGTGGAGAATACACAGTCTGACTCGTTTCGACGTTTTGGTTTCATGAAGTGAACGTCATCAATGTGAGAGTTGATTTTCTCCTTCATGCCTTGGGTAGTAGGTGATGGGACATTGTGCACACCATTATTGTCAAGAATCCTGGAGTAAACCGACTTCAGGTCAGACATGTTGAGAATTTCACCAGCTTGGAGTAGAGAGCGAACAAGGCTGACAAACTCAATGTCTGCGGCTATTTTGATAACATTAGTTTCTTGCAGTATGTGTTCTTTGTCATCACTTGATGTCCCACTCTTGGGAGCACGTTGGACATTCTGCACCCAGCATGGGAGATGATACTTGACGTCGATCGCATGAGCATCATGTGCACTGATGGCAGCACTCAGCTGAACTTTCCACTTGTGGTTGCTGCCTTCTTCAACAGCTTTCTTCAGCTGTTTACCTGCGTTGAACGTGCATACAACATGTACACTTTCCTTAGTGACCTCTTGACAGAAGAAACAAAGGTCTCTGTTGAATGGAGTTGATGATGAACGTGTGAAGCGAAGAGTCTCGTCTTGCGTAGAACCTGAGGTACTTGCAGCGGCAGGTGCAGAAGAAGGACGTCCACACCTCTTATGAAGATGCTGGGTGTCGCCATGTTCGCAGGCTTTCTGGTGGCGAACTCTAGCACGCTCCAGGTGAGCAGTGTTGCATGTAGATCCATAACATGCCCGGTGCCACTTTGCTTTATTGTTCCTCAAGTCAGTGGCAGTGAAACAGCTTAATCGTTTGCTGATCTGTTTGAAGTCGGCATCACCATATCGTGCCCTCTCCTGTATGAACTGGAGAAACTTTGCATATGAGCCCAGTGCTGGCTCAGTCACTAGTGCACCTTGGGGATCCTGGCACTGAATGCAAAGTGTGAAATCAGTTTCTTTCTTGGTTTTCTTGCTTTTTGGCTCCATCATAGCTCAGGGTCACGAATCTGGAACATACAAATAACAAATAACAATTAAGATAGATGTGCATTAAGTTAGATTTTGGACACTGGTTCGGCTGTGCCATAAAAACCTATTTTTATCCCTTGTAGGTTATTAAAGAAGGTTTCATTCAATTCTCTATCCCCAAAAATGTACAACTGGACACCAGAATCGAAACTCTAGGTCATTTAGAAGCCAGGATAATGGAATTTTACGTTTTCGACATCCGCCATTTTGAAAATCCAAAATGGCCGCCATAAAGAAC
>NC_136267.1:102409126-102554126 GCF_964187855.1 Myxine glutinosa
TCCAAATTCGTCGTCCAATCCCTCCCAAGAAGGAAGAGACGGAATACCCACAATGTCTCATCACGTCGAGATGCGTCTCACTTACTCAAATCAGTCACTTGGTGCTGGTGCGGAGCTTTGTCACCTTGGTGAATGAATGTGGAAGGTGCGAAGGGCTTTCCTCGTCCTAGCTACACTAGTTGACATTAACTCATTTACACTACCCGGGGTCGTGCCCTGCCAATTGGCCTCTTTAAACTATGTGGTTCTAAAAACCAAATTACCCATTGACCACTCTGCGGTGCCCATGAATTTGGGTCTCACTCCGCAATTTTTCAATCTGTGCCTTTGCACAATTTTGGGGCTGGGTCATGTGGCTCCACTAGCTGGTCTACCTACCTGCGCACCTCCGCCACTGAAGTCGCCACCCGAGCTTACCTTGCTCCTTGCGACTACCTAAATTGGGGAAGACCCCTCCTGGCTCTCTCACCCCCCGATGCCCTCCTCGGCATTGGGCTACCCGGGTCCTTCTCCTGGATCCTCGGGCCCCATTGAACACTACTCACAACCCTAACTGACTGGCTCCCAGAGCCTACCTGCGGCCTCACCTGGCCGAAAACTACCAGTGGCGGAGTGCTCCAATAACCATACGCACCAACAAAGCCCACACGCCCAGCCATTCCACAGACTCATGCACCCATCCAAGCACTTCTTTGCCACTACCTGCACCACAGGTGTCAATATCCAATAATTTACCTAAGCCCTCTACCTGACTTTTAACTACCCACCCCGGGTATTCGTGAAGGGGTCCATCTTCCCCCATTCACTCCTTTGCACCTTGCATTCCACACCTTCTATCCCGCACCAAGCATTCCACACCAAATGTTCTCACACACACCAAGTTCTCTTGCACACCTCTTGTGCTCACACACCTGTTCCCCACTTGCACACCATGCAAGTCAATTCACTTCAACACACTCCATTCGTCCTCAATACACCACCTCTGGTTATCCCCAACCAACTCCTCATTTGCTCAAGCTCAATACACACAGTGATTCTCATTCACACAGCATCATCGAACTAACTACTTCCCCCTAATACTCGTGCTTCCCCGTCTTCCCTTTAAACTAAGCACACCCTCGTCATTATCATCCATCTAATATAACTACGTCCCCTCTACCTGCACAAATGTCGCTACTTAACTCTCATGTCCTCTACTGTCATCCTTCTAAATCCCCAGCAATTAATCTAGCCCGCCCTCGGCTAGCTTTCACTGCCACCCCATAATCTAGTGCTCATGTGCCCCAAATGTGAGGGATGGTAAAACGACCATCCCTCCACACTGGGCACCATTCCCCCAACACTATCACCCCCCCAGTCCTCTGAACAATGAGCCCCCGTCATTGGAGGTACTGGGTCCTGCCTCGGCCTCTAAAGCCGAGGCGATCCATGAGGGCACCTGTTCGCCGGTGTAGGGTCTTATCCGGTCAGCGTGGATGATCCGAGGGAGGGCTCGTGGCCCCATTTTAATCTTAATGACCACGTCACAAATTTGCGCCAGGACGACCCCCGGGCCTTGCCAGGGCGAGGTGAGTTTGGGACACCTGCCCTTCCGCCACTGGGGATTGAAGAACCAAATCTTCATCCCCGGAGAATACTGACTCCCCTGGCTCCGGTGGTCGTACCCGCGCTTCATCTTGGCACCCACCAGCTGAAGCTGGCGGCGTGCGAAGGCATGGACCCTCGCCATGCCTTCCTCCAGGTGACGTGCATAGCCCTCCCCCAGCGGTCTATTAGGGGTCTCTGGCACGGGACCACATAGCAGGTCGGCGGGAGCCCGCAACTCCCGCCTGTACATAAGCAATGCCGGACTGCATGCGGTGGCCCCGTGCTGGCTGGTTCGGTAGGCCATTAACAAATACGGGAGAGGTTCGTCCCAGTCATCCTGACGGGTGATGGTAAACAACGCCAATTGTTGGACCAGGGCTCGGTTGAACCTTTCCACCATCCCGTCAGATTGAGGTCTTAAGGGCGTTGTCCTTGTCTTTCTAATTGACAGGAGCCTACACACATCTTTTAATAATTGGCTTTCAAAATTTCGACCCTGGTCGGTGTGCAGCTCCTCCGGAATCCCATGCCGACATACAAATCCTTCCACGAAGGCCTGTGCTACCACCCCGGCTTCTTGGTTGGGGAGGGCAAAGGCCTCCGGCCACTTGGTGAAATAGTCCATAACTATGAGGATGTACTTATTACCTTGGCGGGTGTGGGGAAGTGGTCCAAGAATATCCATGGCCACCCGCTCAAGGGGGGCCCCCACCTGGTGTAAGTGAAGGGGGGGGCTCATCCTCCGTGCTGGTCCCTTTTTAGCAGTACAGGAGTCGCATCTCCGACACCAGTCCTGTATATCGCGCCCCATATTCACCCAATAGAACCTCCGGCGGACCCGAGATGTTGTCTTTGTCCTGCCCAAATGGCCGCCGGAGCGGGTGCCATGCACCTGCTGTAATATGGTGTTCTTGAATTTGTCTGGAACTATCACCAGCCAGGCAGTTCTTTCAGAGGGAATCTCTACCCATTTGCGGTACAATATGTTACTTTTCAATTCCAGGGTTTGCCACTGAGCCCAATATGCCTTTGTTGGCGCCCCGTGGGGGGTGACCTCTTCCCCATTCGGTATTTTCCCTAATCGAACCCATTCGTACACCGGTCCCAGTACGGGATCGTCCCGCTGGGCCGTGCTCCAAGCCAAAGTTCCAAATTCTTCATCGGCGGTTAGTGGCAGGATTGGCCCTCTCACCCGGGTTGCACGGACTACGAGGGTAGGGGTGGAGTCTAACAATTGCTCCCTCTCCTCGTGTCTCGCACAAAATTTACAATTTTCCCCCAAACAAGGACTTCGAGAGAGTGCATCGGCATTCCCATGGGCCTTCCCGGCCCAAAGGGTCACACTAAAATCGTACTGCTGCAACTTTTCCAACCACCTTGCAATTTGTCCCTCCGGCTCCTTGAACCGGAGGAGCCATTGCAGGGAGGAATGGTCAGTTCGAACCAGAAATTTCTGCCCATACAGGTACAAGTGGAAATGGCTCATGGCAGCCAGCACAGCCAATAACTCTTTACGAGTGACGCAATAATTTCGCTGGGGCCTACTCATGGCCCGACTATAATACGCGATCACTCTCTCCACGCCCCCCTGTGTCTGGGACAAAACCACGCCCAATCCTTCCTGGCTTGCATCCGTGTCCAGGGTAAATGTCCCGTCACTAGTGGGGTAAGCTAGAATGGGTGCGGATGTCAAACACCCCTTCAATGCTAGGAAGGCCTCTTGGCACTTCCTTGTCCAAGTAAATCCTGGCACTCCCTTGTCCAAGCCATGGCATGCCGCCCAGTACATGCTCCATCAATCTCTCAAAGGTGGCGGGGGCGTTACACAAACCAAACGGCATCACAGTGAACTGATACAGCCCCTTACCTGTTGAAAATGCCGTTTTCTCCTTCCCTGCCCTATCCATCTCCACCTGCCAATACCCACTCTTGAGGTCCAAGGTTGAGAACCAATTTGAGCCCGCAACGGCATCGAGGGTATCGTCAATTCTTGGCAGGGGATACGAGTCTTTGAGTGTCACGTTGTTTAGTTGGCGATAGTCCACGCAGAACCGCGTGGTCCCATCTTTCTTTTTAACCAACACAACTGGTGACATCCAAGGACTTCCCGAGGACTCAATGATACCGCGCACAATGATACCGCGCCCTCACATTGAGCATCTTTTCCACCTGTTCATCAGCTTCATCCCTCTTGCTCCAAGGGAGCCGTCGGGCGGGCTGACGAATAGGCCGGGCCTCACCGGTGTGGATCTGATGTTTCACCAGGCCCGTATGTCCAATATCCTCGGAGGACAAGGAGAAGATGTCCAAATGGGTTTCTATCAATTTGTGTAAGGCCTCCTGCTGGGTCTTCTCCAACTCTACACGACTCCTGTTTACCATCTCACAAATGGGATCGGGCCAATTCCTACTATGTGCTAAAGACTCCCTCCGGGACCGGCTCGGCTGGACGTTCTCGTCCCTCACTGCCGCGACTTCATTAACTGGGGTGCAGCTGGCTATCTTCATGCCCCGTCCTATAGTGCGTGGTTCTGTACTAACATTAATTACCCGGACGGCCACCACTGGCCCAACCGTTTTTACGAGGGTGCGGCCCACGACTAAACCCGGGACGGACTGCGCTGCCACCGGTTCGAATAGGCCGCAGGACTCCTGCCAAGTTGGGCGAGCTAGCCATCGGGCCGGCACTATTGCCTCGGCCCTTGGGGGAATGGTCACGGCCTCAGAAGCCTCCAGCTCCGTCCTCTCGGCCGTGCTCACCCCGTCCAATGGCAGCTCATCTATTCCCACTTGCAGGGTCCCCCAGCACAAATCAATTTTACAACCGCTGGCAGTCAACAAATCCAACCCGATTAGGCATGGGTCGCACACCTTCGCCACCCAAACTTCTATCTCCCTCTTTACCGACCCGAACTTGAGGGTTACAAAACCATGCCCTATGATGGGGGTCGTTACCCCAGTAGCCAACTGCAAACTATAATTTTCCAGACGCTGGATTTTATCCCAGCCGTCTGCACTCGAATCAAGGATCGTAGGGCTAATGATCGTGGCGCTAGCTCCTGTGTCCACTACGGCGTCTACCCCCATGCCGGCAATTTTGCACCGAATTGTCAAACTACCTGTACCAATTTGGCCACAATAGATGACCTGTCGCGTCAATGAGGGCTCTTCTCCATCCCCTACTGCCGAACGCGGCCCTGCATGCTCGGCACATATTAGTTTCCCGGGCCCTGGCGGGGGGGTGTCTGGGGTTGGCTAGCCCGACCCGTTCGTGGCAGAGTTGATGGTCCCCGCTGCCGGGGTCCGTCCCAGCGCGGGGCTCGACACTCCCGCGCACAGTGACCCACCCGGTTACAATTAAAGCACCTCACCTGGTTAGGTGCTTGCCTCCGGAATTCCAAATTGCCCCCCATGTAGTTCCGAATTGGGGCACTTGATCGTGGCCTACCGTGTGCCACCTCCGGAGCCGCCTGCCATGGTCCAGATCCCGCTATGCGCTGGTCCACCAGCCTTCGGACCATGTTTTCCAGGTCACGGCCCCTTTCGGGGGCGGACCCTCTCAGGGGCCTGCCACGGGCCCTACCTGTCTCACCGCCACTGTGTGGCGCTCGCTCCCCCGGGCCAGGGGCCTCGCTGCCTCCCAACGGGCCGCAGCGTTGGCCGCCTGGCTCAGGGTCCGCGTGCGCCACATGGCGAGCTGTTGCCGAAGCTCAGGGTCCGGGAAGGCCTGGATAAAATGATCCAGCGCCAAACTTTCCTGGGAGGTCGCGGCCATGTCTGCGTGTGCTATCCTCACTGCGCGGCGATTATCATAGACTAATTCCCCGATGGTCTCCTGGGGTTTTCTTTTTCGCACCGCGAGCTGAGCTTTAACAAGCTCGCTCTGCTGCTCAATGCCGAATCGATTAATTAGGGCTGCACGGAGGTCCGACAAGGTGATAGCACCCGGTGGTAAAGCAGTCAGGACCTCCGCCGCCGCACCGCGCAGTGCTGCTACTAGGTGTACCCCACCTTCGTCCGGGTTCCAACCGTTACCCCTACACACATGGTCGAATTGCGCCAGATACGCCCTCAAATCGCTCTTGCCGTCATACGGCGCGAGCGGGACCTTATGGCCGCCCGATGGTCGGACCCCGTGCATCGCTCCTTGCGGCGTTAACGCGGGGCCGAACCGTTCGGGCCCCCATAGTACACTATTCCCCGGGGGCTTGCGTGCGTTACTCGTCCCACTAAAAACTATTCCTGTCGGTGTCGATGCCTGGGCCGCCTCTTCGCAATCCGCTACCCATTCCATACCCGCACACTCCAGCTCACAAACACCTTTCGCACACCCCATGGTCGGACACCCAAGCGCACACTCTCTCTCTCCACGCCCTCTGTGGCGGTCGCACACCTTACATTCGGCCTTTCACGAACGCCCGGGTCTATTCCAAACCCCAAGCTCGTCGAACCTCCCCTAGCACCATACACATTTCCGCCCATATCGCCACTCACCTCGGCGCTTCTTCCTCCTCGCTTCTCCTCCGCCACCTGCAAAGTCTTTATTTGGTTAGCAAGTACGTCATCATGATGTGAACACAGACCTTGCACATATTCCAACACCTCCTCCTTTATTTCTTTCTTAGTCTCCCTCCGTCTCTTCTTAATTTCACTTATCCCCTCTTCTACTTCCTCCAACTTTTGTTTCACCCCCTCTATCTCCCGGTGCGCCCCCGCAATTTCTCCTTCTAAGACCACCTTGATCGTCTCTATATGTGTCCTAACCTCTCGTTCCCTCGTCCCCAACATTTCTACCACGTCGTCTATCCTCTTTGTCAGCCCCTCATGTACCATCTGACATTCTTTCTTCGTCGCTATAAGTTCTTTCTTAATTTCCCTTTGTGCTGCTTTCAGCCCCCCTATCACGTCCGTATTCTTCCCTACTTGCTCCCTTAATTCCTGCTGTCCCACTGTCAGCTTCTCTACCTCCCGAGTCAATTCCTCAATACCCCCATGTAATCTGGCCGTACTCTTCCTCAACTCCCTCTCCACGCGCTCATCGCACTGCTTCACCTCGTCGCGTACCAATGCGACTTCCCCGCTCAACCCGCGCCTTATGTCCTCCCCTATTTCTTTTATTTCTTTCTTTGACGCCACCCTCATCTTTTCCAATTCCCAGGTGGATTTGTCCCCCAATTCTTTCAATTGGCCACCCATTTTGTTTTCCAATTCATTTTTTACCTCTTTCAATTCCCGGATGGTTTTGTCCCCCAATTCTTTCAATTGACTACTTTGAGCATCCATCTTTTCCTCTTGGATGTCCATTCTCCCATGTATTTTATTGATGTCATTCTTCAGCTCACCCTTATTACACCCTGCTTCGTCCCTCATCTCTTTTATTTCTTTGGTGGATTTGTCTCCCATTTCTTTCAATTCTTTGGTGGATTTGTCACTAATTTTTTTTTTCTGCCATGAATTGCGCCATGAAAGCTTACATGTCCATAACCCCCACTTGCGGAGCGGGCGCGGCCCTCGTCGCCATGTGCGAGGTGCCGCCATTTTCTTCCCCTGCTGCCGGCTCCTCATCAATGTTCTCCTCTTCTCCCAATTCTTCCCGGGGGGCCTGGGTCATCGATTCTACGTTATCTACCTCCTCTTCTACCCCCACCGGCATTCGACCGCTTTGGCTAGCCATGGCACGAATTCAATTTTGGATTTTTTTTTTTTAAACTAAATTTTGGTCGCTCGTAATTTTGGAGTGTGTTAAGCGCACTTCGGGTCCTATCCAAAACTCCTGACACCAATTGTTGCGGATCTGTCGCCGGCCTTCTCCCCTTATCAAGGGGGGATTAATCCCCTTGTCTTTACTGACCTGGCGCGACCCGAGACCTATTACGTCCCTTCCGGACAGCGCAAAATAGGGTTTCGGGACCAAATTCTCTCTCGTACCTAAGTACTCGCGCTGGCTGCCCTGGAAGCGAGGAAACAAGCCTCGCACGAACCACGTGTGATTGGAATACGCCGAGCGGTTTGCGTTCACGTGATCCGCGCCGTTATAATTAATGGACCCGATTTAAGCGATCTTATTCGTGCCACGCTTAGTCAATGGAGAAATCACGGGAACGGTCGAATTTAGAAGAAAAGGAAGAACAAATAGATTTAATGAGTATTGCACGTATTTACAGTTCAGGACGAAGAGGCACAGGGAAATCCTTATACAGTCTTATTCTTAATACCCAAAGACAACGGGCCCATCTGACACACTCACACGGGGATTGCAGATGGGCAGGATGATGTTCAGGCCAAACGCGCCGGCTTGGTCGTCCAGGAACGGCCCCGTCCAGCTCTCCTCGGTCACAGCACGTCCCGCGATGATGGAGATCGGCGAAGACAAGGCCACGCCGCGCGTCTCTCAAGCAAGGGTGATAGATCGGGGCGAACGGCAGGGACGGCTTTTGTGGCAAAGGGCGGTTACGCAGCTTCGTTCACTCGCTTGGCTGAACCGCGCAAGTTGGTTATAAATGCCCTGGCTGCGCCCACGTATCTCCAGCGATAGTCAAGTTCATACGGTGTGAGTGATGCAGATCCTCTTCAAGCCCTCTTTGCCGCACGTCCCCCTCTGCGAGTCCTCTGCAACTGCTGTGTGCACGCGAGTCCTTAGTGGCTGAATTGCTCTTATGGGCTGATAACTTGTTCAAGCACCTCTCCCCTCAAAAACTGACGAGCGCCTCTCTCTCTTCTCATAACTGATCAAGCGCCTCTCCCTTCTCATAACTGAGGTGGGGGGCTTCGCGCAATCGGTTTTATTGCCAACCCTCTTAACCCGATCGAATGTTCCAACCACGCCCTGTGACGCAGTGCTGCAGCCACACGCTGTGAGCCCTGATCGGTGGCTCATGCTTACCGTCATCGCCTCTGACGTTCTGCCTTGACTCCGCCCCGACCTCAACGCCGGCCCCTCCTTTTTAGGCCTACCTCGTGTTAACTCGACTAGTGAGCGAGCAAAGGGCAGCAAAATGGATTGCGCCTACCGAGGTAGGATGGTTTGCCGGAGTAGGACCTATTCTCCTGTCTTTACACAACGCAGGATTAACACTGGAAGGGGCCTACTCTCACATATACGAAGACATAACTATACTACAAATGAGGCTACATGTTGCACGTGTGACTATCTATGGGGGGCAAACCTTTAACCTTTATTAAGCTCACTTTACACATCTCAAAACCGTAGCAATATATATATATATATATATATATGTGTGTATGTATATATATGTATATGTGTGTATATGTGTGTATATGTGTGTATGTATATATATATATGTGTGTGTGTGTATGTATATATTTATGTATACGTATATATATATGAATGAATGAATGATCGTTTTTTAAGGCCATTTTCCCCGCTAGAGCAGGGGTTAGCCTTGCGGGCCCAATGACAATCATGGTTCCCTGTTTGAGGCAATGTTTTTTTTTATGGCCGGATGCCCTTCCTGGCGCCAACCCTTAGTTGCCTCCTACGATGCGCAGGGATACGGTGTACCTATTCTAAACCGGGGTACACACCGGGATCATTCATCCCAGCAAGCTGGTACTCAATTTGCCGACCTCGGAAGGATGACAGGCTGAGTCAACCCCCCTGGTGTTAATTTAGTGGTCGACCGGGATTCGAACCCAGGATCCTAGGATCCCAAGCCGGCACCCTAACCGCTAAGCCAACACCAGGCTATATATACACTACCGGTCAAAAGTTTTAAAACACCTCAATTTTTGCCAGTTTTTATTGAAATTTAAGCAATTCAAGTCCAGTGAATAACCTGAAATGATACAAATTAACAAAGGAAGACAGACAGACCATTATAACCCTTAAGAGTGTCAGTCTTTCCTTTAGAGAAATTGCAAAGAAAGCCAAGGTGTCAGTGAGTACAGTTTCCTACACCATCAAAAGGCACTTGGAAACTGGAGGAAACTCTGATAGGAAGAGGTCTGGCAGACCCAAATCCACAACAGAATCAGAAGACAAGTTTCTGAGAGTCAACAGCTTGTGTGATAGGCGGCTCACAGGACAACAGCTTCAAGCACAGCTTAACACTGGTCGAAGTAAGCAAGTCTCAGTTTCAACTGTGAAGAGAAGACTCCGAGCTGCAGGTTTGACAGGTCAAGTGGCAGCAAGAAAGCCATTGCTAAAATGGCAAAATAAGAAAAAGAGGCTTGCCTGGGCCATGAAGCACCGCCAGTGGACTAATGAAGACTGGAAGAAGGTCTTATGGACCGATGAATCAAAATTTGAAATCTTTAGTTCATCACGCAGGGTTTTTGTACGCCGTCGAGTAGGCGAAAGGATGGTTCCTCAATGTGTGACACCAACTGTCAAACATGGAGGAGGAAGCGTGATGGCCTGGGGCTCTTTTGCTGGATCCAGTCGGCGATTTGCACAGAGTGACTGGCACCCTGAACCAAAAGGCTACCACAGCATTTTGCAGCGCCATGTAACACCCTCTGGTATACGCATAGTTGGTCAGGGGTTCATCCTACAGCAAGATAATGACCCTAAACACACCTCCAGGTTATGTCAAAACTACCTTCGAGGAAAAGAACAAGACGGTAGGCTTCAAATCATGGAATGGCCAGCACAGTCTCCAGACTTAAAACCCATCGAGCTGGTTTGGGATGAACTGGACAAAAGGGTGAAAGCAAAGCAACCTACAAGTGCAACACATTTGTGGGAACTTCTGCAACAGTGTTGGGAAGAACTTCCCGAACAATATTTGATTTCCATTGTAGAAAGAATGCCACGAGTGTGTTCGGCGGTTATGTCTGCAAAAGGTGGATACTTTGCGGAGTCAAAAATGTAAATTAAATTTTGTTAAACAAAATGATTCTACGATTTCTTTTTTTATCCCCAATTGTTGATTTGTTGTATGCTTAATTTCAGAGTACATTGAGACGTGTGTGTGTGTGTGTGTGTGTGTGTGTGTGTGTGTGTGTGTGTGTGTATACGTATACATAAATGATTGTCTTCATCTTAATTGTGCTCCTCGATTGACTTTTTCGTCCTCATTACATTATGTTGACCCCTTGTAGAATAACATGTACAAAAATCAAGCGAAAAGAGTTTCACTTCATAGTCATTGTAATTTTCGTTGTAACACCTCTACCTGCAGCAGGATGAAGACGGAGGTGGGATGAAATGGCAGGGCAGTTGTAAGTAGATTCATTTCACATCTGTTTCGCGCTCTCTCTTGCTCTCTCTCCATCACCATCATGTAGCTTTGCCTTTAAATCAATCAAAATGTTTAATCTCATATCTCACCTTGTAATTCCTTTATCATTTTACACCCATCAACCGTGGTCACTGTCGCCGGCATTTCCTACCACTTCCGGGACAATGGGGTGGGATCCCTTGTTAAAACATTCATATTTTGAACTTCATGAAGTTACTTGCAACATGAGTAACGGTGGAGGCGAGGGTTGAAAGTCTTTTCAATAGAACAGTGTGATTATTATATATTGTTGCTGTTGCCACTACTGCAGTACTACTTTGACGGCCACAATTATTCCCACTTTCTTGTGGGATTGGCCAGGAAAGGTTTGTCAGCAAAAGTCTCAATAAACCAGCCGGTCAGACCCGATGCTCCACTGGAGGTGCGGGAACTTGGAATGTTACCAGGGTGTTGCAATAACTCGCCTCCTCTTCACAAAAGACCTTTAATGCCCACCACCCCTCTCCCGGTGCTGGCAGATGGGTCCTCTGGCTTAACGGTCCTCCCGACGGATTGCATGCGATTTGATGCATTACTTGTATGTACATTACTTTAGCCTGGTGTTGGCTTAGCGGTTAGGGTGCCGGCTTGGGATCCTAGGATCCTGGGTTCGAATCCCGGTCGATCGCTGAATTAACACGAGGGGGGTTGACTCAGCCTGTCATCCTTCCGAGGTCGGCAAATTGAGTACCAGCTTGCTGGGATGAATGATCCCGGTGTGTACCCCGGTTTAGAATAGGTACACCGTATCCCTGCGCATTGTAAGAGGCGACCAAGGGTTGGCGTCAGGAAGGGCATCCGGCCATAAAAACATTGCCTCAAAACAGGGAACCATGATTGTCATGGGGCCCGGAAGTCTAACCCCCGCTCTAGCGGGGAAAATGGCCTTAAAACGATCATACATACATATACATATATACTTGTATGTGAATCACCAGGGTGTCCGTTTATAGCTGCGTCAGAATTCGAACCCAGGCTAGACAGCTCAAAGGTGAGTGGGCATACCTCTAAGTCTGAGCTATCTTGCAAGCTCAAAGTGCAACACCGGGGAAGATCTGATATAAAAAGTATGGAAGCGTTTTGCTCGTGAAATATTTTGGGTCAATTTCTTTCATTCCATGAGATCATATTCAACCTTAGATTTTCTGATGCACTCTGAGAACCGCACCTGAATAGAATCGTCTAATTACCTGCGTCCACCTTGGGTGGATGGAAGTTATGTTTTCACCCCTATTTGTTTGTCTTTGAACAGGATATCTGAAAAAGTTGTGGACTGATTTGGACGAAATTTGGTGGAAAAGTTGGGTTTTCGACAAGGAAGAAATAAGTAGATTTTGGTGAAGATCTGAATCCGGATACTATAATTTTTAGAGTGATTGTTCACAATTGAGAGATTGGGCCAAAAATGATATACAGTGTCGCACGATATCTCAAAAAGATGTGGACGGATTCTGACAAAATTTGGTAGAGAGATGGGGAATGCGTGATGAGAACAAGCAATTCGATGTTGGTTCAGGTCCGGATCCAGATCCAGACTATCAATGGGACATAAAATGAAAAACTGTTCAGCTTGGTGGACGTATCCTGTGCCGTTCTAGTTAAAAATTCATTGCTGCTTTCTACTTTGCCAATGTGGCCTATATATTGGCAACAATCTCCATAGATCGCACCTATTATAGTAATACTTGCTCGAGTACAGCAGTGTGGTGTTGTGAATTCGTTAAAATATTTGTGTCATCAACATAATACTTGTGCAAGATGGTGGAATTTATCCTGCGGTATCATTTGCAATGAATCGGTGATTTATCACTGGCATGCCGAACTAATTTCAAATTCCTGCCCAAATTGACTACAGTGGAGTGTCAGGAATAGTGGAGTGTCAGGCCTAGTTCATGCAAGATTTGAGCCAAACCCTTCTTTCCTCACCCCTCATGGTTGACTGACCCACCAAGAAAGTCCGTTTTATTGTGGCATTTAAGGTAGTAGTAGTAGTAGTAGTAGTAGTAGTAGTAGTAGTAGTAGTAGTAGTAGTAGTAGTAGTAGTAGTAGTAGTAGTAGTAGTAGTAGTGAAGCGCGGTGCTGCACGCGCTAAGGCTTACGAAAAGAGCAAGCGGACAACGCGGTTCATAACAAAAGAGTCTTTATTAAAAGAACTCAAACTGCAGCACTGGTCTCTCCGGGCTGCGCGCCCCGTGTATATCCTGAGGCCACGCCTCTCTCTCGGGCGTGGCCCACCCCCACTTGGTGTGCGGGGTGATGTCACCACGCCAGTGCTTTCGTGTCCGCCACACGCGCCCCCCCAGAATCCCCGCGCACCTGAAGGGTCAGTTTGCGGGGCAAACGGATGACCCGGCCCAAGCGCCCTCTGGCAACTGGCGGCGTCTGGGATGCAGGGATGCAGGGATGCCATCTAGGATGCCTCCGGCTGCCCCTGGGATGGGTGCAGGACCGGGGGGCGGCGTGGCGGCGGGGCTGGGCAGTGCCGGGGGACTGCCCGCAGGGGGGCGGCCCCGACGCGGGGGCTGGGCCACTGGCGGTGGGTGGTCCACGTCGAGGTGGGCCGGCTTGAGGCGGTCCACAGAAACGTGGTCAGGAGTACCGCCGATGTCCAGGGTGAAGTGCTTCACCCCGGTCTCCAGCACGCGGAAAGGCCCGTCGTACAGGGGCCGCAGTGGTGTCCGGTGGGCATCGTGGCGGACGAAGACGTACTCTGCCATGCGAAGCTCCGGGGTGACGTGCGTCGGTGGGTGCCCGTGGTGTGCCGTTGGCACCGGGGCGAACCTCTGGGCGGTCTCCTGCAGAGCGGAGCGCTGCTGTGCCGCGGACCATGGTGCCGTGGAGTCGGGGAGTAACTCGCCCGGCACCCGCAGCGGTTGCCCGAAGACCAACTCCGCCGCGGATGCGCGCAGGTCATCCTTGGGCGCCGTCCGGAGGCCCAGCAGGACCCAGGGGAGTCTGTCGACCCAGCCGCCGTCGCGGAGGGTGGCCCGGAGCGCTGCCTTCAATGAGCGGTGGAATCGCTCGCACAGGCTGTTAGCCTGGGGGTGGTAGGCCGTGGTTCGGTGCAGCTGGACCCCGAGCCCCCGCGCGACCGCCCCCCAGAGCTCCGAGGTGAACTGGGGGCTGTGGTCGGACGAGATGTCTGAGGGGGCACCGAACCGGGTGACCCAGGTGGCGATGAACGCCTGCGCGACGTCCGCCGCCGTCGTCGACGCCAAGGGCACGGCCTCCGGCCACCGGGTGGTGCGGTCCACCATGGTGAGGACGTGGGTGAAACCCCGCGAGGGGGGCAGAGGTCCCACCAGGTCCACGTGGACATGGTCAAACCGGCGTTCTGGCACCGTAAACGGGGCCAATGGGGCCTGGGTGTGCCGGTGCACCTTGGCGCGCTGGCACGCGGGCACGTCGTGGCCCAGCCGCGGACGGCCTTCCGGAGGCCATGCCAGACGAATTTGTCGGCGATCAACCTCTGGGAGGCCCTCGTGCCCGGGTGGGACAGGCCGTGGATGGCGTCAAACACCTGGCGCTGCCAGCCCTGCCCTCGGGCACGAAGGGGCGAGGCCGCCCGAGGGAGATGTCGCACAAGAGGGCCGCGCCCGCGCCGTCGAACGGCACCTCGGTGACGCGGAGGCCCGTGACAGCGGTCCGCAAGGCCTGGACGTCGGGGTCAGCGGCCTGGTCCGCAGCCATCCGGGCATAGTCGATGCCGAGGTGGACTGCGTGGGCGACGGACCGGGAAAGGCAAACCGCCACCCGGTTGTCCTTCCCCGCGATGTGCCGGATGTCCGTCGTGTACTCGGACACGGCCGAGAGGTGACGCTGCTGCTGGGCCGACCACGGCTCGGTGACCTTGCCCATTGCGAAGACCAGCGGCTTGTGGTCGACGAAGGCCATGAACGCACGGCCCTCGAGCAGATGGCGGAAGTGCCTGACCGCCAAGTGAAGCCCGAACAACTCGCGGTCGAAGGTACTGTAGCGGCGTTCGGGCGGCCGAAGCTGCCGGCTAAAGAACGCCAGCGGTTGCCAGGCACCACGCACCCATTGCTCGTGCACCGCGCCCACCGTGTAGTCCGAGGCGTCGGTGGTGAGGGCGATCGGTGCATCGGGCGCCGGGTGCGAGAGCATGGTGGCGTTAGCCAAGGCGAGCTTCGCGCCCGTGAACGCCGCATCCATCTCCTCGGTCCAGGTAACGTCACCTTTGCCCGGCTTACCTCGGAGAGCTTCGTGCAGGGGGCGCAGGAGCTGGGCGATACGGGGCAGGAACCGATGGTAAAAGTTCACCATGCCCAGGAACTCCTGGAGCCCCCTGATCGTGCGGGGGCGCGGAAACCCCTTCACCGCCTCCACCTTGGCCGGCAGGGGGACGGCTCCGTGCCTGGTGACGCGGTGCCCCAAAAAATCGATTTCGGCGACGCCGAACCGTCACTCTGCGGGGTTCACAATCAGGCCATGCTGGCCAGGCGTTCGAAGAGCGTGCGGAGGTGGTGTAGGTGCTCTTCGCGGGACGCGCTGGTGACGAAGATATCGTCCAGGTAGACGTATACAAAATCCAAGTCGCGCAGGATGCTGTCCATCAGCCGCTGGAAAGCCTGGGCCGCATTCTTCAAACTGAAGGGCATCCGCAGGAATTCGAAAAGTCCGAATGGCGTGATGACCGCCGTTTTCGGGATGTCCTCCGGCCTGACGGGGACCTGATGGTAGCCGCGTATGAGGTCCACCTTCGAGAAGAAGGACATGCCCGCCAAACGGGCGGAAAAGTCCTGAATGTGGGGGACGGGGTAGCAGTCGGGGGTGGTGGCGTCATTGAGACGGCGATAGTCCCTGCACAGTCGCCATCCCCCGCCGGGCTTCGGCACGATGTGCAGCGGCGATGCCCAAGCACTCTCCGAGTGCCGAACGATGCCGAGTCGCTCCAGGGTAGCGAACCCCGCTTTTGCTACCGCTAGCTTTGTCGGCTTGAGGCGGCATGCCCGGGCGTATACAGGTGGCCCGACGGTGGGGATGTGATGTGCCACCCCGTGCTTGATGGCCCCCGCCGAGAAGATGGGCCACGTGAGGGCCGGGAAGCTGGCGAGGAGGCGGGTGAATTCGTCCGCTGCCGGAAGCGTACAGATCAACGTGGCCGGAACCGAACCGTTCGGCAAGCCGCTCGGCAAGCCGCTCGGTGAGCCGCTCAGTGAGCTGCTCGATGAGCTGGGCAGCGCACAAGCGAGTGAGCTGAACGTTTCGGCCTGGACAAGACGTCTGTGCTTTACGTCGACCAGGAGCCCATTTGCGCACAGGAAGTCCGCGCCAAGCAATGCCATGGGCACGTCGGCGGTGACGAACGACCATCGGAAAACCTGCCCTCCGAACCGCAGAGAGAGGCAGCGTTTTCCGTACGTGCGAATGGGCATCCCGTTCGCGGCAAGCAGCGCGGGGCCCCCGCCCGCGGTTTGCTTGTCCAATGTATCGGCAGGAACGACACTCACCTGCGCTCCCGTGTCGCACAGGTAACGGTGCCCGGATAAGGTGTCCGTTATGAACAGTAGGCTGTTCGAACGGCCGGCGCTCATTGCCACTATCGAGCGCCGGCCCGGGCGTTTCCCGACCTGTCGAAGGAGCACAGCGGGCGACACTGTCGAGCCTCGTGGCCGAACCTGGCGTGGAACTGGCAGCAGTTGGTGGAGCTGGAGGAGCGCGGCTGGCTCCGCCAGGCTGGTGGAGCCGGCGGTTTTCTCCGCGGTGGCGGTTTTCTTTGCGGTGATGGGCGGGGCGTGGCGGCCGCCACGAGGTGCGCGTCGGGGTAGGCCGGAGGTTCCGCAGCCACGAGGCGTGCGTCAGGGTAGTGGTCCACCACCTCCGCAGCCTCGGGAGCCGCGACGGCCGCCCCGAAACCCGCCCGCATGTCTAAAGCCGCGAAGTACCTGTCTGCCTCGGCAGCCAGAACTCGGGGTTCCGTTATCACGGTACCGGCCAACGCGAGGCGTACCTGTGCTGGTAGTTGGCGACGGAAAAGCACCCGGAATAGAAAACCTGGGGCTTCGTCGCCCAACAGCGACAGCATATGGTCCATTCGGACCAACGGGCGCGTGTCGCCGAGCTCGGGGAGATCCAGGAGGTGGTCGGCCCGTACGTCCTCCGTGAGGCCAAACGTGGCTTGGAGTAGCCGCTTGAGCGCCTCGTACTTGTGGCCGTCCGGTGGGTGGCGAAGGACGGACACAACTCGAGCGGCCGTGCCGGGCCCGAGGGAGGCGACGACGTGGCAGTAGCGCGTGTCGTCGCTGGTGATGCGCCGAAGCTGAAACTGGGCTTCAGCTTGGACGAACCAAACTTCGGCCTGGGCCTCCCAAAATTCGGGAAGCTTGACCGACCCCACGTTGTTTGCCATCGCAATGGCGTCGTGTTCGGATGGATCGCTACGGCTGATCCAACGTCGAGGTCACCAAATGAAGCGCGGTGCTGCACGCGCTAAGGCTTACGAAAAGAGCAAGCGGACAACGCGGTTCATAACAAAAGAGTCTTTATTAAAAGAACTCAAACTGCAGCACTGGTCTCTCCGGGCTGCGCGCCCCGTGTATATCCTGAGGCCACGCCTCTCTCTCGGGCGTGACCCACCCCCACTTGGTGTGCGGGGTGATGTCACCACGCCAGTGCTTTCGTGTCCGCCACAGTAGTAGTAATAGTAGTAATAGTAGTAGTAGTAGTAGTAGTAGTAGTAGTAGTCATAGTAGTAGTAGTCGTAGTAGTTGTAGTAGTAGTAGTAGTAGTAGTAGTAGTAGTAGTAGTATTAGTAGTAGTAGTAGTTGTGCATCATTAATTTCCATGCTTGTGCTGGGGAGCAAAGCCATAGTGATGCAGTGCCACATGCTCCGCCACCCTGACACACACTTCTCCTCTTCTCCTGATGAGTCTCCCCCCTACTTTTTTCTGTTTTCTTATTTTCATTTTCCATGCCCGCCCTGTAGATGACCTGTTTTTGTTTGTGTTGACGTGTAAACGTGTTGACGTGTAAACGTTTGTTGTTGACGTGTAAATTATTGTAAAAGTTGGATTTTTAAGTGTTATATGTACCAACATTATTCAAAGTCGCCTTTAAGCTGTCTAGCCTGGGTTTGAATCCTGACACAACTAGAAACGGTTATCCTGGTGTTTACAGGCAGGGTGATTCATCAATGTTTGTGCCACCCCTCTGATAGACGTTAAACAGGGTGCCCCGTCTCCCGGAATTACTTGGTGGACGTTAAAGATCCAACGGTGTCCTTCGCGAAGAGCTATCGCCGATACTCTGGGGTCAAATTCCAAATTCCTGCCATAACCTTAGTCGAATGTCGGGCTTAGCCTGCTAGTTCGTGAAAGACTTGGGCCAAGCTTCCCCCCTGCGAATCCCTCAATAACTTGGGGATAATTGTGGCCGGTAAAGAAGAAGATATACCATCATTACTGTTCAACTTTGAAAGATCGAAAATGTGATGTGGTCGATTGAAATGTATCTTTTACTAATTACCTGCACCACCTACGGTGGATGGAGGTTATATGTTTTCACCCGTGTCTGTTTGTTTCATTGTTTGTGAACAGGATATCTCAAAAAGTTGTGGACGGATTCGGACGAAACTCGGTGTACAGCTAGCTAGTCTGTGTGACAAGGACTCATTTATTTGATTTGTGAGCCTGGTGTTGGTGAGCCTGGTGTTGGCTTAGCGGTTAGGGTGCCGGCTTGGGATCGTAGGATCCTGGGTTTGAATCCCGGTCGATCACTGAATTAACGCCAGGGGGGTTTACTCAGCCTGTCATCCCTCCGAGGTCGGCATATTGAGTACCAGTTCACTGGTAGTTCCCTGTGTGTTGCAAGAGGCGACTAACAGGGTTGGTGGCAGGAAGGGCATCTGGCCATAAAACATTGCTTCAAAATGGGGACCACGGTACCCGAAAAAGGCCAACCCCCGCCCTGCGGGGAAAAATGGCCTCTAAAGGTGGTTGTTTGTTGTTGTTGTTGTTGTTGTTGGTGAAGGTCCGAATGTTTAATTCTTATTAGTGATTCTTCATCATTGAGTGATTGGTGGCAAAAACGATATATAACACAAAATCTCAAAAAGTCGTGGATGACTTATGACAAAACTTGCTTGATGAGTTGGTTAGGTGACAAGTACTAGCCGATTAGACTTTGGTTCAGGTCCGAATCCAGATCCGACCTATTGGTGGGATACAAAACGTAAACTGTTCAGCCTGGTGGAGGTATGTGCTCTAGTTTGCTCTGCTCTATCTAGATTCACCTTATCATAAGTCATGCTTTACCTGCATACATTTTACAATACAAGTTACCTTCTAAGAAACTTCAATGCAAGAGCCCGATACATTTAGTGGCTCTCAGCCTTGTTTCGGTGTAATATAAATAAATAAATAAATAAAAGGACACCATTAAATCCATCAAGCATGTGCAATGCTTGCCAACCTAGGGTTGTGTGTCCGGACTGTCCGTGCTCAATCGTTTTGAAATGCTGAGCACCAAGCAAGGAAGCAGCACGTATCATTTTAAGTCTTTGCTAAAACCGGGCCAATGTCAGGATTCGAACCACCGACCTCTCCCAGACTCAGAGCGGATGGTCTAACCATTAAGCCATCTTTGTCATAATAATAGTCAGGAAATGTTACGAGCTCAATTTTCAATTATTGCTTCCAATATATGCCAAAAATAAAACAGCTAAATCACAAAATAATAGCCAGCAATCTTTACAACTTTTAAGGGGTTAGATGGATTGTAACACTCCACAACTTCAACATATAAATATGCCTCTTTGGTGTAAATCATATAAGCCAGGATTCATTGCTCAAATGCCTCCAATAATGCGGAGTTATTGACGAGCCTTTGTCACCATGCCATTGCGGAAATGAGGTTTCCCGCCCCCCCCCCCCCCCCCCATTGTTACTGGAGAGAATGATTATATATCCATCAGGACAGAAAGAAACACCCTTCCCTTGCCCCAATCCTCCCCACTCATCCCTGCTGCCCATTACATCTTTTGTAAACCTCTACATTCTCAGATAATCTCACAGCATCACCTCTTTTAGCAACAAACCTCGATTTTACCATCATACTTTTTACCTCTATTTCAGCAACAGATGAAAAAAATCTTGACCAAGCCCTCTCCTGTTGATTAACCTTTGAATCTAGAACTTTTTAGAAGTTAGATAGGTTGTAACTACTACTGGGCATGGTGGGCTGGATTGTCATGGTCGCAATGAGCAGTACCAGGTTTAAAGGCAGATGTTTGTTTTTTCTCCTTAATTATAACTGTGGAATGAATTGCTCTATCTTCTTGTTTAACGGCCACGGTTATTCCCATGTTCTTGTGGGGTTGGCCAGGGGAAGATTTTGGACCAAGTCTTTCACGAACCGGCTGGCCAGGCCTGATTCTGCCTAAATAGTCATTTTTTATTTGTTTCATGGTGCTGACGATAACTCGCCTACTCTTCGCGAAGGACACAGTGGGATATAAATTGTGCACCAACAAATGCTGTCAGACGGGACGCCCCGTTTTACGTCTATCCGAGGGACGGCACACTCATTGGTGTATCGCTCTGCTTGCGAAACACCAGGATGACAGGTTATGGCTGGGCCGAGATTCCGACCCAGGCTAGACAGCTCAGAGGCGAATGTGCATTACTCTAGGCTACCTTCCAGGCCCCCTTGATTTCACTGGGAAAAAGTTTTGCTCTTCAACTCATCTTCATTAATCCTTCAATGATGGCGTTTTACTGATTCTTCTATATATCACAATCACTAATAATATAAATATCTTGAAACAGAAGCAGGCCACCATCCCTGCACTGCATCAACACGTTAATTCAATCTAACAATTTATGGACTTCATTACAGTGGGGGAGGAGTGGAGAGGAGGAAAGTGGGTCAGGCACCACCAGGGTGTTTAATATTTATTTATTTATGTTGTTTTTTGGGGAGATGAAGAAGGTTTTCGTGTTTTCGAAAAAAACACTAACAGCATTATTTCCTTTTTGCCGATACCCTCTCACAAGCGTCACAATCACTACACCTCCGCACCCAAGCTACCTCCAGTCCTACCTATATCCACATCCTGCTTTATCCCCAATGCTTATCGGGACCTGTCTGATTTATGACAATTTTTACTTCAGCTCAATGTTTATAAAAGTAAAATAAATATGAGTGAAAGATTTGCAC
The DNA here is from genome assembly GCF_964187855.1 of Myxine glutinosa. Classification (NCBI taxonomy): domain Eukaryota; kingdom Metazoa; phylum Chordata; class Myxini; order Myxiniformes; family Myxinidae; genus Myxine; species Myxine glutinosa. The sequence goes on from NC_136267.1 coordinate 102,430,133, forward strand.
ATATAGTACATATATTTCTCAAGCTAGCAATAAAATGTTTTGAAAGAAAAATGAATGTGGAAGTCATTTTAATAAATATAGCATCTAATTTTTGTAAAGTTTTGAGTAATGAATGAAATTGACAGCATGTTGCTTCTGATGGCAGTTACCATTGAAGTATGCTAACTGTTGTGGGAAGCAAGGAGAACCTGACGTTTCAGATGTTACCTCCGTCAGAGCAAAAGAGAGACAGGATAGGGACGAGGGATTATAAAGAGTGGAAGTGAGTCAGAGGTGCGTGTCCCAGGGGTCAGGGGGCACGAGGGTGTGAGAATGACTGATTTTGACAGGGAAGGTCATGGTTCAGGGGTTAAAAGTCAAAGGGACTGGGAGAAAAGTGAAAATATTTGGGGAAAAATACAAGAAATGACAGGACAATAGACAAACTCGAACAACTTTAAACTATAGAGTTCTTAGAACACCTTGCCCTGCACAATCTTGAGAAAAAGGACAATGCTGAGAGTGAACGGCAAATTTGATTGGTCAAGATGACGTAAAATGGCATAATATTTTTTACCACCTTTTTAACACGTTAAATTAGTTTTTCGTGCCTGTTCTTTGTCTTTTATGGCATCCCTAAAAACAGTACCGTAAAATGGGGTGAATAAGGACAGCAAGGTGAATAGGGACACAAACTGAAAAAAGTTCGGAAACCTTTTTCGCTGAAAATTGATAGCATACTGATTTGTTGATATTTGGGTTGAAAGTGTTCTCTTGTTTTTTTAAAAAGCAACTTATAGTCCCTATTAGCCCCATATATGGGTTAAATAGGAATAAATAGGATTTTTATAACTGTCCCTATATGGGTTAAATAGGAATAAATAGGATTTTTATGGCTGTCCCTATTCACCCCATTTTACGGGTGAATAGGGACAGTCACTAATACAAAAAAAAAAAAATCAATAAATAGGGACAGTTTGGAGAAACTTTTTATCCCATATTTTTTTTCATTGGCACCGTGGTTTATATTATGGGTGCATATTATGCGCATCCATCTGAGCTATGAATTTAGCAATAAGTTGGAAACTCAGGATTGTTTCTTGATTATTATTTTTTTGTGTTAGTGACTGTCCCTATTCACCCGTAAAACGGGGTGAATAGGGACAGCCATAAAAAACCTATTTATTCCTATTTAACCCATATATGGGGTTAATAGGGACTATAAGTTGCTTTGTTTTTTTTTAAAACAAGAGAACACTTTCAACCCAAATATCAACAAATCAGTATAGTTATCAATAATTTTCAGAGAAAAAAGTTTCCGAACTTTTTTTCAGTTTGTGTCCCGATTCACCTTGTTGTCCCTATTCACCCCATTTCACGGTACATTTCCTGTTTGGAATAATTTTCAATTTTGTTTGATTGCCAGACAGGCAGACAGACTAAACATATTACCTTTATACTGTTCCGATTCATGCTCCACAGGATACTTTTCCGATTCATGTTCCACAGGATATTGTTCCGATTCATGTTCCACAGGATACTTTTCCGATTCATGTTCCACAGGATACTTTTCCGATTCATGTTCTACAGTATTCAAAATATATAATTGAATTGAAATTAAGTAGTTCCTCGATCATAGATTAACGTCTGTAGACAGACAGACAGACAGAGAGAACCAATTACTTAACCCTGCTTTGCACTTCGCACACACAGGGTAAAAATAATAATAATATTGTTGTGGGGACAGCAATAGGGGCTAACACGAGTAAGATAGAATAGCTATTTCATTAATAACCAGAGTTGTTGTGCAATGTTTAGGGTGTCCGCTTGGAGTCTGGGAGGTCAGTGATGCAAACCTCGGCCAAGTATACGAAAGGCTTTAAAAACGGTATGTGCGTATGGTATGTTTAATGAAATTGTATGTGCATATGGCACATATGGTACGTTTAAAGGCTGGTATGCTTCCCTGCATGACATTCAGCAATTAAAAGGATAAGAGTATGGACAATCCTCATAGGTGTAATCCATGGTGAGGAGGAAATTCCTCTTTGTGGAATTCCCCACTGAGTTGGTTGAGAATGGCGTCGCCGTTGTTGTGGCATCGTTGGTACCCAGAGTGCCCTGGGAGGTTATGGCACTTACCCGAAGCTCAGTGGCTGTGTTTGTGACGTCTAGCAGTCCCGCATTGTGCTGTGTATTCGTCTGTATGTCCATGTGGTTGAGATGAGTGTGTGGCAGCTCCACTACAAGCCGTAGATCCTGTAAAATAAATTTTAAAAAGTATGGCATAACAGTATTTTTTAAAAGAATGTACAAAAAGTGTATGGTGTAAGAGAGGCAGAGGTGCATGCGTCATTGCGTCAGTGTGGTCAGGGGTCAGGGACCATGAGCTCGACCACAAATTGTACGGTTGAGTTCGCCACATTTTGAGAAATCGCAAGGGTCAAACACGTCTTTTGTACAATGGGTAGGCCTCGCCCTAAGAGTATCTCTCCCATCAGGTAAGTAAGTGTTTGGTTTTTGTTTAAAATGATAGATCATGTGTCTTACGGAAGTACAAAGTCCATCCACCATTATATGTGTCTAAGCTCCAACCATTCCCATGCCTTGATTCTCAAAATTGTTCCCCTTTCAAATCTGTCGATATTTGTGCTTTTAATGTTTTCATCCTCTGGAGCATTAACTGCGGCAGTCAGACGGCCCAAAAGACACGCGGAGGGATGTGTCCCCCAACCTACCAACAAGAAGGAACCAGAAGTACCGAGAACAGCCAGGAGCAAACAAGAAACGTCTCTAAGCCAGGCCAGCGCAAGGCGTATATAAAATGGCAGAACTCAAGCATGGTAGAAAAAGAGTCTCAAAGAAGGTTACGAGAGAGTCAGTGAGTTGAAAAAGGACTTGGTGTGGAGCGAGGCTTCGGCCGGTGCAATGAGGGAGCGTCAAACTGCAAGAGCAAACACTGGCCGGAGCAAAGCATGGAGTTTCAGACCACTTCCGTGCTCCTGGAATAGCGCGAGGGGGAACACAGCACGACCTAAGAAAAACCCCGTACGAGTCCGGATCGGGACCTCGACACTTCTTGTCCACACCGAGCCCACCACTCCCATCGTAACCACTACCACCACTTGCAAGCATAGTGTGAGGACAGGTTCCTTTTGGTCTTGTCTTTCTCTTTCTGCCTCCTATTCACAAGTGCACGGAGTATGGAGGTTAGGGTTCAGGGGTAGTCGGGCGGCCCAAAGTCAAGGAGACTGTAACTGGGTCAAGGAGACTGTAAATGGGTCAAGGGGACTGTAACTGGGGCAAGGAGACTGTAACTGGGTCAAGGAGACTGTAAATGGGTCAAGGAGACTGTAACTGGGCAAAAAGTGAAAATGGGGAAAACAAGACAAGTGCCTGAAGTATATTAGATAAATGTAAATAAACTAAAATAGCTCTTAAAAAAGCTGTTTTAGTTTATTTATTGTATGTGACAACTGGCTTGAAGAGGTCTGTGCTGTTGGTTCGTACAGTACATCAAACAAGTGTTCATGGAATGCCGACTTTTTCCCCAGTTTCACCATTTTCACCGATGCAGATTGCTGTAGACTGCACCTCTGTGAATGTTATCTTCAGAATCTCATCCAGAAGACTCTCTGCAAGAAGATCTACATTCTACATGGTTGAAAACAACTACTGGGGACGCCTCTTCACGGTATTTGTACCCCCCAATGTAAGTCGGGGGCCAAATCTTCCCCATTCTTCCCTGCTGCCCGGATTCGCCAGGGCAGTGTGGTCATGGTCAGAGTGCCAATTGGATCAGAGTGCCCCATGGACTGGCCCTTTCCCTCTCCTCTCTGTCTCTTTTCTCGCTCTCCCTCCTTCTCTCTCGCTCTCTCGCTCTCTCTCTAACTCTGTCGTGGCCCTGACTTCCTGAAGCCAGGGGTACACCATCCTGGAAGTGGGGGATCTCTGGGTCGCTCCTGCAAAATTGATTAGCTGTCTTCATGCTGCATGCTTGTTTGAGAGACCTGCAACAACAACAAAAACAACAACAAAAACATTGTTGAAAGCAGGTGAAGACTGGGCAATCGTTCCTGAACACTTGCTGTTTGTGCAAATCAACAGAATATAAACCTTTCCAATCCGGATGCTCAACACTTCATTCTTCCAGGATATTCATTCAATCACATGGCAGTCTCTGGTATTTTTGTCTATTTCAGCAACACAGACAGTCAATCACACAAAAATCAATGCCTTATGTACAGGATCAGCACGTTTGCTCTCCATATGTTTGTGCTTTTCTTTCATTTAGTCTGAGTTTAGTTTCATTTAGTCTTCACTCCTTTCATTTAGTTCATCCTGATGAGGTCTCCTGCAACCTTTCAATCCTTTCCCTTTCTCAGTTTTTTTTTTCTCATTTATTTAACATTATGTTGTTTTATCTGTCCTATCTCTCCTTTTTCTCTTCTCACTCTCCTTAATGTTTCCTCTCCTTGCTCCTGTCCTCCTGTAACTATTTTCACCTTTTCTCTCTCCTTATGTGTTAGTCTTTTTATTCTAATTATTGCTTATTTCATTCCTATTTACTATATTATTATATTATTACATTATTATATTAAGATTAATTTATTTTCATTTTATTATTATCTGAATTCCTATCACTTTTTAAAGTTGTTTTAGTTTAATTATGTAATGTTCTTCCTTTGTCACCTCTTTTGTCCCTTTCATTTTTCACTTTTTTCCCAGTCCCAGTCTTGCTGAAGCCAGGCCCTCTGTGTCAAAATAAGTCATTCTTAGCCCCTGACCCCTGATCCTGCTCTTGCTCCTTGACCCCTGATCCTGCTCTGACGCACACACTTCTAACTCACACACACCTTGTGTAAACCTTCATCCCTGTCAGATCTCTCAGTTTTGCTCCAACGAAGGGTTAATACCCAAAACAGCTTCTCCTTTCTTCCCATGGCGATTAGTACACCTGAATCAATGCCCTGTTGATTTAATCCATTGTTATACCTGTCTGGCGATGCAGATCGACATTAGCCTTCACGAGCAAGACTTGTTCTTCATCCTGCATATAGTCTGGAGTAGCTATTTTGATCCTGAATAGGTTTTCACAAATAATTCACACCAGAGCAGGTAAGAAAAACAGATAATTAGCTAATGAAGATGCATTCACAGCGTGAGAATAATGCTCATTTTTGAGTTCACCATTTTCACTCACTCTCGAATGGTTCTTACGCATTAATTTGTTTGTACAATTTCTCACCCCACGTCTAAAAATGAAAACAATAATTACACCCTGAAGGCATCATACAAACCTGAAAGTTTTAGGTTATAGTACTCTATTACCTGTGTCTAAATTTGCTCTGTGGGCTGACAGGATAGCCTCGAGGTATGCGCAAAAAACCTCTGAGCTGTCTAGCCTGTGTTTGAATCCAGACCCAGCTATAAACTCTCACCCTGGATTTCTGCATGCAAAGCAATAATGTACATCAATGTGTGAGCTGTCTCTCGGGTTGACGTGAAACTGTGTCCCGGCTGCGAGCGTTATTTTGTGGACATTAACGACCCCGCCATGTCTTTCACGAAGAGGAGGTGAGTTATCGCTGGCACGCTGAACAAATTACAAACTCTTGTTCGAATGTGTGGGGGCATTGCATCAGAGGCATAGGTGCTCCTCAGTAAAGATGCAACCAGTCGGCTGAATTCATAATTGAGTCCCAGTCCAATATGCATTTGCTAACATGACACTTTGATTTGTTTATAAGTTTATTTCAATAAAATGTCATTTGATTTCATGTACATTTGGAACATTTATTTATTTATTTTAATCTACACAAGTAATGGAGCATTTGGTCGAGATTGTTCTTGATATTTCATGAACTCTGGTGTCAACTTTTGGGTTTTAGGAACTGATAGGGGAAACTAGACGCAAAACTTAAATAACTGAGAATTAACGGATTTGGTTATTATTGAACTTTTTACTGCATCTGTATTTATAAAATTTAACACAATGTAATTTTAGGATACCCTTGTTGAAAATGTCCCATGTATGTATTGCATAGCAAAGTAAAATACTTTGAGCTCATAGGTGCTTTCCTGATACCGCAATGATTTTTTAAAATCACTTTATTGAATAAAAATGTAAATAACACGTGTACCACATTTTACACTCATGACTTTGGTGATATCTTTATTGTAAATCAGGACAGGGTGAAACACTGCATTTCAGCTTGGAAACTTGTAAAATTCTCATATTTGATGCAGAAGTTTGCTTTTAAATTCAAAGCAAATTTCTAACATAAGCTTCCTTTTCCCTTTGTAACGTAGTTGTATATTTAAACTTTTCCTTTTTGTTCGAATGTAACAAGATAAATATTTCTATATTGGAAGAGATAGATGAAATGCTTAAGAACTAATAGGTTACATTAAACTTCTCCTTTAATATTACAGCACTATCTGCAAATCCCTTTGAGTTATTATAATCCCAAATTATTGATTATATGGATAAGAGTAAACCATGGTGAATATGTGTTTTTACCAAATTATTGATCCGATTTTTAAAAAAGTCAGCTTAAGTAAGCACCCTCGTGTTAAACTAGCTGTTCCTGAATCTCATTTTCCTTGAGTATGCCGTTTTGGTCTGTGTTTGTATTTTGGAAAAGGTTATTTTGGCCGAGCATAATTTTAAACTTTCTCGCTGGTTCTTATGCACCAAATCTTGTGCAAGTTGAATTCATTATAATTTATGCATTTTATTTGAAGAAGCTATCTATCAAAGAAGGAAAGATCTTGCAATGGCATTGTCGATAATTAAGTGTGTGAGTGTGAAATCTTTGGAAGGGAATTCGACTAATCATATTACCTCCCTCCCTTCATCTCTCGTACCTTCTATATTGTATATCCAGTCACCTCCTCGACTCCCCTGTACAATGGGGGGCCGTGGGAAACTGTCCTCCTAACCTGCTCATCCCACCTGCATCGGCACCGCCTCCACTGCCATCCTCGCAACCTCCTCCTTCGAGCCCTGAAGAGGAGGAGGGTGAGAGTGGAAGAGATTCTGAGGATAGGTCAGTGGGCTTATGTTGGTACTTTTGCTGAAGTTTCAGCTGGTGCAGATTATTATATTTGTTTTGATATTTATTTTATACTTTAAAATATGAGGTCGGTCAAAAGGTTTTGAGAATAGGATAGGCGTTTACTTTACTTTATAAATAGTTATCCTTAACTCCAAGGAGATTATTCCAATAAAACAAAACCCAGTAAATAATGTTCTACAATTTCTTTCACTCGGAAAATCTGTTAATGATTCCTTGTACTCAAATCCTGTGCCGCATAGGTGACTTATGATGATGAAACCGTTAATTCCCTCTGGGGAACCACCTTTTGGCAAAGGAATGAAGTGGCAAGAATTCTATGCATTCTGTGTTTTATGTCAAAAACTCAACCTTAAAACTGACCATTTTACCTCATCCTCACAATGTAGAGGGTTCTGTGTGAATAATAATAAGGAAGATTATAAGGTTTGCTGGTCTTCGTTATGAATTATTTATGCTTTAAAGAAATGTATTAGAGTGCATTAATTGATATTCCAGGTACTATCATACTAAAACATGCAATTTGGTGTCTGTCTGACGATTTTTGACTGCGATACATTTGGTCATTACTTATCCAATCTCAACCAAACTCGACAAGAGGACTAAGCATCACAAGATGGAGGTTGTAGCAATTTAACTCCCCCCCTCCCATCCCCCATCCAAAGGGAGGGGGGTGGTTCTCCGCCAAGAGGGTTGCATGTTGAGGTGTATGTCCGTGTTAAGATAGCTTTATCAAGGTGTGTTTCTATTAACAAAGCCGCTTCTAATAACAAAAGTAACAACAGCACTAAATATAATAGCATAATATTAATGGTATTACAAGACAATATTAATACTAATAATATGCCCCTCCCAAAGGGGCTTTTTCCTTGAACAAACACTGCGTTAATATGTATAAATACCTTATGGTGGTATTTCGTGGGAGTACCGGCCCCTACCAGAAGTAAAAATATTATAAGCCATGATCAACTTTTGAAACAGTCGCTCCTGCTGTTTAACACTAAACTGAAAGGGACTAAACCGGGGGTGTATTCAGTTACTAAGCAGCTAGTTAGAGCTTGCCAAGCCAGCCATTCCTTATCAACGGTTTTGAATGGAGTGCTTGCTCAAATGTTTAAACCATTTGGTGAGTGCGCTATAAGAAACTTGGAAAATGAACACACCCCCGATGTTCTTGTGGCCCAACCCTATATCTACTGTAATCTATATACGCCAGAGAGGAATGGCGCCTTCCTGCCGCCCCTGTAGGGAAAGGGTGTAATAGTATAAACTAGAACGGCACTCGGTAGAGTGCATACCTCTGCCGGGCCGAATAGTTTATGATGCGTATCCGACTGATGGGCCAGATCTGGATTCGGACATGCACCAAAATCTAATCGGCTTGTTCTTGTCACCTTACCAACTCGTTCACCAAGTTTAGTCATAACTTGTCCGTAACTTTTTTTAATATCATGATCTCTCAATGGTGAAGAATCACTTAAAAATTAAATAATTCTCGTATCCGAATCCATATTCACATCTTCACCAAAATCGAATTGATTTGTCCTTGTCACACACACAACCTCTCCACCAGGTTTCGTCCAAATCCGTTCACAACATATTGAGATATCCTTCTCTATGTCGTTTTTGGCCCTATCTCCCAATGGTGAAGAATCACTTCAAAAATTTTACTAGCCGAATCCGGATCTTCACCAAAATCTAATCATTTCATCCGTGTCAGATACACTACCTCTCTGCCAAATTTCGTCCAACTCCGTCCACAACTTTTTGAGATATCTTGTTCACATACAGATAGACAGATAAACAAACAAACAGATAGACAGGGGTAAAAACATAATCTCCATCCACCTTCGGTGGCGGAGGTAAAAATTGATTTTTTTTTTCTGTTATAAAATGGTAATGTAAAATGGTTAAAAAATGGACAGTCATTTCAATTGTTATTTTGTTTTATTCATTTAATAGTGATTCATATGCTTTTTGAACATCTCAGAGTTCAATAAAATGTGACCTTTAATCATAGGTAACAATTGTTGGTAGTCCGGGGAACCAATTAATGCATCATATGGGTCATTTTGGCAAGTAACCTTGTGAAAATGTTTGACATATAATTAAGGTAATATTCATTGCTACATCTCATTTAATGATATTTTTGTCTTACACTTATCCACAGTACCACGTGGAACCGCCCTTGCTGTGGGCAACGTGGCTCCCAGCTCTGGTTACTGCTCTTGACAGGATTCCGCCTCAACGTGGTGCTTCTGGCCTCTGTCGCTGCAGTTTCCCTTCTCCTCACAGCCGAACTACTGCTTGATACACAGCTTGTGCGGGGTGGGATGAAAGGGACAAAGGGTTGATGATTCAAATATAACGTGCGGCGTTCCGAGCTTAAAATACAAAATTAATTCTAAAACTCGCTCTCAAATCCTTACTTTTTATTTATTTATTTTTTTACAAACTTATATAGTATGACATCATATTTTCAGCTGAACATCAAGAATACACAGGCGTTCTTGATGTTCAGCTGAAATTATATTGTCATCAATACAAGTTGATGCTGTCTGTATAACAGTGCTGGTTGAATCAGCCTCACCATTAAAAATGAGTAGTTACATTAACATCTATCTTAAAATAGAAACTTGCCTTGACAAAAAAAAAGTCTGATAAAATGCAGATTTGTCAAGATTCTCCATCATCCCTGGCAATTTCATGAAGACTGATTAAGTCATTCAAAGGTAAAAGCCAGAAAAGATTACATGGTGGGTAAAGTGGTAGTCGGAGATAGAAGAGAGAGGGTGAAAACTCACATTATGATGATGGCTGTGCTAAGACAAAATTGTCCTCAAAAATCTGAATGTGAAATGATGCAAAAGCAAAATTAATAGTTTGTAAATATTCCAAGCTGCTTTTTGGATTCCAGCCACCTAGAACCATTCGCCTCTTGATATAAGCACAGGTTTCATCATGCCATGCCTTTCACATGATGAACTTGTCATCTCTTAATTCACATCCACATCATTGCTGTATTTAATTTGTATTTGTATTTGTACTGTTCACATGGAATTCTCAGTAGTTGGTGTGCATGCTTAAGGTGTCATTGTACTGTTCACGTGGAATTCTCAGCAGTTGGTGTGCACACTTAAGGTGTCATTGTACTGTTCACATGGAATTCTCAGTAGTTGGTGTGCACGCTTAAGGTGTCTAAGTGTATGAAAGAAAAGCAAGCAATTTGGAAGCTGAAAGAACAGAATAATTCAATTAGAACCATAGCACAACAACTGGGCATAGCAAATACAACAATTTGGAATATCATGATGAAGAAAGAAACCATTAGTGTACTTTGTAATAGACAACGGCCAGGTCAAAAATAATCAGAGCTGTGAAGAAAAACCATAAAACAACTAATTGTCAGTGACATCACCAACAATCTCCAAAGTGCAGGGGTGAAAGTATCACCATCTACCATTCGCAGAAGATTTTGACAGCAGAATTACAAAGGCTACACCGCAAGATGCAAACATCTCATCAGCACCAAATATAGAAAGGCCAGATTAGAATTCACCAAGATGTACAGAGGTGAGCCAGTAAAGTTCTGGAATAAAGTTTTATTGACAGATGAGACCAAGACAAACCTTTACCAAATTGATGGGAAGGCGAAGATGTGGAGAAAGGAAGGAACTACATGATCCAAAGCAATACATTCTCATCTGTGAAGCATGGTGGAAGGAGTGTCATGTGTTGGGCTTGCATGGCTGCCTCTAAAACTGCCTCACATTTTTATTGATGATGTAACTAATGATGGCAGCAGTAGAATGAATTTGGAAGTATACAGAAGCATTTTGTCGGCCCATGTGGAGTGTGGAGAAAGGAAGGAACTACATGATCCAAAGCAATACATTCTCATCTGTGAAGCATGGTGGAAGGAGTGTCATGTGTTGGGCTTGCATGGCTGCCTCTAAAACTGCCTCACACATTTTTATTGATGATGTAACTAATGATGGCAGCAGCAGAATGAATTTGGAAGTATACAGAAGCATTTTGTCGGCCCATGTACAAGAAAATGCCTCCAAACCCATTGGGTGGCGCTTCACCATACAGCAAGACAATGACCCAAAATACACTGCCAACACAACCAAGGAGTTCATCAGGGGAAAAAAGTGGAAGGTTTTAGACAGGCCAAGTCAATCTCCTGATTTAAATCTAATGGGGTATGAATTTTACCTGGTGAGACAAAAGTCGGAAACCCCCCAAAACAAACAACAACTGAAAATGGCTGCAGTAAAGACTTTGGCAAAGCATCTCCAAGGAAAATACCAGAAGTTTGGTGATGCCATTGGATCACAGGCTCGATGTAATTATTGCATGCAAGGAATATGTAATGAAATCTATATTATAATAGGCGAAGGTGATTCTGTCTGTCTGTCTGTCTGGGGGTGTGGCTTACTCCGTTTACAGAGTAGCTCCACCCATTCTTGGAGAGGCTTCATGTAAACAAATATCCACCATTTTATTAACTCGAATAGCTTTGAGGCCTGTTTAGTTAGGCCCGTGCTGTCTTTCTCTCTCACACAGGTTTATTTCAACTCGAATTCGATATATCATTTCATTTTTAACAGTCGCTAACATCGTTTTAGACTCGGTTGAAAAAAAACGGGAAGAGAATCCCATTAAAGTTTCCGTTTATAGAACGAAATGATTTCTCAAAGGCCTGTAAAATAAAGCCCACTCATTGAGTCACCCTCACGATTTTATCTCGAATTCACCATCTGATTTAATTTTTATTGATTGTTTTAGGCTCGGTGTCAGAAATAATTGAGAACATTCACGCATACACGGGAAAATGAAGAGATATATTTATAACAAGTACAAAAAGTTTTAATTAAAACAAAAGCCGCGTCGATGTTACACAATGCCTAGATGCAGCTGTGCCTATAACGTCGATGTTATAGGCACAGGACATTCCTATTGATTCGATTACTTGATGTTATTTTTGTGCAAAGTGAAAATATATCTCGGCAATTTCCCGTGTGTGGCGACGAATTTTTAATATATCTCGGCATTTTCCTGTCTGTTATTTCAGGCGGTGTATGACTGACCATGCTGCGATTTAAAAAAAAGATATCTCGGCAATTTCCCGTGTGTGGCGACACGTGAATGAAGCTATGCTCCTCTCTCCACATTATTGTGACGACATATAAATTAAATATTTCATCGTGACGATTGTCATCAAATGGACGAATCTTTAATATATCTCGGCATTTTCCCGTCTGTTATTTCAGGCGGTGTATGACTGACCATGCCGCGATTTAAAAAAAAAAAATCTCAACAATTTCCCGTATGTGGCGACACGTGAACGAAGCTATGCTCCTCTCTCCACATTATTGTGACGACGTATAAATTAAATATTTCATCGTGACGATTGTCATCAAATGGACGAATTTTTAATATATCTCGGCATTTTCCCGTCTGTTATTTCGGGCGGTGTATGACTGACCATAATAATAATAATAATAATTCATTTATTTTGTATAGCGCTTTTCAAGAAGCCCAAAGGCACTTTGACAGAGTGCAAAACATAATGCATAACAATACATGAAAACAACAATTGCAAAAAGACAAGAATCAATAGGGAAATATTTAAAGCAAAAGGAGGGAGAAGGAGAAGAGATAGTCAGGGGTTAAATGCTGTGGGTTGAATGTTGAATGCAGTGTTGAACAGGTGGGTCTTTAGTGATGTTTTGAATGTGGTGAGTGAGGAGGAGTCTCTGATGGTGTGAGGTAGTGAGTTCCAGAGGGTGGAAGCAGCGATGGAGAAGGCCCTGTCCCCCCAGGATCTGAATTTGGTCCGGATTGGGGGGGGGGGGGGTCAGGAGGTTGGTACCAGCAGAGCGGAGGTTGCGAATGGGAGTGTGTCTGGAGAGGAGGTCAGTCAGGTAGGATGGGGCCAGGTTATGGAGGGCTTTGTATGTCAAGAGGATTTTGTACTGGATTCTCTGGGGGATGGCGAGCCAGTGAAGCTTGTAAAGGACGGGGGTGATGTGGTCACGGGTCCGGGAATGGGTGAGTAGACGGGCAGCGGAGTTCTGAATGTATTGGAGTTTATTGGTGATTTTTGTCGGTGAACCATAGAGGAGGCTATTGCAGTAGTCCAGACGGGAGGTGATGAAGGCGTGGATGAGGGTTTCTGCAGCCGTGGAGGAGAGGGATGGACGGAGACGGGCAATGTTTTTCAGGTGAAAGAAGGCTGACTTTGTGATCTGTTTAGTGTATTTGTCGAAGGAGATGGTTTGGTCAAAGATGACGCCAAGACTCCGGATGTGAGGGGAGGTGGATACTGGGATACCGTCGATGTTGAGGGCAAAGTTACGGGTGGATTTTGTGAGCGTTTTTGGGCCAATGATGATTATTTCAGATTTATCACAGTTAAGCTCGAGGAAGCCGATTTGAAGCCAGGATTTTATTTCAGTGATGCAGTTTGTCAGGATAGAGTGGGTGTTGGTGGAGATGAAAAGCTGGATGTCATCGGCGAAGCAGTGGAATTGGAGAGCATGACGGTGGATTAAGTGACCGAGGGGGGACAGGCAAAGGATGAAGAGGAGGAGGCCAAGAACTGAACCCTGGGGGAGGGGAGCAGTGGGGGACCCACAGTTATTGATGGAGATGAACTGGCGTCTGTCAGAGAGGTATGATTTAATCCAAGAGAGGGCAGCGCCGGCAACGTCAAAGGTGGATTCAAGAAAGGTGAGGAGGATGGTGCGATCGATGGCGTCAAAGGCAGCGCTGAGGTCGAGGACGAGAATGCCGAGGTTGCCAGCGCCAGAGGAGAGGAGAAGGTCATTGGTGATTTTGAGGAGAGCAGTTTCAGTACTGTGTTTGGAGCGGATTCCGGATTGGAATGTTTCATACAGGTTATTGGCAGAGAGGTGATGTTTGAGTTGAGTGGCTACAGCGCGTTCCAAAACTTTTGACAGAAAGGGTAGGTTGAGATGGGTCTGAAGTTGTTTAGGGTGTCAGGGTTTAATTCACCTTCTGATTTAATTTTTATCGATGGTTTTAGACTCTGTGTCAGAAATAATTGAGAACATCCACGCACACACGGGAAAATGCAGAGATTTTTTTTTTTTAAATCGCGCCACGATGACACACGAAAATACACCGCCTAAAATAACAGTTGGGGAAAATGTCGACATATATTAAAAATTCGCTTTTTATTTTCCGTAAAGATATATTACTTTTACTTTTGATGACAGTCATCACAAAAACGACATATATTTCTTCGTTCTTATTTCATTCAACATTATTATCCAGAAGTAAAATATGTTTCAGGAAATTCCCGAGAGATATTTCTTCGTTTTTTTTTATTAGTTATGTGCGCATACACTTTAAATAGGTTTATTTGAAATCTTTAATTTTCACAATGTAATTTACTTGCTATTTGTCATTTGATGATTACGAGACACTTCCTCTTGAGGATCGTGACAATTCATGCGTTGCGTGGAAACTTCCATTTCCAAAATGAATGAGATGGGAGAGGAGCGAGGAGCGAGGAGTTGGAGAGTGAAGAGCGAGGGGTTGGAGAGCAAGGAGCGAGGGGTTGGAGAGCGAGGGGCGAGGGGTTGGAGAGTGAGGAGCGAGGGGTTGGAGAGTGAGGAGCGTGGGGTTGGAGAGTGAGGAGCGAGGGGTTGGAGAGCGAGGAGCAAGGGGTTGGAGAGCGGGGAGCGAGGAGTTGGAGAGCGGGGAGCGAGGGGTTGGAGAGCGAGGAGCAAGGGGTTGGAGAGCGCGGAGCGAGGGGTTGGAGAGCGAGGAGCGAGGGGTTGGAGAGTGAGGAGCGAGGAGTTGGAGAGTGAGGGGCGAGGGGTTGGAGAGTGAGGAGCGAGGGGTTGGAGAGTGAGGAGCGAGGAGTTGGAGAGTGAGGGGCGAGGGGTTGGAGAGTGAGGAGCGAGGGATTGGAGAGGGAGGAGCGTGGGGTTGGAGAGCGAGGAGTTGGAGAGCGAGGAGCGAGGGGTTGGAGAGCGAGGAGCGAGGGGTTGGAGAGTGAGGAGCGAGGAGTTGGAGAGTGAGGAGTGAGGGGTTGGAGAGCGAGGGGTTGGAGAGGGAGGAGCATGGGGTTGGAGAGCGAGGGGTTGGAGAGCGAGGAGCGAGGGGTTGGAGGGCAAGGAGCGAGGGGTTGGAGAGCGAGGAGCGAGGGGTTGGAGAGCGAGGAGCGAGGGGTTGGAGAGTGAGGAGCGAGGAGTTGGAGAGTGAGGAGCGAGGGGTTGGAGAGTGAGGAGTGAGGGGATTGAGAGCGAGGAGCGAGGGGTTGGATAGCGAGGAGCTAGGGGTTGGAGAGCGAGGAGCTAGGGGTTGGAGAGCGAGGAGCTATGGTTTGGAGAGCGAGGAGTTGGAGAGCGAGGAGCGAGGGGTTGGAGAGCGAGGAGCGTGGGGTTGGAGAGCGAGGAGCGAGGGGTTGGAGAGCGAGGAGCGTGGGGTTGGAGAGCGAGGAGCGAGGGGTTGGAGAGCGAGGAGCGAGGGGATTGAGAGCGAGGAGCGAGGGGTTGGATAGCGAGGAGCGAGGGGTTGGAGAGCAAGGAGCTATGGTTTGGAGAGCGAGGAGCAAGGGGTTGGAGAGCGAGGAGTTGGAGAGCGAGGAGTGAGGGGTTGGAGAGCGAGGAGCGTGGGGTTGGAGAGCGAGGAGCGAGGGGTTGGAGAGCGAGGAGCGAGGGGTTGGAGAGCGAGGAGCGAGGGGTTGGAGAGTGAGAAGCAAGGAGTTGGAGAGTGAGGAGCGATTGGAGAGGAGAGTGAGGAGCGATTGGAGAGGAGAGTGAGGAGTGATTGGAGAGGAGTGTGAGGGTTTGGAGAAGAGTGTGAGGAAGTATTGGAGAGGAGTGTGAGGAGGTATTGGAGGGGAGCATGAGGAGGAGTGGGATTGGAGATGCGTGAGGGTGGAGAGAGGAGAGTGTCAGGTGGAGAGGAGTGAGTGGTCACATATTATGTGAAATAAATAAATTGTGGTCATTACACCATTTCTGGATCTGATGAATTGCCAGTAACCATTTTGTAAAATGTAATGTGCAGCATCTAAATCAAGATATCCAAATGTCACACACGTCCATGCCCGTGGGATTCCCACGGGTGACCTCACTTGTACTATATATTATACTACTTTAATTTAAGTTTAAGTTAATCTGTTGCAATATACTTATGCTTACCTAAAATGGGGAGACTGAACATAAGAAGTGCTATTGTTCTGGGCTCAGATGGGTGTTACCCCTCTTCACCTATTCTTCCTCCAAGTGTTCCTCTACCCTGCTGGTGGTGTGTTTCCATCTTTTTCGCTGTGCTCAATGGGTTTGGAGGGATATGTTTTTCGCTGTGCACATATTGTTATGAGCTCATATGCTCATATGCTCAAATGTTCTACAGCTTGCCTTATTTATCATTTAATCTTAGCTCATAACGATCTTCTTGGTGCTTTACTGATGTCTAAATAATCTGATCTTGATCAGGTGACCCAAATTGGTCGTTAATTGTGAATGAGTAGGAAGAAAAGCAGGATTGAACAGAGAAGATTAACTCGAGAGTGCAAGGCCAGTTGTTGGCGCTCTCATTCACAGTGAACAGAACTTTGTGGCAGAGAACAGTGTAGACCTTCAAAAAGATAGCTTGGAGTTACCTTGTTTGCCCCACAAAGCGTTCAATTTCCAAAACAGCTTATGGCACTGCTTTTCTGTCAAGTCCCACCATTTGAAAGGAAACCCCACCTTCAACCAGGCTAACAAACTTTTCCTGCAGAACACTTTCACATCTCATCCTCAATACTAGCAAAGAGTGTGATTTAAATAGACATAATGTGTCCCTGTCTTATTATCCCCACGCTCTTTGAAAGAAATGAGGAGATATTGTAATCGGCTCCGTCTGTCCGTCCGTCACGCTATCTCCTATATGGTTGTGCAGAAAATTACCAACCTTGGTAGTTGTGATCATCACATCGCACAAAGGTGCAAGAGTAGTATCATTTTGGCCCCGCCTCCTCGGGAGGGGTCAAAAATATAGAAATGCAATTGTGGGCACATTTTTAAACATCTTTTTATGAAACCTTGTATATGCAATCAACATTGGGGGCACATGAAATATGTAATAATGTTTTGGATTTGACACCCGCTTCATGCCCCAGGAAGTAAGTAGAGTCTTCGGGTCAAAATGGGGAAATTTTTTTAACTTAAAAACTTGATATTGGGTCATTTTTGAAACCTTTTGCCATCTTTCAACTTTGCTTTAGGTGGCAAGCATTGAGATTTGCGATGGCACTCCATCGACTGCACTCTAGTGTCATCATGCTCCCAGCTCCCCGTTGTACCGAGAATATGGAAGACACATAATGGATACATGGCAGCGTATATTGGTAACAGTGTATTCTCTGGACATATCAAATGAAGTGTAATGTGTACAAACACCTCCATAATCGTGTCTGCAGCCCATGAGGAAGTAGATACGATATTCAACTCTGCTCCTGGCTCTGAACCCAGCAGAGGGGTCACACTCAGAATCAGATTGCCTTGTGGCGTGAGCGAGGTACTTTAGTTCCTCCAAAACAGGTTGCATCTGATGATGATAAGTAAATGAATCGTCTTCAAGATTGCCAAGGGTTAATTCCAAATTTCAATTTGTATATTTTTTCAAAGTCTGACCCTTACAGGAATGGCATGATTTCTCAGGAGATTTGATGAGATTCTTATAAGATATTGTGATGATATTTCTTTTTAGAGAAATTCAATATCTTGTATGAGATATTTTAAGCATGATTAAATCTTGGTATGAGTCAAGTTCATGGGAGTTTTGGTATGGTGAAGTGTTTAAATCTATCCCTCCAGTGCACAATGCCAAGGCAGCAGCGAATACCATGCACTGGCTCAGCTTCCTCATCCTCACATTGTTTTTTGTTGAGGTAACTATATCTTACCATACTATCACCACAATGTGGTATATGCCATGCAGTTGTTTGTGGCAATACTGTATTGCATACCGCGTAGTTTAACACTGTAATGTAGCACCGCACAGTAACCAAACATGCAAAATACCTCTAAGAAACATCATGAATCTTAAAGACCTCATTATGTTTCTCACCCACAATTGGTAACATCACATTTTCCATTTTATGTGCAATGTATATATCTTGCATTGGAAGAATCCGATCTGATCTTACCACTATATAAATATGAGAATACATTACATTTTATTATGTTATCACTGTTCCTTTATCACCATGGTGACTAAATGTCCAATTGCTTGTTACCATGCCAATGAGTAGGTGTTTCGGTCTACCATTTCATTTTTGTTGCTATTCATCAGTGATGATGATTATACTTTTCAGGCTAATGATTGGTCTGCATTGGGCCTCTCATGTCCAGAAAGCTCGGGTCAATGACACATGGGCAGAATTATAAATGGAACAGAACAACTACTTCATTATACTTTGTGATTTTGTATCTACATCATCGTTGCAGCTCTACACTGATGCTGTAACAGTAGTGCATGTGGCGTGATGTTTGCGCAGAGCGTGTGCAGGATGGTGGTCATTGGAGTGGCCGAGTACATCGAGAACAAGTTGGAGGTAAGGCTGTTGTATCTCACCTGCGAAAGTGACAAAAATAATGGAGAATGTGCCAGTAGGAATAATATAATCAGTCAAACTGTGTGGCAATAATGTGAATAGTTGTGGCCGTTAAAGAAGAAGAAGAAGATTTAAGGCCTGTAATGAGGCTTGTACCTAAATCTCATACAGTACAAAGACATTAATAGCATCATTGTGCTTCATCTGAATTCCAAGTAGATTAGTAAACAATGGACAAATATACATCGTGCATGGGATTAAACCTTTGGTTCCCAACATCATGACCCAGGGGTTCAGATGACAACAATAACAGGCCAACCCAGCTTCATCCACTTTGGCTAATTCAAAACTATCTATTATAGTTAAAACTATGGCTCGTTGGCTCCTCATGCAGTCCTGCTTGATAGTACTGTTGCTTTGTGACGTAATTGTTGAATTTCTTCAATATGGAAGCTCAGTTCCATATCAGTCGGCACCAGGGGTGTAGTCCAGCCAGAGCGCACCGGAGCGATGCTCCGGCACGTCAATCCGTCGGGGGTGGAGCTCAGCCGCATAACAGTTTAAAAATAAATAATAATAAACACCCACGTTCACGATTGATTGAGTTATTGTGATTTGTGTGCTTCATGGCCAAATAATAGGGATCAAACCTTGGATATGTTGATACGTTGGACACTTTATCTAGGGAGCGATACTATAACAATACAGGTTTTGGCAAAATGTGCGTATTTCATTTAGCACTCATTTTGGGGCCTCATAGGTTAGTGTCATATTAAAACTTTTATTATGACACTAACCTATTATTATAGATGAGATCTGGTGATGACGTCACAGCCAACACATTTATGCAAGGCTCCAGTACCTCTAAATTTGGCACTCCACCGCTGGACGGTACTGTGATGTATATGCATGTGGTGATTGCATAGATGCGGTGAGTTGTTGAGCAGAGGTTTGTGTCATAGTGGTACTTTGTGAATTGTGTGAAAATAAACAGCTGTCTGGTCTGGTCAGGTATTTGATGGTGCGGTCATTGTGCTGGCGTTTGCTCCAATGGTGGCCAGTACGGTAGCCAACGGTCCAGAGAGTGCATGGGATGCTCTTAGCCTTGTGGTGACCCTCAGGGCGTGGAGGCTACGTCAAGTTTTACAAGGTATAGACTGGAGACAAATCCTATACCTTACGTTACATGGAAAACATTGAGGAATGGAATTATGAAACTGGCGTTGAGAAATACATCTATGCAGTTATACATGAAATTATTTTGAGAGATTTAGGAGATACTCTCAATTTAATTAAGGATTATATTGAGATGAACTTTAATAATAAAAATGCTTCTGGCGACTTCATGGGTGGAGGCATAAAAATGTAGACAGATTTTTAATAGTGGACACAGACTATTGGATACATTACTAGGATCTGTACATTATATTTGATCCCACTAGTAATTTCCATAATTGGAGACATTAATTTCAAATGTTGCTGGACAGTGTCTCCATAGATGGTAGACCATTACTTAAAATGCATTTCACAAATGCCTTTTTGTCATGATCAATGTTTCAACCATCTAATATATAATACAGAGCGGTGTCTATGTATGTTTGTATGCCCAGTAAATACTCCAAGACCATTGGGTCGATCGACACTTAGATTTCAGGGTATACCCAAGGAATCCCTTCTTAAGTTTTCTGTGAAATATTTTTCAAAAATCATTTAAAACTTTTTTGGGGATTTTTTCTGATTTCTCATCCTACTATTAATTTGCAATTGGACACTGGCTTTGACACTAATACAATTTTTTTATTACAGACCGCGGCATCAAAAAAAAAAAATTATATATATATATATATTAAATATATATATAATCGAACAAAGATTCAAATGGAGCACCTCGCTACCATTAGAGCATTTGAATTGCATCAGATGTGGAAATACAATAGATGTGAATTGTTGCTCCCAGCTTGCCAGCTTGATGACAGAAAACGCCATTTACATTTTTTCCTCCTCCATCTCTACCCCGTTTAGAATCCCGAGTGGGCACGAGCAACTTGCTAGTAGTTGTAATTATTTGGGTTATTTCTCCATTGTAGTACACCAGTCCCATCTCTGTCCAGTAACTACAAGACCAAAGACCAATGATAGATAGGACAGGAAACTCCTATTACGCAAGTATGAGCCAAATTAGAATTGGCTCCTTTTCATTAAAGGTCCCACGAGGAACTGCATTGTGTGATATTTCATATTCAGACTACTGTATACATTTTTCAGCAAGCAATACGCAAACTCCACCCACTCGAGGGTGTGTACTCTGCTAATTATTTACAGTGCCCTCCATTAGTATTGGGCCAGTGAAGTCAAATTTGTCATTATTGCTATATGTACTCAAGAAATTTGGATTTTAGATCAAAAGATGAATACAAGGCAAGAGTACAGGAAGTCAGCTTTTATTTCTTGGTGTTTCTGTTTATATGTTTTTACCATTGTAGAACAATAGCACTTTTTATGTTCAGCCCCTCCCCACCCCATTTTAGATAAGTGCAAGTATTGGAGCAGATTAACTTAAAAGTAAATTAAAGTTCAGCAGTAGTTTTTGTTTGTTTGTCTGCACACGCTTATCTCATGAACGGTGAAAGATAGGAGGAAACCTCTGAAACAAAAAATGTCGGGACGGGCCCCAGGAAGGTTATAGGCTAGGTGGCGAGGCCGGTCGAGTCCGCCTCGGCCAGACTGGGCCCATTTCGCAATTAAAACCTGAGCTGAATTATAGTAGTCAATCTTCTACGGTCACGAGTAAAAGCTGAATTATAGTAGTAAATTCATTCAAAAAGTACCCGGGCAACGCCAGGTGCATTCAGCTAGCAGTTCATATTTGGTTGAATATCCCTTGCATGTAATGACTGTATCAAGTATATGACTCATTGACATCACCAAACTCTTGGTATCCTCCTTCTGAGATGCTTTGCCAAGAATTTACTGCAGCATTTTTCAGTTGTTGTTTGTTTTGGGGATTTCTGACTTTAGTCTCCTCTTCATCAAGTGTAATAAATGCTTCATTGGATTTAAATCAGGAGATTGACTTGGCCTGTCTTAAACCTTCCAATTTTTTCCCAATGCTGAACTCCTTGGTTGTGTTGGCAATGTGATCTTGGGTCATCGTCTCGCTATATGGTGAAGCATCGTGCAATGAGTTTGGAGGCATTTTCTTGTACATAGGCAGACAAAATGTTTCTGTACACTTCCAAATTCATTCTGTTGCTGCCATCATTAGTTACATCATCAATAATGACGAGTGAGCCAGTTATAGAGGTAGCCTTGACACTACCTCCACCATGCTTGACCGATGAGGGTGTATGCTTTGGATCATATGCAGTTCCTTCCTTTATACACACTTTTGCTTTTCCATCCCTTTGGTAAAAGTTTGTCGTGGCCTCATCTCTCCATAAAACTTTTTTCCAGAAATACATCGGCTCACCTGTATACTTCTCGGCAAATTATAATCAGGCCTTTCTATATTTGGTGCTGATGAGAGGTTTGCATATTGCGGTGTACCCTTTGTAATTCTGCTGTCAAAGTCTTCTGCGACCAGTAGATTGTGATACTTTCATCCCTGTACTCTGAATGTTGTTGGTGATGTCAGACAGTTGTTTTCAGGTTTTTCTTTACAGCTCTGATTGTTTTTGTGTCATTAACTGCAGTTGTTGTTATCCTTGGCCGACTTAGCTGTTGTGCATTGCTAAGTACACTCGTGGTTTCTTTCTTCGTCAAGATTTTCCAAATTGTTGTGTATGCCATGCCCAGTTGTTGTGCTATGGTTCTAATTGAATTATTCTGTTCTTTGAGCTTCCAAATTGCTTGCTTTTCTTTCATAGACTGTTATCTGGTCTTCATGTTGGTTTATGCCTACTGACTCCAAAGGCAGACTCCCAAGGCAAAAGCGAAGGCTAAAACCAAGACGAGACATTTACAGCTCTTTTATATGTTTGAACAATCAATGCAACAAGAAATGCCTGATCAATTAGAATCCCCTGTCTGTCATTTGTTCCAATATTTATGCTTATTGGGGGACTGATTGTTCCAAATTGGGGGACTGAACATAAAAAGTGCTGTTGTTCTACAATTGTAAAACATATAAACATATAAATACCAAGAAATAAAAGATGACCTTCAGTACCGGTACTTTTGCCTCGTATTCATCTTTTGATCTCAAATCCAAATTTCTTGAGTATATAGCAATAATAACAAATTTGACTTCACTGTTGCAATACTTATGGAGGGGCACTGTATATCTACCATATAAAACACAGTGTGTGTTTGTTCATTTGTACAGATGTTTTTCCACCTTCATAAGGACGATTTAAGTCGGGGTTTAAAGGCTAATCCTTTATCCCGACTGTGTGTTCACTACGGACTATTTTTGAGCATAAAACAAGCTCGAAAAACATTTTCAATAAAAGAGTAATTATGTCTCTTCTATTGGAATTGTAGACGGAGCCTCATGGGTGGTGCACAGAAGCATTTTTTTTAAATGACAATAAATGAACGGCACAGTGAGATGAAATTTGCTTCACGTGATGTGCAACATGCGCAGAGTAAAAGGAGTGTTTGTTTACGTCTGTAGGATATCTAATGAATAAAGAAGATGTAAGCACACCTGATGCTAGGCCGAGGCGTCAGACTTTGGCACACCCACGTGTCTGTACCATCGAATAAACTGTTCCAACCCATCATTTTTGACGGGCCTTATACTGGTAATAGAATAATAATAATACTCTTGTCACATCTGTACATCTGTCACATAAAACATCGTTAGATTCTGTCATCTTGCGAGATTGTGAATTAAACTTTCATTATTATTTAATTTTAATATTCTATGTATTTATGCATCATGGAGAAGATACTTAATTTGGGATCATGTAATTATCACAATTAGGCACCTCACAATCACTTGAAAGTGGCATTTCCATATAATTTCTGTGGGGCCTATCTCACGGGATTGTGAATTGGATGTTGTTTCAACGGACTTCACACCTGGCATATCTTTGATGAAGACAAGTATTGTCCAAGGGACGACGCTACCTAACTCTCGTTAACTGAGAGAATGTGACACACTGACAGGTAACGTCTTGGCAAAGATGGCTGACATGGCCTGAGCGCCGGTGACCGAGAGACAATGTGACAAGCAAATAGGGAACGTAACATCTTTGGCAAAGACATTTTTGAAGTCACATTTTACATTACGTGGAATTTCGGCGGATAGCTGCTAGTATCTTACCATAATTCACCAAATGTCCGTCTGTCTGTCTGTCCATCCGTCCGTCCGTTCCCAGGTACCGCAAAAACGGCTGAACCAATCGCAACGATATTTTGGGTGGGTAATCCTGGGACCCCCTGGAGTAAAATAGCCTGTATTGGTTTTCCAATTTCAGCTTTGGTCTCCAGTATTTTCAGGTTTGGACTCCCGCCTAACGTTATTGTCCCGGATACCGCAAAAACGGCTGCACCGATCGCAACGATACACCTCCATGCCCATGGGATTCCCACGGGTGACCCCACCAGTCTTGTTAATATGCTCATACACATTGATTTTAGAGAAGGTCTTTGTACCCAGGAAGGAAGCTTGCATTTTCTGCCATGTTTGCCAAACTGTTCACTTCAAATGTGGTTTGGTATCTTGAAAGTGACCATTGCTATTATGATAGTACAAGACCAATATTGCAGGCAAAATTGATCTGCAATGATACTTGTAGCGAAATGAAAGTGCAATTTGAAAAATAGAATTATTATCATCTTCAATTTTAATTTACATCATTAGATGAAAAACCTATCAGTAATGTGTGTGTCGTTCCTCGGATGGACATTCAAGTGGGCATCCCATCTACCAGCATTCATGTTATGGCAGGCACCATGACAAATTACAAATTCCTCCTTTTACCTCCCGGGGCACTGCATCAGATGCTACCCACAGTACCTCTACCAAATGATGCTACCCACAGCCCTGTGCTGCATACGAAAGACGTGATATCCCGTGCCATAAATTGCATTGGATATAAATATAATTTTGCAGAATAACTCATTGCTTTGCACACATTAAAACCTTTCCATTGCAATTGTTAATCTGTCATTAATCCTTTGGCCACATTTTGTACAATGTGCTCGATATTCATGCTTTAGATTTGCCCCATTTTCTATTTTATAAATCTCATTATTTCTTGTAAATTAATAGAACTATCAAATTGCATTGTAGGTTAATTCAGCCATTTGGAAGATAAACATTTGATGCTTAAATGGGAAAACTATTTTGGCCTGGTTTTTATTACCTCCGACATCGAAGGTCTGTGCATACCTGGATCCCAAGTCCCAACATTGGCAAATGCTTTTTGAAGTGGAGTAGATTATTGTTGAGACGAATTGGTCCAAGGAACAAAACGTTCTTTCATCTTCTTTTATTAGTCCCCTGCCCATCTGTCCGTTCCACCCAGGTGGTTTTCCAGACTTTTTCCCCATACCTTTAACATGTTCAATTGAAACTTAGTACATGGATTTATTATGACTAGGACGTGCCCGTACGTGGGTGCCCGTTCCTTGCCAAAAAAAAAAAAAAAAAATGTCTTCGCCCATGCATGCATGGGCATGCCCATGGGCCCATGGGCGTGCCCGTAAGTGCGTGATGTGACCGTACAATGAATGTATCGTCCCGACGCCGCAGCTCGGATGGCGCTGCAGTTAATCGGGCCTGTATCGGCAGAGTTATTATAAACGTGTACTACAATCGATCGTACCTTACAGCGTCTGCTCACCACGTTCAGCATCAGTACGTCGTCACTATGACTATCCGTAAGTCCGGAAGTGACGTCCTCATTTGACTGTCCGGAAGGTCGCATATCGCAGTTACGATGAATCGCAAATTAGTTTTAATTAGTTTTAAAACATAGTTTAACGCCAACATAGCGCCAACATAGTTTGCCAACGTGAAATAAATGAATACGCTCTCAAATGTGCCGTCCGAGGCAGAGTCTGTTCGCCACGTTCGGCACACGTGATAGCTCGCTGCTCTCTGATTGGTTGAATCGTTTTTTGGACATAGCTCGGTAACTACTTCTCCGATTAATATGAAACCTTGAAAAGGCACATCTTCAGGTCCCCAGCAATATACCTGGCAAGTTTCAAGTATATCGGACCCGTGGTTGTCGAGAAACAGCGGTCACAGACACACAGACACACACACATACACACACACACAGAGATTACTGGAATTATAGATAGATAACTTGCAGAAAAAGTTTGAGTTTCAGGATGGTTCGCCAATTTTTCAGGTAGTTATGCCCCTTTTTTGACTTGGAAAATATCACATATTATAAGTCAGTTTTCCAGACTTTTTCCCCTTACCCTGTAACATATTCAACTGAAACTTGGTTCCTTGCTTTATTATGATAAGTTACAGAAACTACAACTTATTCTGTAGCTTTGCATATCTAAAACAATTTGGCCCACTGTATATGGATCACAATTGCTGAGTACTTGGAACAAGAACATTCATTGGGACCAGCGGAGGACATGTATTGCAAAGCAATTCTCCCTCTTGTTCTTTTAAATGTATCTAAGGCTCATGAAGGAGCTTGTACTTTTATCACAAGTAGGAAAAGGCCATTAGGATGCTACGTTGTACTTGTCTCCAAATTCCCTTTGTTCTACATGGTGCCCCCAATGGAATGAGAGGGTTTTGGCGCGAAACCTTGCAATTCACAAGGTACATGAATTTGTGAGGACATTAATAGGCAATGGACAAAGCAATGGATGAAATCAATAGGACGTTCATTGAGGTATGCTAACTTCCCTGTGAAGCAAGGAGAAGCTGATGATTCGGTTGTTAACTTTTTGCCGCAGCAAAAGAAGGTTAACGAACGATTAATTCCCAAAACCTCAGCTTTTCCTCGCTTCCCACGGCAGCTGACATACCTCGATCAATGACTTGTTGATTTCATCCGTTGTTATACTTGTCCTCAAATGCAAATCGGCACGAGCCTTCGCCAGCAAGACTAATTCTTCATTATCTGCAGCATTGAAGGTTCCCAAGAGCACAGTGGCCTCCATAATTCTTAAATGGAAGAAGTTTGGAACAACCAGGACTCTTCGTAGAGCTGGTCGCGTGGCCAAACTGAGCAATTGGGAGAGAAGAGCCTTGGTACGAGAGGTGACCAAGAACCCGATGGTCACTCTGGCTGAGCTCCAGAGATCCTGTGTAGAGATGGGAGAAACTTCCAGAAGGACAACCATCACTGCAACACTCCACCGATCTGGGCTTTATGGCAGAGTGGCCAGGCGGAAGCCTCTCCTCAGTGAAAGACACATGAAAGCCCATTTGGAGTTTGAAAAAAAGCACCTAAACGACTCTCAGACTGTGAGAAACAAGATTCTGTGGTCTGATGAAACCAAGATTGAACTGTTTGGCTTCCGTCTGGCCACTCTGCCATAAAGCCCAGATCGGTGGAGTGTTGCAGTGATGGTTGTCCTTCTGGAAGTTTCTCCCATCTCTACACAGGATCTCTGGAGCTCAGCCAGAGTGACCATCGGGTTCTTGGTCACCTCTCGTACCAAGGCCCTTCTCTCCCAATTGCTCAGTTTGGCCACGCGACCAGCTCTACGAAGAGTCCTGGTTGTTCCAAACTTCTTCCATTTAAGAATTATGGAGGCCACTGTGCTCTTGGGAACCTTCAATGCTGCAGATATTTTTTTTGGAGGCTTCCCCAGATTTGTGCCTCGACACAATCCTGTCTCTGAGCTGTGCAGGCAGTTCCTTCGACCTCATGGCTTGGTTTTTGCTCTGATATGCATTGTCAGCTGTGAGACCTTATATAGACAGGTGTGTGCCTTTCCAAATCATGTCCAATCAATTGAATTTACCACAGGTGGACTCCAATGAAGGTGTAGAAACATCTCAAAGATTATCAAGAGAAATGGGAGGCACCTGAGCTAAATTTCAAGTGTCATAGCAAAGGGTCTGAATACTTATGTAAATGTGATATTTCAGTTTTTCTTTTTTATAAATTTGCAAAACTTTCTAAAATCCTGTTTTCTCTTTGTCATTATGGGGTATTGAGTGTAGATTGATGAGGGAAAACATGAATTTGAACGATTTCAGCACAAGGCTGCAACATAACAAAATGTCAAAAAGTGAATGGGTCTGAATACTTTCTGAATGGACTGTATGTATGTATGTATGTATGTATGTATGTATGTATGTATGTATGTAACGATGTAACTATGTATGTATGTATGTATGTATGTATGTAATGATGTAACTATGTATGTATGTATGTATGTATGTAACGATGTAACTATGAATGTATGTATGTATGTATGTATGTAACGATGTAACTATGTATGTATGTATATTTGTTGCATGCATGGGAAAGGGTGGAGGAGGCTCCTTGGGATGAACAAGTGTAATGGAAACAGCCACTGTTACATTTTCTTGCTGTTGTCTCCACCCTTTGATGGGCGGGACTTTGTAGCAGAATCGATCTGTCAATCATTTAGAGCTACAGCTTTTCCCATAAGCTTCTGTTAACCCATCCTCTTTAATCCCCACCAAACCTCCTGGCCCACCCAACATGGGATTTGTAATTCAACTTAACAAGTATGTCAGTGACATTTAAATCAAATATCTTTTATTTTATGACTTTCAAGTCGAATTTCCACATATTGGTGGGCTTTTTCACTCAATAATGGAATTTGAAATTTAAGACTGCAATCGCATCGAAAAATTCCGTTTTGAAAATTGAGTTTTGTTCCATTTAAAGTGAACAATTCATCACAAATGTTCAAATCATGTTGAATTTTTTTCCTATTTCAGAGTGTTTTATATATTTTATCTATTATTGATAATCCATTTGGATTCGATATTATTAATGAGAGATAAATATGTAAAACATTCCACCTCCACCGTGCATTTTTGGGAAGCAAACAGTTTTATTGGAAGCAAAGAAACGAATCAAGTGCCTCTCATGGAGTAATTCGATGCCGATTGATCAAAAAAACATGTCTGCATCTTATTTTGATTAAAATTGGCATGTTGCCATGGGTTCGATAACGTATCGCAACATTTGAGATTGTTTGCTCATTCATTCTGGGAAATTGTGGTACATTAAAAATTTGACTTTTTAATATTTCTCTGAAGGAGTTTTCCAACTTTAAATAGCAATATCTTTTGCAGCTAAAAAAAAAAAAAGTCCTTAAAGGGTCTATGGAACAAAAACCCACAGAGTAAATGAAGGCATGTCACCCAGTGAGTGTCCTAATGATACAACTTAACAAAATGTCAAATTTCATGAAAACCTCAGAGACTGAAAAGATGTAAAACTTTGTAAAGAGTGTGATCACTGGCTTGTCCTGGAATTACTCTAATCTTGGCAGATTATGAGGATTTTTCTTTCTCATCATGAGCGGCCCTTGCGAATAAATCAATGTATTTTCAGTCAGGTCCAACAACTTCAAAATGCTCCTGAACCCCCTCGCACGTTTTAACATTTTGTTTTTGTATCCCTTCTTCCTTTCAGCCTATGTGCTGCCTCTGCGCCGCCGTGCTGCCCTGTTGTGCTCTCAGTTCGAGTACGCAGCCTCAGCAAGCCGTGCGCGTGCCACGCACCTCGCCTTATTATGCCATGCACAAGCGGTGATGCTTTGTCTGTTTCCCTCTTTGGTTTTGTTCTGGACACTTTGCCTGTGGGTGAATCCATTGGGAAATTCAGCTGAATTTAATGGGCCAAAACCATGATGAGAGAGATGGTGTTCAAATGATTCATGCAGATTAAAAATGATTGGCTGTTTAATTTTAGTCTTTGCCACATTCTCTCTCTAACTCCCCCTCATTCTCTCTCTCATTCTTTATTTTTCTCTCATTCGCCCTCGTTCTCTCTCTCTGTCTCGCATTCTCTCTCTCGTTCTCGCATTCTCTCTAACTCCCCCTCAATCTCTCTCATTCTCTCTAATTTTCTCTCTCTCTCTCTCTTTCATTCTCTCTTTCATTCTCTCTAACTCTCCCTCATTCTCTCACTCTCATTCTTTATTTTTCTCTCACTCGCCCTCACTCTCTCTCTCTGCCTCGCATTTTCTCTAACTCCCCCTCAATCTCTTTCATTCTCTCTCTCTCTCTCTCTCTCTCTCTCTTTCATTCTCTCTCTCATTCTCTCTAACTCTCCCTCATTCTCTCTCTTTTTCTCTCATTCGCCCTCATTCTCTCTCTCTGTCTCGCATTCTCTCTCTCTGTCTCGCATTCTCTCCAACTCCCCCTCATTCTTTCTTTTTCTCTCATTCGCCCTCACTCTCTCTCTCTATCTCGCATTCTCTCTCTCTCTGCCTCGCATTTTCTCTAACTCCCCCTCAATCTCTCTTATTCTCTCTAATTCTCTCTCTCATTCTCTCTCTCTTTCATTCTCTCTCTCATTCTCTCTAACTTTCCATCATTCTCTCTCTTTCTCTCATTCGCCCTCATTCTCTCTCTCTCTCTGTCTCGCATTCTCTCTCTCTGTCTCGCATTCTCTCTCTCTGTCTCGCATTCTCTCTCTCTGTCTCGCATTCTCTCTCTCTGTCTCGCATTCTCTCTTACTCCCCCTCAATCTCTCTAATTCTCTCTCTCTCTCTCTCTTTCATTCTCTCTCTCATTCTCTCTAACTCTCCCCCATTCTCTCTCTCATTCTTTCTCTTTCTCTCGCTTTCAATCTCTCTTTCTCTCTCTTTCTCACTCATTCTCTCTTTCTCACTCATTCTCTCTCTCTCTCTCCCTCTCTCTCTTTCTCTCTCTTTCTCACTCATTCTCTCTTTCTCACTCATTCTCTCTCGCTCTCTCCCTCTCTCTCTTTCTCTCTCTTTCTCACTCATTCTCTCTTTCTCACTCATTCTCTCTCTCCCTCTCCCTCTCTCTCTCTCTTTCTCTCTCTTTCTCACTCATTCTCTCTTTCTCACTCATTCTCTCTCTCTCTCTCTCCCTCTCTCTCTATCTCTCTCTCTCACACACACACCTTGTAGACATCTTTATTACTTGCTCTTGTTTACTCATATTCAAACTTTTATGCTCAATTCTGTTTACATTTAGTTGATTTTTTTTCTCTCCTTTCCTCACTTTTCTACTTTCCAAACCTTTCTTTTCCCCAAGTTGGAGATCGAGCGTCTCAGAGGGGTGATATCAGAACTTGAAGGGGTTGGGGGGACACTAGGCCGGGAAGTTTGGGGGCCTGGTGGAATGCTGCAGGGTGTGGGGAGGGGAGGCTGGGGGACACCAAGGGTTGGTGAAAGGCCAAGGCTGGGTATCAGTGGTCTGCGAGAAGGAGCAGTAGGTGGTGGAGAGAGCGACCGAGATTTAACAATGCGAGAAACACCTGAAGGTGAACAATAATTGATAACCGAAATTGCTCAGTCTATCCTTGCCTGTCATTTTCTTTTTAAATTGCACTCATTAAGACTTGGGATGGTATCATACATTGTTACACATTATACAGGTGCAAGATTTTGTAGATTTTTAATAGCAAATATTACTAAATAATGGTTGGTAACTTCCTTTCGTTATCGTCCACAGGCAGTCCAATTTTGGCCATGCCATCCTCAGTCATGGCCACCTCAGCACCTCAGGTAGAACACATACCTCGTGATTTTTTTTGAATGAGTTACAGAAAGTGTACCACACACTTGCAAAGTTAAAACGGTTTTTATAAACATTTTTATGTGTTGATTTCACAGCAATCCTTTGGTTACAAGAATATCTTGAAAGAGTATTCAAAAAGTACCCAACTTGTTTTCTAATAAAGTTGTTTTATCTGCATAATTGTTCACTAAATATTCCAAACACAGGTAACATCTGGTTACATATTTAATAAATGCTATTCATCACGACCTTTTTCTTGTAAATTTGGAGGAGAGTTACAGGAATGCATACCTTGCTGACACAATCCTGGGGACGATGCACAACGTTCATCAAGATGAAAACGCTTGTAAAAACTGCTTGTCACCATTTTCAAGCAAGATAAGTAAATCTTTCCTAATGGACAAACAGTGAACCAAACTGAGAAATAAATAATGGTGGAACTTGGGAAGATCCAACTTTAAAAATTAAAGTACCTACCACTCACTAGCATAATTGGCCAAACTAGAGAGGCAAGGCTAATAATCTTCAAGGATTTGACTGCCCATAACTTTGCCCTCAACATCGACGGTATCCCAGTATCCACCTCCCCTCACATCCGGAATCTTGGCGTCATCTTTGACCAAACCCTTTCCTTCGACAAATACACTAAACAGATCACAAAGTCAGCCTTCTTTCACCTGAAAAACATTGCCCGTCTCCGCTCATCCCTCTCCTCCACGGCTGCAGAAACCCTCATCCACGCCTTCATCACCTCCCGTCTGGACTACTGCAATAGCCTCCTCTATGGTTCACCCTCAAAAATCACCAATAAACTCCAATACATTCAGAACTCCGCTGCCCGTCTACTCACTCATTCCCAGACCCGTGACCACATCACCCCCGTCCTTTACAAGCTTCACTGGCTCCCCATCCCCCAGAGAATCCAGTACAAAATCCTCCTCTTGACATACAAAGCCCTCCATAACCTGGCCCCATCCTACCTGGCTGACCTCCTCTCCAGACACACTCCCACCCGCAACCTCCGCTCTGCTGGTACCAACCTCCTGACCCCCTCCATCCGGACCAAATTCAGATCCTGGGGGGACAGGGCCTTCTCCATCGCTGCTCCCACCCTCTGGAACTCACTACCTCACACCATCAGAGACTCCTCCTCACTCACCACATTCAAAACATCACTAAAGACCCACCTGTTCAACGCTGCATTCAACATTCAACCCACAGCATTTAACCCCTGACTATCTCTTCTCCTTCTCCCTCCTTTTGCTTTAAATATTTCCCTATTGATTCTTGTCTTGTCTTTTTGATTCTTGTCTTATATATATGCCGTATATCGCTGCTGTTTGTTTTCTTGATTCTTGTCTTTTTGCAATTGTTGTTTTCATGTATTGTTATGCATTATGTTTTCCACTCTGTCAAAGCGCCTTTGGGCTTCTGGAAAAGCGCTATACAAAATAAATGAATTATTATTATTATGTGTTCCTCATCCTGATCTTCATAATCTATAATATACTAGAGATTAGGGTTAAGGTTATTAGGGTTAGGGTCTGTGTCTGTGAGATGGCCAAACGGATCTTCATCAAACTTTCACATGTTCATCACTCATCAGTGAGTGCCGGGAAGTGTTTTAGGTTAAAAAAAAAACATTTGAGAAAATTTGAAGAATCGTTTTTTTTAATCGCTCAAAAGTGCCGAAGCCTTTGTAGCGATGTGAAAAGTAATATGAAATTATCTCTGCCCCAATTCCTTAGTGGGTTTAGGGAAGTGTTTTAGGCCCTACAATAAAACAGGAAAAAACCAAATTTGATTTATTCAAAATGCCAACAGGATTAGAATAGCACCTGCAATGCCAGGTACCCATATTAGTATTACTGTATATAAAAACCATGGTAGTAACGGGTCTCGTCCGCCGTTATGCCTCAAAGCTGAAATTGCGCTTCGGCCTGCACGAACCACACATCGGCCTGTGCTTCCCAAAACTCTGGGAGTTTTACTGCGACGGCGTTGTTGGCCATGGCACATTCGGTAGTCAGCAACGGCTGAACCAATCGGGGTCACCAGTGAAGTGTGGTGCTGCGCACACAACGCAGATAATGCCGAGCAAGCTCGACGCAGTAAAGTATATAAAAACACTCAATCATTGAAAAGTCATCGCGGATCCTTGTGTTCCAAAGCAGCTGTACAGTATAAGTTACTGCAAAACTTTCACACTGATTTGTAAGCTCAGTTTTCTTCTTTTTTTAACCACTCACTTTACTTCACTCACTTCCTCAATGAGACCTCGTATTCTAAAAACTGAAAACTTCCCCCCATCTCTCTCTTGCCCAACTCCCTCCTCCCCTACCCCACCCCCATATCTCTCTCTTTCCCCCATTCTCTCTCTTCCCTCACCCATATCTCTCTCCACCCCACCCCATATCTCCCTCTTCACTCCCACCCCAACCACATCTTTCACTCTCCATCTCTCCACATCTCTCCAGATTCTGCAGTGTTGAGCTTGCTCTATAACAATAGTCAGAGAGATTTGAGCTTTAACAAGAAGATGATTAGAGGGGCAGAGGAGCACAGTTTTCCAGATTGGGTCCGATCCACAGAGTTGCAGAATGTCTTCACTGCAATGGTACTGCTAGTTATTGCAGACCTGACACCCAACTAACTAGGATAGTTATAGATGAGGAAATGCAGATGGTGGTCTCCACAAATGAGGAACAGAGTTGGGATCAATGGTTAAAAGTTGATCAATATTCGTAAAAATAGAGGGGTGTATATATAGTTATCATCGTCAAGCGGACGTACATAACACAGGCAAACATTAGGCAGTTGCCCAGAAGAATTCCATTGGGATAGGATGGATTAGTGTGGATTTATTGACATAGACAACACCAGCACCAGGTCAGTCGAAACAGGAGATAAAACAGCCAGGGAGAGACAGATCGGAGACATCTCAGTAATTTATATGGAGGCAGACACATCTTTTCCCAATTAGCCAAAATGAATCTTGATGTCATCTATTTCACAGAGCTGTAATATGAAACATGTACCGGTATGTTGATTAACAGATGAATATTGAATAGTATATCATACCGATTATAATTTGACATTATTTCGCTTCCCTGAATACTGTGTGTAGGAGGTAATGGGAGCCCTTTAAGGCCTTGCTTAACACCAACCTACCCTAGGCTTAAAGAGCTTTGTCTGTCAATGTTTTGTTTATCCATATGGTCATGCCCACGATGTATTTGACCCAAAATGAAATATTCTTTGTTGTTCCCAGAATATTTACTCTGGTTACCAACTCACAGTTCTCCATTATCAATGTTGTTCACTTTTTAGAATGAAAAAAAAACTTTCACCATTGCTCTTCTTCCCCCAGTCTCTCTCATGGCCTGAGTTCTCAAGCCATAATGAAGATGGTAGTACTGGAAATGGGAGAAGAGGAACAAGAGGTGGAGGTGTTGGACATGACACTTCCCCTTCACCACCCCTTCAAACTCCAACTGTCACTCCATCATCTCCTTCTCCCCCAAATGTTGCTCCTCTTTCTCCCCTTTCTCCTCCTCCCTCAGCCATTACTCCACCATTCCCAATTACAGGTCGTGCCCCTCCCTCACATCCTCCACCCCTCCCCATCCCATCTCCATGCCCTCTGGCATACCACATTATCGGGCACCCACCAATCAGAAGAGGAGGTGGTGAAGGTGGAAGAGAAGAATAAGAATATTCTTTCTCCTATCCGTTCTTTTTTTTCTCTCTCACCAGCTAACCTGGTTATGGAAGGAATATATTTCCATAACTCCTTCAACTTCAGTCCAACTCTTGACACCAGCAACTTAGCAAGAAAGTTCTGAAGTAACCAACATTCATTCTAGCAACTTGTATACAAGAACATGGTTACCAAGCCTCGAGCTTGGAAACTAACCACAAGCAATGTACAGCGTAATTAATTACAAGGAGTTACTGGGCCAAATAGCCAAAGTTATGACCTGATGTTTTGTGCATGAAAATCAGACAATGTTACAATAAACTCTGACAGGGCTGGAGATCATTTAAGGGAATGTTGTTTTTTTCATAGGAAATGATCTATTCTTTCCTGGAAGATCATTTTTTATACACATTTGATATTCTTGTTCTGCTACCTTAATTTCATAGGAGTTATATAAGCCATGGTTGTGTAG
This sequence comes from Myxine glutinosa, assembly GCF_964187855.1. NCBI lineage: Eukaryota > Metazoa > Chordata > Myxini > Myxiniformes > Myxinidae > Myxine > Myxine glutinosa. The sequence continues at coordinate 102,465,584 of NC_136267.1, forward strand.
CTCCATGCAATGCATTTCGATGAAATGCACCTCCCAAAACCTCATAAGATTGTGCCATTGCTTGTCTGATGACAGAAATAGGAGCATGCAATACCATTATAATGGCATCAAAAACAATGGCAGACAAGGCCTGGGCACTGGTGGCTGTGCTGTGAATCAATAAATTTTATAAACTGTATTTGGCACATCTATACAGCATAGAAAATTAATGGTTTATTTATTTATTTGTTTTTTACAAGTGACTTGATCTTGTTAAATAAGGAATTGATATTTGGTTGTTCAAAAAAAACAACTTGAATAAAAGAATAAATAATGGAAAAGGATGAATGCTCATTTGTGAGGCTTAATCAGTAAGTCTATAGCCTGAAACAGAAGGAGAGAAATAAAATGGGGAGCATTTAAAAGATATTTCTGTTGAAACAACTGTTTTGTGGGAAATTTGGGTGCATTGAGACACTACCCTATAACAACTAGATATGGTGGCCATTGATATTGTGTCAATGTATTGTCACTTACATCTTAACATTGTAATTGGCAATGTGGTTGCACTTAATATGATTAGCCACACATCGATACTCTACTCGATATCATCAACAACACCATGATATTTAATATCATCAGCCACACATTGATACTCAATATCATCAACAACACTGATATTTAATATCATCAACCACACATTGATATTTAATATCATCAGTCACAAATCGATACGCGATATCATCAACACATTGATACGCGATATTATCAACAACACATTTATATTTAATATCAATAGACACACATTGATACTCGATATCATCAACAACACATTTATATTTAATATCAATAGCCACTCATTGATACTCGATATCATCAACAACACATTTATATTTAATATCAATAGCCACACATTGATACTCGATATCATCAACAACACATTCATATTTAATATCAATAGCCACACATTGATACTCGATATCATCAACAACACATTTATATTTAATATCAATAGACACACATTGATACTCGATATCATCAACAACACATTTATATTTAATATCAATAGCCACACATTGATACTCGATATCATCAACAACACATTCATATTTAATATCAATAGCCACACATTGATACTCGATATCATCAACAACACATTCATATTTAATATCGATAGCCACACATTGATACTCGATATCATCAACACATTTATATTTAATATCAATAGCCACACATTGATACTCGATATCATCAACAACACATTTATATTTAATATCAATAGACACACATTGATACTCGATATCATCAACAACACATTTATATTTAATATCAATATCCACACATTGATACTCGATATTATCAACTATTATTATCAATATTTAATATTGATATTATCAATATTTAATATCAATAGACACACATTGATACTCGATATCATCAACAACACATTCATATTTAATATCAATAGCCACACATTGATACTCGATATCATCAACAACACATTCATATTTAATATCAATAGACACACATTGATACTCGATATCATCAACAACACATTTATATTTAATATCAATAGCCACACATTGATACTCGATATTATCAACAACACATTTATATTTAATATCAATAGCCACACATTGATACTCGATATCATCAACAACACATTTATATTTAATATCAATAGCCACACATTGATACTCGATATCATCAACAACACATTCATATTTAATATCAATAGCCACACATTGATACTCGATATCATCAACAACACATTTATATTTAATATCAATAGCCACACATTGAGACTCGATATCATCAACAACACATTTATATTTAATATCAATAGCCACACATTGATACTCGATATCATCAACAACACATTCATATTTAATATCAATAGCCACACATTTATACTCGATATCATCAACAACACATTCATATTTAATATCGATAGACACACATTGATACTTGATATCATCAACAACACATTCATATTTAATATCAATAGCCACACATTGATACTCGATATCATCAACAACACATTTATATTTAATATCATTAACAACACTTGGCCCTAAATATCATGAAATCACATTAATACCGTACTTAATATAATGAACACCACATTTATACTTAATGCCTTTAACAACACATTGGTACCAATATATCACCATAACAACACATTGATACTTAATATCACGAACAACATATTTATACTTAATATAATCAACAACACATTGATGCATAATATCAGTAACAACATATTGATACTTAATATCATTATCAACACATTGATACTTAATATCATTAACAACACATTGATACTTAATATCATTAACAACACATTGATACTTAATATCATTAACAACACATTTAGACTTAATATAATTAACAACACATTGATACTTGATATCATTAACAACACATTGATACTTAATATCATTAACAACACATTGATACTTAATATCATTAACAACACATTTAGACTTAATATAATTAACAACACATTGATACTTAATATCATTAACAACACATTGATACTTAAAATCATTAACAACACATTGATACTTAATATCATTAACAACACATTTAGACTTAATATAATTAACAACACATTGATACTTAATATCATTAACAACACATTGATACTTAATATCATTAACAACACATTGATACTTAATATCATTAACAACACATTGATACTTAATATCAGTAACAACACATTGATACTTAATAACATTAACAACACATTGATACTTAATATCATTAACAACACATTAATACTTAATATAATTAACAACACATTGATTCTCAAGATCATTAACAAAACATTGATACTTAATATCATTAACAACACATTGATACTTAATATCATTAACAATGCATTGGTACCAATATATTACCATAACAACACATTGATACTTAATATTATTAACAACACATTGATAGTTAATATCATTAACAACGCATTGGTACCAATATATCACCATAACAACACATTGATACTTAATATCATTAACAACACATTGATACTTAATATCATTAACAACACATTGATACTTAATATAATTAACAACACATTGATACTTAATAACATTAACAACACATTGACACTTAATATCATTAACAACACATTAATACTTAATATAATTAACAACACATTGGTTCTCAATATCATTAACAACACATTGATTCTCAATATCATTAACAAAACATTGATACTTAATATCATTAACAACACATTGATACTTAATATCATTAACAATGCATTGGTACCAATATATCACCATAACAACACATTGATACTTAATATTATTAACAACACATTGATAGTTAATATCATTAACAATGCATTGGTACCAATATATCACCATAACAACACATTGATACTTAATATCATTAACAATGCATTGGTACCAATATATCACCATAACAACACATTGATACTTAATATCATTAACAACACATTGATAGTTAATATCATTAACAACGCATTGGTACCAATATATCACCATAACAACACATTGATACTTGATATCATTAACAATGCATTGGTACCAATATATCACCATAACAACACATTGATACTTAATATCACTAACAACATATTTATACTTAATATAATGAACAACACATTGATGCTTAATATAATTAACAACACATGAATACTCAATGTTATTACTTACACATTGATACTTAATATCATGATATAAGACTAGGAATGGCTGTTGGAGGGAGTGTCCCATGTACCCAAGTTTCCCTTTAGTAAAAAAAAAAATCTTAAAATAGTGTTTATCATTTTCATTTTGTGCTTGACTATTGGTTGCCCCGGTGTTTTGCATGCACAGGGATGTCAATATGTCTGTCGTCCATCGGATGAGAATGGGTTTGTCACTTGTACGCTGAGTGATTGAAACATTGGAATATTTTGTTTACTTGCTGATAATTTCTGTTTGACAAAACTACAGTACAAAAGTGGAGGATTATGTGCTTTCCATTAATTTTGGCCCCTATTACTGGCATGTATAGTCGGGTGAAGCATTCAACACTTCACAACATGAGGTGGTCAGCAGATCTCTCTGATGACCATCTTGTGTTGCTCTCTACCACAGCGAACAGCACCGGTTCCAGCCTTATCCTGACGCAAAGAGCAAGCAAAGATCAAAATGCTTGTGGTTTGGAAAATGTAGGTCTTAAACCACCTTGGAGCCAATTCAAGATATTGGTCTGACTTGTCAACTTACCCCATGGTTTGGGCAACCTGCTGCTTTGCAGTGATGCATGTTTTTGTATGACCTTTCCCCTTATTTTTCAACTACGTGCAATTCAGCATGTTTGCTGATTATTATGGTTCATGGAAGGCATTGTGCACATATGAGAGGTGGTCAAAACATTGTTAAAGAAAGCTAATATGCACTAAGGCATTATTATTATTTTATATTGAAATATAGTCACCCCTTAGCCTCAACACTATTTTATTGAATCAATTCTCAATTAATAAAATTCCTCTTGACTGCCTTTAGAATCTTTTTCTTTCATTAGAGCATCATCACCCACATTGCTGATGTTGTGGGGTTGGGATTTCTTCTTCTTTCGTATGCAACATATGGCTGTGGGTTCACATCATTGCTGGGGGTGCGGCTGCCATTTTAACAAATAAAATACCATTTTAACGTCTTTCGTATGATTCAGCTGGGGTTTAGAACCTCTGACCGCACAGATTCAGAGCTAACGCTCTAATCGTCATGCCACCTATACTTGGTTGATTGATGCAGTTTGAGGTCTATCCTATAGGGACAGCACAGTGCAGTGTCCACTCCCTCAGCCCAGCTATAATCTATTGGTTGCCCTGATGTTTTGCATGCACAGGGATATCAACATGTCTGCCGTCTATCGGATGAGATATTGCCCTTCTGGATCAGTGGCTGATCTGCTTTCATTTATTTGTGACTATAAATCTCGATCTGAGTGCGACAGAGTTGCTATCCTAGTTTTGAGATGATGTGTTGGCATCATTTATGCAAATGACGTCAGCGTCATGTCGCATTTAACCCTTGGGTGCAGTGATTGGGCCTCGGAGGCCCACAAAGGTTTTTTTGTTGCAAAAACTATGCTTCACAATTTTTTTATTTTTTTTGGAATGAGCCTCATTTTCACCGACTTTCATGTTGTTACACAAAATTCAGTGACATAAATAAAATATAAATTCATTCAGGCTCGTGGGAAAATCTTCATTCTTCACTTGTAACCCGAAAATCCGACACGATTGCAGGCCTGGGGCCTTTGAGGCCCCGCATAAATGTTGTTGTACTACTATGTTATATCATTATTTTTTTGATATGAGCCTCATTATATGCTCCTATAACGTGGTTACAAATAATTCAGTGACAAAAATATGAAAATTAAAAAACTTTACACAAATACATTCGTGGGGCCTCCGGGGCCCAATGAATAGGTGTAGGATTTTTGATAGTTGTGGACATATACATTCTAAATAAAAGGATTAGTGAATCATATTTTTTGAGCAAATACTCCTCCATGAGCCTCAACCTTTTAGGGGAAAAAAAAGTTGAAAAACCAAGAACAAAACATTTTTTTTGCCAAAAAAATAATATATATTCATTACTTGTATGGGATTCTTCCAAATAATAGGATCAATGATTCACATTTTCTGAGCAAATACACATCCACGAGCATCGACTTGGATTGAAACAGGATATGAAAGAAAAAAATCTATTTAAAAAAAAAAAAACCACACAAATACATTAATGGGGCATCCGAGGCCCAATGGCTGCCTAGGTGTAGGATTTTTGACAGTTGTAGACATATACATTCTAAATAAAAGGATTAGTGAATCATATTTTTTTTTAGCAAATACTCCTCCATGAGCCTCAACCTTTTAGAGAAAAAAAGTTGAAAAACCAAGAACAAAAAAAAAAAATTGCAAAAAAAATTCAAAAGACATTACTTGTACGAGATTCTTCCAACTAATAGGATCAATGATTCACATTTTCTGAGCAAATACACATCCATGAGCATCGACTTGGATTGAAAAAGGATATGAAAGAAAAAAATCTATTTAAAAAAAAAAAAAAACATTACACGAATACATCCGTTGGGACTCCGAGGCCCATTGGCTGCGTTTATGTAGGACTTTTGACGCCTGCATCTAAGAGTTAAGGTCAAAGTTTCTCCTTTGTGTGTTGGAGTTATGGCAAGTCCTGAAGGCTGGTGACAAAGTCATTCGTAATAATTCAATATGACTCCCACATTTGCCACATCAAGTATAGTTGTGATTTGTCAGAGATATAAACTGAGCTTGCAAATTACAACCGGATCTTAGCTACTGAAAATGTTCAAAGACAAATCTTGTGCAATCTGTCATGATATAATGTACCTGAATATCACTTAGAATTGCATATTTACATCCACTTTTCATAACCAGGGCATATCATTGTGAAGTATATTTTATATCCGACATTCTTACCTGTGCGTGAAAAATCGCACATCTGCTCCTCTTGTGGTAACAGCAATCAAAAGGTGAATGGTGTTGTGACATGTCGTTTTCGTCCTCCTTCATTAAATATTTGGTTTTAATTTGCAATATATTGGTAACATATGGTTCAAACTCTCACTTTGTTTTGCCCCTGCGCCCTTTGGACAAACTCTCACGTGGGAACACCTCAACATCAGATCTTGCATCGAGTGTATATTGTATAGCGTGCCCTGTAGAACATCAGCAGGTCTCACACATCAGGGAACAACTGCCATGGTGGGTAAACATGTAAAATTTCGTCCCGTGTGGAAACCCTCGTCTTTGAGGTTCGAACAAGGGTGGGCTTGATCGGAAAGTGGCCTTTTGATTACTTTTGCGATGGAATATTGTGTGTGGAACTGCGCCAGTGAATTCACTCGGCCTGAAATATTAGGAATTGCCCAATTCGACTTATATCCCAGAAGGTTCCGACAGAAATCCATTTCTCGTCACATTTTGAGTTATTGGCTCACGGCCTCCGTGTGACAAATGTGGATTGCAGAGAGGGAAGAATGTGGGAAGGTAATTTGACTGGTCTGGGTTATTAATTGTCTAACAGTGAGGGATTCATTCGCCCAGATGGAGATTAAAATTGGCAAATGGGGAGACATCACACTGGGAATACACAAACTAACCTCACAACGCATTCCACCCCATCCCCCCAAATCTTTGGACAAAGGGCAAAGGTCTACCTATGACTTCCGCTTCCGGTCCGGTCTGGAGAGGACGCTGGCGTTACTTGTTCGCCGCTTCTCCGACTGGGCCATTGTACATAGTTTGCTTTTCTGGTGGTCGTGGCGGATTTTTGACCGTTGGGTCTGCCCTCTGCTCGGTCCCGGCTCTGCTCCTGGCTTCGCCTGCCCGGCTCCTCCACTGTTTCCTCAGGCCCGCTCCCGTTGTTTGCGGTGGTGGCTGTTTGCCGCTGTGGTCTTGATTAGCGGCTGCAGTCGTTTGCCGCTGCGTTTGCCGCTTTGCCTCCTCGACCTTGGCCTCGTACTCGTCCCTTCGCTCCTGCCTGGCATGGCTCTGAGGTACTCCGCCGCAAGGCTTCTTCTGCTCAATACCCGCTCCACCCCATCATGCATCTCTGCCATCAAATCAAATGGACTCCTCCGACGACCCAGGTACATTCACCGTGGCTCCGGTCGTAAGTTTGTTTATTTGCAATCAGGTCACTCCATCCCCGTCCTCTGGTCGGCTCAGCGCACTCTCACTCTTCGTCCCAGCGCACCTGGTCACAGCAACGCACACGATCGCACCTCCTGCCTACGAACCCTGGCTAAATCACCTGAATTCATCCCTGCTGTTCAAAACAACATCAAGCTCACCCTGTTCAACACCCGGTCCCTCAACAACAAATGCCTCATCCTGAACGAATACATCCTGGATAACAAACTGGACTTTCTCTGTCTCACCGAAACCTGGCAACAACCTCTGGACTACTACACACTTAACCTCACCACACCCAATGGATATCCCTACGTCAATAAACCACGCTCGGAGGGCCGAGGTGGTGGAATTGCCGTTATCCACCGTCAAGACATCAAGACCAACCTCATCTCCATCTCATCTGCTCCATCATTTGAACACCTGGCTTTAAAACTCTCTGGTCGCACGCAGTCAGTCATGGCTGTCGTCTACCGCCCTCCCAAACCACACCCATCATTCCTGTCTGACTTCTCCTACTTTCTGACCCAGCTATGTTCCCTCTCCCCCTCAATCCTCCTCCTTGGTGATTTCAATATCCACATGGACTCCACTGACTCCACAATAACCACTGACTTCACTGATTTACTCACCTGCTTTAACCTCACTCAACATGTCGACTTTCCTACCCATATCCGTGGTCACATTTTGGACCTTGTCTGCTCCACTGGATTAAATTTGCACCATCTCTATGGCTCTGACCTCACCCTCTCTGACCACTTAGCCATCACTCTGACCATCAACATCCCCGCCCCAACACCAAGGCATTATCGCACAATCAACTTCCGTAAGCTAAACGCTCTTTCACCTACCTCATTCTCATCCACCCTCTCTGAAAAAATGTCCACTTCTCCCTTCATTGACCTCCACACCCCTTCTGACCTCACTGACTACTACAACCACACTCTCTCCTCCTGCCTTGACCAGCTTGCGCCTGTAAAAACCAAAACAGTTTCTTTCACCCATTCTGCTCCCTGGTTTACCCCTGAACTCCACCTGATGAAAACTCGTGCTCGCCAACTTGAAAGACTCCGCAATAAAACGGGTCTCACAGTTCACTCCCAAGCCTACAAGGACCACCTACAACACTACAAAGATGCCCTCTCCCGCGCCCACTCTGCCTACTACTCTCAAATTATCCACTCTGGCTCCGGAAACCCAAAAGCACTCTTCTCGACAATAAACAAACTCCTCCGCCCCCTGAACACCACCACCCAGTCATTCACAGTAGACAACTGCATCTCCTTCCTCTCTTTCTTCCAACGCAAAATTGACAACATCTACAACAGCTTGACCACCGCCGCACCCGCTCCCCCTCCAACCACCTGCCCCCCCTTGTCCTGCCATCCCCTGTCTCGGTTCTCCCCAATCTCCCCTACTGACCTCTCTGAACTCCTCATAGGAATGAAAACTGCCACCTGCACTCTTGACCCCATCCCCTCCAGCTTTGTCAAAGCCTCCCTCCCTGCTCTCTCTCCACTTATCATTGCAACAATAAACTCCTCCCTGTCTACAGGCATCGTCCCACCTTCCCTCAAAATTGCTGCTGTTACCCCCATTCTAAAAAAACCTGGTCTAAACCCTGACACCCTAAACAACTTCAGACCCATCTCCAACCTACCCTTTCTGTCAAAAGTTTTAGAACGCGCTGTAGCCACTCAACTCAAACATCATCTCTCTGCCAATAACCTGTATGAAACATTCCAATCCGGATTCCGGTCCAACCACAGTACTGAAACTGCTCTCCTCAAAATCACCAACGACCTTCTCCTCTCCTCTGACGCTGGCAACCTCAACATTCTCGTCCTCCTCGACCTCAGCGCTGCCTTTGACACCATCGATCACACTATCCTCCTCACCCGACTTGAATCCACCTTTAACGTTACCGGCACTGCCCTCTCTTGGATTAAATCATACCTCTATGACAGATGCCAGTTCATCTCCATCAATAACTGCAAATCCCCCACTGCTCCCCTCCCCCAAGGTGTCCCCCAAGGTTCAGTTCTTGGCCCCCTCCTCTTCATCCTTTACCTGTCCCCGCTCGGTCACTTAATCCGCCGTCATGGTCTCCAATTCCACTGCTTCGCCGATGACATCCAGCTTTTCATCTCCACCAAGTTCGTCTCCTCCGACACCCACTCTATCCTGACAAACTGCATCACTGAAATAAAATCCTGGCTTCAAATCAACTTCCTCAAGCTTAACTGTGATAAATCTGAAATAATCATCATTGGCCCAAAAACGCTCACAAAATCCACCCATAACTTTGCCCTCAACATCGACGGTATCCCAGTATCCACCTCCCCTCACATCCGGAATCTTGGCGTCATCTTTGACCAAACCCTTTCCTTCGACAAATACACTAAACAGATCACAAAGTCAGCCTTCTTTCACCTGAAAAACATTGCCCGTCTCCGCTCATCCCTCTCCTCCACGGCTGCAGAAACCCTCATCCACGCCTTCATCACCTCCCGTCTGGACTACTGCAATAGCCTCCTCTATGGTTCACCCTCAAAAATCACCAATAAACTCCAATACATTCAGAACTCCGCTGCCCGTCTACTCACCCATTCCCGGACCCATGACCACATCACCCCCGTCCTTTACAAGCTTCACTGGCTCCCCATCCCCCAGAGAATCCAGTACAAAATCCTCCTCTTGACATACAAAGCCCTCCATAACCTGGCCCCATCCTACCTGGCTGACCTCCTCTCCAGACACACTCCAACCCGCAACCTCCGCTCTGCTGGTACAAACCTCCTGACCCCCTCCATCCGGACCAAATTCAGATCCTGAGGGGACAGGGCCTTCTCCATCGCTGCGCCCACCCTCTGGAACTCACTACCTCACACCATCAGAGACTCCTCCTCACTCACCACATTCAAAACATCACTAAAGACCCACCTGTTCAACATTGCATTCAACATTCAACCCACAGCATTTAACCCCTGACTATCTCTTCTCCTTCTCCCTCCTTTTGCTTTAAATATTTCCCTATTGATTCTTGTCTTTTTTGCAATTGTTGTTTTCATGTATTGTTATGCATTATGTTTGCCACTCTGTCAAAGCGCCTTTGGGCTTCTGGAAAAGCGCTATACAAAATAAATGAATTATTATTATTATTATTACAAAATAAATTAATGAAAGAACTCATTCTGGGGAACCCTACCTGTATATGAAGTATTTTCCAAAGGGGACATTTCCAATACAGTCACGTGAAAAAGTAAGTACACCCCATGTAAAGTTTTGACTTTTTCAACATATTTCAACATACAGCTATTGATCTTCATTTCAACAATATTGATAGATAAAGGTGATACAACAAATATCATGAAACATTTACATTTTGTAGTCCATTGTATAATTTAAATACACATAAATGCAAATTTCGCATGTGGAAAAAGTAAGTACACCCTTGGCTCTAATAGGTGGTATTGCCCCCTTTGGCAGAAATAACCTCAAGTAGGCATTTCTTATAACTGTCTACCAGTCTCTGACATCGACTGGGAGAAATTTTTGCCCACTCCTCCATGCAGAATTCTTTCAGATGTGCGATGTTTGAGGGGTTTCTTGCATGCACAGCTCGTTTCAAATCCCCCCACAACATCTCGATAGGATTTAGATCCGGGCTTTAACTTGGGCATTCCAGAACCCTCCGTTTCTTTCTTTTCGGCCATTCCTTGGTGGATTTACTGGTATGTTTAGGGTCATTGTCATGTTGCAAGGTCCACCTTTGGTTGAGCTTCAACTTTCCGACAGGTGGCCTCGCATTATCCTCAAGCACCCTCTGGTACAATGAAGAATTCATAGTGGATTCTATGATGGTGAGCTGCCCAGGCCCTGAGGCAGCAAAGCTGCCCCAAACCATAATATTTCCACCACCATGCTTTACAGTTGGTATCAGGTTCTTGTGGTCAAATGCTGTCTTTGGTTTTCGCCAAACATGTCTTCTGGTACTGTGGCCAAATAGCTCCACCTTTGACTCATCTGTCCAGAGCACATTGTTTCAGAAGTGCTGGTCTTTGCCGAGGTGTTCAATGGCAAACTTTAGTCTTGCCCTGATGTTCTTTCTGGACAGCAAAGGTTTCCTCCTGGCACACCTCCCATGTAGATCAAATTTGTGCAGCCTCTTTATAATGGTAGACTCGTGCACTTGGACATCAACAGTGGCAAGAGCTACCTGTAGGTCCCGTGATGACATTCTGGGGTTCTTAGAGACTTCTTTCAGCATCTTGCGGTCTGCTCTCAGGCTGAACTTGCTGGGGCGGCCTGGCCTGAACAAGTTGGCAGTTGTTTGGAATCTTCTCCATTTGTGGATGATCTTCCGGACTGTCGAATGATTGATTTCAAATTGTTTGGAGATCCTTTTTAATCCCTTCCCAGACTCGTAGGCATCTATAATCTTATTTCTGAAGGCCTCAGAGAGCTCTTTTGATCTGGGCATGGTTACACCGCACACTTCAACAACAAAGAGAAAACAAAACTAAATGTCTGAGGTTTAAATAAGACAGGTTCCTCCAAGATCCTCTCCAACGATGTTCTAATCATTTGCACCTGAGCTGGTGCACCTGATTCTAATTTTAGTTATTTGAAGTAGTGATAAATGTAGGGGTGTACTTACTTTTTCCACATGCGAAATTTGCTTTTATATTTATTTAAATTATACAATGGACTACAAAATGTAAATGTTTCATGATATTTGTTATATTATATCACCTTTATCTTTCAATATTGTTGAAATGAAGATCAAATAGCTGTATGTTGAAATATGTTGAAAAAGTCAAAACTTTACATGGGGTGTACTTACTTTTTCACGTGACTGTATGTATATATATATATATATATATTGTTACAGACGCGGTTTTGGATGTTAGTTTACCGAGCGGTTTGGTATGACCGCGTCTGCACAGTTTACCCGATTATACTCGAACGTTGGCCGAGTCGCGCTACGCTAGATCAATGAAGGAAAGGACACAACGGCTGGGTTAGATGACACGACACCAGGGGTACAGTTCTCAAGACCTCCGGAGGAGGTTATAATATTTGTATGCGGAACGTTTAGATTACAAGGACAAGAGGTACAGCATAGGAAGGTGGGCACTTAATCACGGTCTTATAGTAGCCCCGACAGACCACAGATAAACGGGACAAGACTGACTCACACAGGGATTGATGGCAAGGAAGGGCAGGTAGTCGATGGACAGCACAAGGTGCACCTTGGCTCCGGGACAGGATAGCGTGGTCCAAAAGATGCAGGGAGGTATCGTCGCGCTGGAGGTGGCGTCTGGTTCTCTTCAAGCTGGGGGCGCATCTGACGTCACCTCCGGTAAGTGGCTGCGTATATCCAGCGGGGAGTGACACGCCCTCGGCTCGTTAGCTCCGCCCCAGATGGAATCGGCCCGCCGCTTCTTATTGGGTGCGGGGGGGGGTTACCGGGCTCCGCCCTTGACGAGGGGCTGACAGTCAGCCCCTTCGTGGTAACCCCGTCGGAGCACATGGGCAATGGCGGCTAACCAAGCCGGAGTGAGGACGCACACTCCCCGCGCGCTGTTGTTGTAGTTGTTGTTGTTGTTGTTGTAGTTTCATGAGGAAGATGGGAGGAGGTATGGGGAGGTCCTAAACTCACTACTGGTGCCATACAATCACATTCTGGTGCAACGAAGAGTCAGAATTAATGGAAACGAGTCCTTAACTGACATAGACTAAGAATAACTAGCAAGATGTCCGAAAGTTGTCTACGTGAGATGCGGCGAACCTGGGCACGACAGTTAATGGGGGAAAAAGGGGAAGGTCGGTTCTACAGAGTGTTGTTTACAGACAATGGGACTAGGGAATGGGGGATTGGGGATAGTTGGGGAGTATTGGGGAAATAGGGGAATATTTACAAGCGGATATGGATGGAGGCCAAATCCCATATCCGCAACATTGCACCCTTCTCTACCCTCGGGGTGTCCCGACCCGATAAATTTTTACCTACTTTAGTGTGGCACTCAGATGTAGTTCCCTCTACTATTAACTCTACCCTGAGTGCGACAGTTTTACAGATGTTCACAAATGAGTAAATATGTCCCCCTGCGACGTTGCACCCTTCTCCTCACAGAAACACACCCACAGGATAACCGAATCGCGGAAAGAATTCTCAAACTAAACATACAGCCGGTAGGGAGCATTATTTACACAAGACTACGCTGATATTTACACTACGATCCAGGACCTGTTTTTGGAGGAACACATGCAGATGTTATGCATAGAGAGAGCACGCATGCCAGCATCGATACACCAACCCACGAGTGCGCTGTGGCCTTACGGCCTTTAATAATGTGCAGAGCACCCCTTCCAAGCACCAAAAGCACCACCCCATAACACAGTCAGCACCATCCGGTGCACCAATAAAGTGTTCAACAATCACCGGTGGTGTCGCAGCCGGCCGATGTTCTGCCGCTGGTCTTGCCTTGGAGCCCACTTTGTGTTCTGGCTTCCTTCAAAAATAAAGAAAGGCGCCAACCGCGTCCATTTCTAATTTGTGGCCGTCAGGGGGCCAACTATTAGTGGTTCACCTGTATGGCATAGGTGCCACGTTGACCCATAGGTCCATCCACGGGTGGTGCTTGGCCGCAAAAGAACTGCGGTCCATTGTGGGTGGCCACCAAAATTGCGGTCCATATGGTGTATCGATCCAGGCAGCAAGCAGCGAAAGTGCAGGCCCACAACTGCGGAGCCAGCACCTCTCTCTCCTCTCTCTCTGCCCCAAAGCCAGATCCTCGGAGGTGGGAGACAAAAGAAGAAGACAAGTGAGTAAGGTGGTAAGGGCGCAAAAGTGCACGCAACATTAGGTAATGCACACTAGGGGCACATGGGAACCAGGTGAGACAGGTACGTTCCTACCGTACGCCCCCCCCCCCCCCACCAGGTAACCTACATTGCCCCTCCCTTACCCCTTACTGTATCCACAAAACACAACACTACCCATAAACATCTACTTTACAAATCAACAACGTCCCTACTGTCTTCCCCGTTCCTCCCATAAACCAAATTCGTCTCCTCTCACTCCTAACCAATCAAATTTGCCATTTCCAACTCTCATCAAAATTTGCCATCTCCAACTCAACATCATAATTTGCCATCACCAATTCATCATCAGTCCCTCCTAAGGAGGGAGAGATGGAATCACCCCAACGTCTCATCCATGTCGTGATGCGTCTCACCAATCCACACAGCAATTCTCATTTCCTGCACACAGAACAAAGAAAACACAGGTGTGGAGTCATCATCACCACAGGTAAGTGGCTGCGTATGGTGCGACAGGTTCATCAATCCTAACTATCTATCTATAATTCCAGTAATCTCTGTGTGTATGTTTGTATGTATGTATGTATGTATGTATGTATGTATGTATGTATGTATGTTTGTATGTTTGTCTGTGACCGCTGTTTCTCGACAACTACCGGTCCGATATACTTGAAACTTGCCAGGTATATTGCTGGGGACCCGAGGATGTGCCTTTTCAAGGTTTCATATTAATCGGAGAAGTAGTTACCGAGCTATGTCCAAAAAACGATTCAACCAATCAGAGAGCAGCGAGCTATCACGTGTGCCGAACGTGGCGAACAGACTCTGCCTCGGACGGCACATTTGAGAGCGTATTCATTTATTTCACGTTGGAAAACTATGTTGCCGTTAAACTATGTTTTAAAACTAATTAAAACTAATTTGCGATTCATCGTAACTGCGATTTGCGACCTTCCGGACAGTGAAGACTTCACTTCCGGCAGCCAATCACAGAACGCTTTGTTGCGTAGGCGTGGCCGATGTGAGAGCGAGCCGAGCCGAGCGCGTGCGCCATTACGGTTCGTAATTCGATTTCTTCCGGAGAAAATAATAATTTCTCGATTTCTTATGCGCATTATTTCTCCCAATTCAGTCAGAGCGAAGGGCGGAAGCGAAGAGCGTTGTTTTTTTTGTTTACGGGCGTACGGGCGTACGGGCGGGGTAGAGCGTACGGGTAGCGTTTTTTTTTTTTTTTGGCAAGGAACGGGCACCCACGTACGGGCATGCCCTAGTTTCCTTAATGACTTTAACAACTTTACATTACCCGGGGTCTTTCTCCTGCCAAACCATTGGCCCTCTTACACTATGGGTTCTAAAAACCAATTCCCATTGACCAAACTGTGGTGCTTTTCAATTTGGGGCCTCACTCCCCCGATTCATCTCCCGGTGCCCTCGCACAATTTCTGGGCTGTGGCGTGTACCTCTCCCAGCGGGTCTACTCACCTGCACACCTCCACCACTGCAGTTGCCTCCGAGCTTACCTGCTCCTTACCCTAACCTAACTACCTGGGGAAGGCCCTCTGGCGCTCTCCCCACTCGGTGCCCTCTCTGGCACTGGGCTACCCGGGTCCGTCCTCCGGATCCTCGGGCCCCACTGACACTAACGGCTCCCAGAGCCCACCTGCGGCCTCACCTGGCCGACATCCTCACAGTGGTGGAGTGTCCAACCAACTACACACACTAACAGGCTACACGCCCAGCCATTTCCACAACACTAATGCACCCATCCACAATACCATTCTGCAACCGCACCACAAATGCCAATATCCAACCACAATTTACCTATACCCTCTACCTAACACTTACACTACCCGCCCCGGGTACTCGTGAAAGGGGTCCACTCTTCCCCCATCCACACCTTCGCACCATGCACACCACTCCGTACCACTTACTCCAACTCTCTCCACACCACCTTTACTTGCACACCTGTGCTCTCACACCTGGTGCCACCTGCACCCTTCTCTCCCCAAGCGCATTCGCGCTGATCCACACAATTACTACTCATACACTGCTCCACACTGCTCCACACACCTGTCCAGTTCTCACACAGCATCATCTCATCTAACTACTCCCCTCTGAAACTTGCGCTTCCCAGTCGTCCCTTTAAACTATTGCGCTCCCTCGTCATTATAATCCACACTAATCTACCTGCGTCCCCACTACAGGTATCAGTCACTAACTAAACTTAACGTTACCTAATGTCATCTTCGCTAGATCCCTATCAATATCCTAACCCACCCGGGCTAGTTTTCACTGCCATCAACCCCATAAACTATAGCTCCTTTGCCCCCCTTTTGTGAGGGATGACAGAGTTGCCATCCCACCACATCGGGCATCTCCCACTACCAATTTTGCACATCAAATTTCAACAAATCAAAAATTTGCCAATCACTACCCACCATCTGCCAATCATTACTGCCAATCCTTTGCCAATCATCAAATTTTGTTTTTCTCTAATTTCGGGGCCAAAACACTATCCTCGTCATTACAGTCTACTTACTAATGCCTCTCGGTGCGCCAATTTACTTCTAAAGCTCGGCTGCGTACAGCCAAGCCATGAATGCGGGTTGTTCTGTGCCAGCGGCTGGATGCGTCCCGCATTCGGGGCAGGGACGGGGGCTTACCCGGCCCGAGACCCCACGCACCATCTCGGCACGGAGCCATCCCATGGCCCGATCTCGACCTGCCGGAATGCCTCAACAAAAAGTGGTCGCCATGACGACCCTTCCTATCGGGCTGCCCGCTCCGCCTAGTGGAGCACGGACGCGGCCGTTCCAAGCGAGGCACAGCGTGGATCGCGCACGGCGGTTCTTTCGAAACCGCCGTGGTTCGGATCCCCGCTGGTCCTTGCTGCACGCGAAGCTGCCCGACGCGCACCGAGGGCCCGATTCGGCTATAAGTCGTTCTAACCGCTGCTCCGTTTAACGTCGATGCTTCACCTGGATGCTTACAAGCATACGCTACCCCTTTCGTGCTCAGACATCCAGCTGTTCCCATGCTCCTCGTACCTTTCCTTACACACCCAGGTACACTCATTCCACTTACCGACTTGGTCACACACCTGACCACCGAACACCTTGGCACACATTCGCCGCTCGCACACCTCACCAACACACCTCTTCGCGCTCCCTCCTCGGTCACCTCCTCTGTGACAATCACAGGTGTGCTCTCACTCGCACACCCAACCACGTGCCTCACTACCAATTCCAGCGTGCATTCCCACTCACGCTCTACCATTCCAGGTGTGCATCCTTCCATTCCAGGTGTACATCCTCGCTCAACTGTCACAACCAACTCACGCTCCTTGTCACTCTCACTACTCTCACCACCATTCTTGACAGCGCACTCACCCTTACTCTTGACAGCGCACTCTTTCCCCATGCACCTGTCCATCACACACCTTTCTCGCGCACACTCTTGCGCACACTCTCCCGTCACACCCTCTGTAACACTCACCACAGGCGTGCATTCTTCCTTGCCTTTGACAGCGCACTCTTTCCCCATGCACCTGTCCGTCACACACCTTTCTCGCGCACACTCTTGCGCACACTCTCCCGTCACACCCTCTGTAACACTTACCACACCGCGCTTCCATGTGCTCCCTCGCACACGTGCTACGACCGACTCACTCTCGCCAGCACCCTCACTCCTTGGCACGCACTTTTTCCTCACACACCCCAGAGTCGGACTTTCTCGCACACCTCCTTTTTCGCACACCAGACCTGTCGCACACTTCACCAACGGCCTCTCACGAACACCCGGGTCCATCTCGACCCCCAAGCTTCTTAAATCACCTGGCGCATCATACGCACGACCATATTGGTCACCACTTACACCGGGTCCTCTTCCTCTTCGCTTCTCCTCCATCACCTGCGAATCCCTCATCCGGTTAATGAGCACATCATCACGATCCAAACACAGACTTTGGACCAATTCTTTTACCTCCTCCTTTATCTCTTTCTTATCCCCTCTCCGTCGCTTCTTAATTTCGCTCACCCCTTCTTCCACTTCTTCTAATTTCTGCTTCACCTCTTTTATTTCCCGGTACGTCTCCTCAAGCTCGTCCTCTAAGGCTACCTTGACCGTTTCCAGGTGCGTCCTCACCTGCCGGTCCTTCGTCTCCATTACCTCTGTCACCTCATCCAACCTCGTTGTCAGTCCCTCACGTACCATCTGACATTCCCTCTTCGTCGCTATCAAGTCATCTTTTAGTTCTTTCTGTGTCGCTTTTAAACCTCCTAATACCGCAGTGTTCCTTTGAACCTGCTCCGTTAGTCCTTTTTGTCCCTCCGTCAGCTGTTCTACTCCCAGCGTCAACTCCTCTATACCCCCTTGCAATTTTACAGTCCCCTTTCTCACCTCCTTCTCCATGCGCTCCTTACAGTGCCTCACCTCCTCGCGCACTCCTCCGACCTCCTCACTCACACCTCTTCTGATCTCCTCTCCCATCACTTGCATCTCCTGCCCAGATGCCACCCTCATCTGCTCCATTTCCTCCCTGTGAGCATCCAGTTTAGTTTCTACCCCCATTCTGACCCCCTCTATCTGCTGCCCCATTTGTTTAACTTCCCTTTCCGCTTGGTCCCTCATGTCCCTCAATTTGCCTTCCATCCTGTTTTCTAACCCCTCTAACCCCTTTTGCATCCCTTCCATTTGATTCTCCTGGGCAGCCATTCTATTTTCTACCCCCGTTAACCCCTCCTGTATTTCCCCTAATCTATTGTCTAACTTCCCAAATTTCTTGTCTAATCCCTTAAAATTATTGTCTAACCCCTCACCGGTACCCCTCGCTTCGTCCCTCATTACCCCCAATTGCTCACTCTGAGCCCTCGCTTCATCCCTCATTACCCCCATTTGGCCCTCCAATCGCTCACCCAATCGCTCACTATCAGCCCTCATTTGCTCACTATCAGCCCTCATTTGCTCACTCTGAGCATCCATCCGATTCCCCAATTGCTGACTATTAGCCCTCATATCGTCCTTCTGCAGGTTGAGGGACGCCTGCATTTGCACCATAAATTGCTCCATGAGGGCCTGCATTTGGGCCATCCCTCCCACTTGTGCAGCGGGTGCGGCCGCCGTAGCTATGTGCGAGGCGCCATTTTGCGCGCCCGCAACCTCGTGCGCGACAACGCCATTTCGCGACCCTGCTACCCTCACTGCTTCGCTCTCCTCTTGTCCCTCAATTTGGTCCTGGATCGACCCTGCCTCACTCTCTTCTACCGGAACCCAGCCGTCTTGGTCTGCCATAGCGCGACTTTCAAAATTCGGGTTTTTATTTTTATTTTTTGTAAAACACAATTAAATTTCGCTGTTATAATTTCGAGCGCGTGAAACGCGCTCCGGATCGAATCCCACTTCCCGACACCAAATGTTACAGACGCGGTTTTGGATGTTAGTTTACCGAGCGGTTTGGTATGACCGCGTCTGCACAGTTTACCCGATTATACTCGAACGTTGGCCGAGTCGCGCTACGCTAGATCAATGAAGGAAAGGACACAACAGCTGGGTTAGATGACACGACACCAGGGGTACAGTTCTCAAGACCTCCGGAGGAGGTTATAATATTTGTATGCGGAACGTTTAGATTACAAGGACAAGAGGTACAGCATAGGAAGGTGGGCACTTAATCACGGTCTTATAGTAGCCCCGACAGACCACAGATAAACGGGACAAGACTGACTCACACAGGGATTGATGGCAAGGAAGGGCAGGTAGTCGATGGACAGCACAAGGTGCACCTTGGCTCCGGGACAGGATAGCGTGGTCCAAAAGATGCAGGGAGGTATCGTCGCGCTGGAGGTGGCGTCTGGTTCTCTTCAAGCTGGGGGCGCATCTGACGTCACCTCCGGTAAGTGGCTGCGTATATCCAGCGGGGAGTGACACGCCCTCGGCTCGTTAGCTCCGCCCCAGATGGAATCGGCCCGCCGCTTCTTATTGGGTGCGGGGGGGGGGGGGGTTACCGGGCTCCGCCCTTGACGAGGGGCTGACAGTCAGCCCCTTCGTGGTAACCCCGTCGGAGCACATGGGCAATGGCGGCTAACCAAGCCGGAGTGAGGACGCACACTCCCCGCGCGCTGTTGTTGTAATTGTTGTTGTTGTTGTAGTTTCATGAGGAAGATGGGAGGAGGTATGGGGAGGTCCTAAACTCACTACTGGTGCCATACAATCACATTCTGGTGCAACGAAGAGTCAGAATTAATGGAAACGAGTCCTTAACTGACATAGACTAAGAATAACTAGCAAGATGTCCGAAAGTTGTCTACGTGAGATGCGGTGAACCTGGGCACGACAGTCAATGGGGGAAAAAGGGGAAGGTCGGTTCTACAGAGTGTTGCTTACAGACAATGGGACTAGGGAATGGGGGATTGGGGATAGTTGGGGAGTATTGGGGAAATAGGGGAATATTTACAAGCGGATATGGATGGAGGCCAAATCCCATATCTGCAACAATATATATATATATATATATATACTGTATATATACTGTAAAGATGTATATATATACTGTAAAGAAAAATGGCCTCTAAAGCGAGTTTTTTTTTTCTTTTCTTTTTTTTAATACTGTATATATCTATATTATAATAGCCGTAGATGATTCTGTCTGTCTGTCTGTCTATCTGTTGGGTGTCTGTCCGGGGTGTGGCTTACTCGGTTTGCAGAGTAGCTCCACCCATAGCTCCACCCATTCTGGGAGTGGCTATAAACAAATATCCACCATTTTATTAACTCGCATAGCTTTGAGTCCTGTTTTGTAGGCCCGTGGTGTCTTGCTCTCCCCCAGTTTTATTTCAAATCAAATTCGATAAATCATTTCATTTTTCTCAGTCGCTAACATAGTTTTAGACTCGGTTGAAAAAAAACGGGAAGAAAATCCGATGAAAGTTGCCGTTTATAGAACGAAATGAATTCTCAAAGGCCTGTAACTTCAAGGCCATTGAGTCTCTCTCACGCCTTTATCTCCAATCTAACTCACCATATGATTTCATTTTTATCGATGGTTTTACTTTTAGACTCGGTGTCAGCAATAATTGAGAACAATCCACACACGCGGGAAAATGCAGAGATATATTTTTTAAAATCGCGTCATGGTGTATCATACACCGCCCAACATGACACCGCCGGCAATGTGTCGATATATGTATATTAAAAATTCGCTTTTGCTTTTCCGTTATGATATATTACTATTTCGTTTGATGATAGTCGTCACAAAAACGTCAACAATGATGCCGACATATATTTCTTCGTTTTTATTTCATTCAACATATTAGCCGGAAGTAAAATATGTTTCAGGAAATTACCGAGAGATATTTCTTCGTTTTTTTTATTAGTTATGTGCGCATACACTTTAAATAGGTTTATTTGAAATCTTTAATTTTCCACAAACATTCCACACACGCGGGAAAATGCAGAGATATATTTTTTAAAATCGCGTCATGGTGTTTCATACACCGCCCAACATGACACCGACGGCAATGTGTCGATATCTATTTTAAATTCGATATATCATTTCATTTTTCACAGTCGCTAACATAGTTTTAGACTCGGTTGAAAAAAAACGAGAAGAAAATCCGATGAAAGTTGCCGTTTATAGAACGAAATGAATTCTCAAATGCCTGTAACTTCAAGGCCATTGAGTCTCTCTCACGCCTTTATCTCCAATATAACTCACCATATGATTTCATTTTTATCGATGGTTTTAGAGTCGGTGTCAGCAATAATTGAGAACATTCCACACACGCGGGAAAATGCAGATATATTTTTTAAAATCGCGTCATGGTGTATCATACACCGCCTAACATGACACCGACGGCAACGTGTCGATACATATTAAAAATTCGATATATCATTTCATTTTTCACAGTCGCTAACATAGTTTTCGACTCGGTTGAAAAAAAACGGGAAGGAAATCCAATGAAAGTTGCCGTTTATAGAACGAAATGAATTCTCAAACGCCTGTAACTTCAACTTCAAGGCCATTGAGTCTTTCTCACGCCTTTATCTCCAATATAACTCACCATATGATTTCATTTTTATCGATGGTTTTAGAGTCGGTGTCAGCAATAATTGAGAACATTCCACACACGCGGGAAAATGCAGAGATATATTTTTAAAAATCGCGTCATGGTGTATCATACACCGCCCAACATGACACCGACGGCAACGTGTCGATATATATTAAAAATTCGCTTTTGCTTTTCCGTTAAGATATATTACTTTTTCGTTTGATGACAGTCGTCACAAAAACGTCAACAATGATGCCGACATATATTTCTTCGTTTTTATTTAATTCAACATTATTAGCCGGAAGTAAAATATGTTTCAGGAAATTACCGAGAGATATTTCTTCGTTTTTTAAAATTAGTTATGTGCGAATACACTTTAAATAGGTTTATTTGAAATCTTTAATTTTCCACAATATAATTTACTTGCCATTTATCATTTGATGATTACGAGACAAATTCCTCTTGAGGATCGTGACAATTCATGCGCTGCGTGGAAACTTCTATTTCCAAAATGAATGAGACGATCGATGAAGAACGCAGACTTGAACAGGATGCAGCAAGAAAACGAATGAGACGGGCGAACGAGTCCATCGACGAACGTCAATGCAAACTTGCGGGGTCACCCGTGGGAATCCCACGGGCATGGATGTGTGTGACATTTCGACATATTGAGTTAGATGCTGCACATTCATTTTTACAAAATGGTTACTGGCAAGTCATCAGATCCAGAAATGGTGTAAAAACCACCGTTTAGAGGCCATTTT
Source organism: Myxine glutinosa (assembly GCF_964187855.1). Lineage (NCBI taxonomy): Eukaryota > Metazoa > Chordata > Myxini > Myxiniformes > Myxinidae > Myxine > Myxine glutinosa. The sequence continues at coordinate 102,488,902 of NC_136267.1, forward strand.
TCCCCGCAAAGCGGGGGTTGGCCTTTTCGGGGACCGTGGTAGTTGTTGTTTTTTTGTCCCCTTTTTGAAGCAATGTTTTACGGCCGGATGCCCTTCCTGACGCCAACCCTTTTTGCCGCCTTCAACGACAAACAGGGAATTACCAGTGAACTGGTACTCAATTAGCCGACCTCGGAAGGATGACAGGCTGAGTCAACCCCCCTGGCATTAATTCGGCGATCGACCGAGATTCGAACCCAGGATCCTAAGCCGGCACCCTAGCCGCTAGCCCAACACCAGAAATGGTGTCATGAACACAATTTATTTACGCACAAGCACAAAAGCAAGACGGGCCGATTTCCGATTCCGACGGGCCGACGGGCGAGACGGGCCGATTTCCGATTCCGACGGGCCGATTTGGAGCAAGAAAAAGAACGAGACGGGAGAAAAAGGAGAGAAACGAGACGGGGAAAGCCGATTGGAGAGGCGAGTGAGGCGCGATTGGAGAGGAGTGTGAGGCGCGATTGGAGAGGAGTGTGAGGCACGATTGGAGAGGAGTGTGAGGCGTGATTGGAGAGGAGTGTGAGGCACGATTGGAGAGGAGTGATTGGAGGGGAGTGTGAGGCACGATTGGAGAGGAGTGTGAGGCACGATTGGAGAGGAGTGTGAGGCGCGATTGGAGAGGAGTGTGAGGCGCGATTGGAGAGGAGTGTGAGGCGCGATTGGAGAGGCGTGTGAAGGATTGGAGAGGAGAGGAGTGTGAGGGATTGGAGAGGTGAGGGATTGGAAAGGAGAGGGATGTGAGGGTTTGGAGAGGAGAGGAGTGCTAGGTGGAGAGAGGAGAGTGTCAGGTGGAGAGAGGAGAGTGTCAGGTGGAGACAGGAGAGTGTCAGGTGGAGAGGAGTGAGGGGTCACATATTATGTGAAATAAATAAATTGTGTTCATCACACCATTTCTGGATCTGATGACTTGCCAGTAACCATTTTGTAAAAATGAATGTGCAGCATATAACTCAATATGTCGAAATGTCACACACATCCATGCCCGTGGGATTCCCACGGGTGACCCCGCTAGTATATATATATCTATCTATAATTCCAGTAATCTCTGTGTGTTTGTTTGTTTGTACGTTTGTACGTTTGTTTGTCTGTGACCGCTGTTTCTCGACAACCACGGGTCCGATATACTTTAAACTTGCCAGGTATATTGCTGGGGACCCGAGGATGTGCCTTTTCAAGGTTTGAAATTAATCGGACAAGTACTTACCGAGCTATGGCGATTTAGCCGTTCGCCGTTCGCTTTGGCGTTGCGAATGGACCAAACCATTGCATGTAAATAGAGGGGGGGGGGTTCTGTGGTCGTTGCGAATGGACCAAACCATTCATGTAAATAGAGGGGGGGGGGGGTTCTGTGGTCGTTACTGCCACGTGGTTTCAAAGTTTTTTTTTGTTGTTGTTGTTTGCACGCATGTTTTTTTGCACCCACGTACGGGCACGCCCTAGGATGTTTACACACACACACCCCTACACTAATTTTTTTTTTTTTTTTTTTTTGGCAAGGAACGGGCACCCACGTACGGGCACGTCCTAGCTTATATATAGTACGGGCATGCCCTAGTATCTATAATTCCAGTAATCTCTGTGTGTATGTTTGTTTGTTTGTTTGTTTGTATGTCTGTGACCGCTGTTTCTCGACAACTACCGGTCCGATATACTTGAAACTTGCCAGGTATATTGCTGGGGACCCGAGGATGTGCCTTTTCAAGGTTTTAAATTAATCGCAGAAGTAGTTACCGAGCTATGTCCAAAAAACGATTCAACCAATCAGAGAGCAGCGAGCTATCACGTGTGCCGAACGTGGCGAACACACTCTGCCTCGGATGGCACATTTGAGAGCGTATTCATTTATTTCCCGTCGGCAAACTATGTTGCCGTTAAACTATGTTTTAAAACTAATTATAAAACTAATTAAAACTAATTTGCGATTCATCGTAACTGCGATTTGCGACCTTCCGGACAGTGAGGACTGCACTTCCGGCATCCAATCACAGAACGCGTTATTGCGTAGGCGTGGCCGATGTGAGAGCGAGCAGCGAGCCGAGCCCAGCGCGTGCGCCATTACGGTACGTAATTCGATTTCTTCCGGAGAAAATAATAATTTCTCGATTTCTTATGCGCATTATTTCTCCCAATTCAGTCAGAGCGAAGGGCGGAAGCGAAGAGCGTTGTTTTTTTTGTTTACGGGCGTACGGGCGGGGTAGAGCGTACGGGTAGCGTTTTTTTTTTTTTTTTTGGCACATTTGAGAGCGTATTCATTTATTTCACGTTGGCAAACTATGTTGCCGCTATGTTGGCGTTAAACTATGTTTTAAAACTAATTAAAACTAATTTGCGATTCTTTCGCTTTCCTGCGCATTTGTGCACGCTATGGCGATTTCTTTACCAAACTCCGCTAGCCGTTAGCTTTGGACCAAACCATTTCATGTAAATAGAGGGGGGGGGGATTGTCACCGTACTCGCAAGCCGTTAGCTTTGGACCAAACCATTGCATGTAAATAGAGGGGGGGGGGGATATACTTTTAGATATATATATATAGTACGGGCATGCCCTAGTATCTATAATTCCAGTAATCTCTGTGTGTATGTATGTATGTATGTATGTATGTCTGTGACCGCTGTTTCTCGACAACCACGGGTCCGATATACTTTAAACTTGCCAGGTATATTGCTGGGGACCCGAGGATGTGCCTTTTCAAGGTTTCATATTAATCGGAGAAGTAGTTACCGAGCTATGTCCAAAAAACGATTCAACCAATCAGAGAGCAGCGAGCTATCACGTGTGCCGAACGTGGCGAACAGACTCTGCCTCGGACGGCACATTTGAGAGCGTATTCATTTATTTCACGTTGGCAAACTATGTTGGCGTTAAACTATGTTTTAAAACTAATTAAAACTAATTTGCGATTCATCGTAACTGCGATTTGCGACCTTCCGGACAGTGAAGACTTCACTTCCGGCAGCCAATCACAGAACGCGTTGTTGCGTAGGCGTGGCCGATGTGAGAGCGAGCCGAGCCGAGCGCGTGCGCCATTACGGTTCGTAATTCGATTTCTTCCGGAGAAAATAATAATTTCTCGATTTCTTATGCGCATTATTTCTCCCAATTCAGTCAGAGCGAAGGGCGGAAGCGAAGAGCGTTGTTTTTTTTGTTTACGGGCGTACGGGCGGGGTAGAGCGTACGGGTAGCGTTTTTTTTTTTTTTTGGCAAGGAACGGGCACCCACGTACGGGCATGCCCTAGTATATATAATTATATATATATATATATATATATATATATATATATATATAAATAATAAAAGGCTGTGTGTGTGTGTGTGTGTGTGTGTGTGTGTGTGTGTGTGTGTGTGTGCACGCGCGCATCTCCTCCATAACTCCAAAAACCCTCTCTATATATCTCCCCCACCCATCTCTGGCTCGTTCCCCCCTCACTCTTTCCCACAACCCTCTCTATATCTCCCCCACTGCTCTCTGCCTCTCCCCCCCTCCCTGTCTCTCTCTCTTACCCCTCACTGTCTCTCCCCCACCCCTCTCTATCTCTCAGTCACCCCTCTCTGTCTCTCCTCCACCCCTCTCTGTCTCTCCTCCACCCCTCTCTGTCTCTCCTCCACCCCTCTCTGTCTCTCCTCCACCCCTCTCTGTCTCTCCTCCACCCATCTCTGTCTCTCCTCCACCCATCTCTGTCTCACACTCACCCCTCTCTGTCTCTCCCCCACCCCTCTCTATCTCTCGCTCACCCCTCTCTATCTCTCGCTCACCCCTCCCTGTCTCTCCTCCACCCAACTCTGTCTCTCGCTCACCCCTCTCTGTCTCTCCTCCACCCCTCTCTGTATCTCCCCGACTCCTCTGTCTCTCCCTCACCCCTTACTGTCTCTCCCCTACTCCTCTCTCTCTCTTCACCACCCTATCCCTTTCCTCCACCCCTCTCCCTGTCCTCCTCCCCCTCTCTCTCCACACTCCTCCCTGTCCCCCCCCACCCTCTATGCCTCGCTCACTCCACACACACACACACACACACACACACACACACACACACACACACACACACACACACACACACACACACACACACACACACACACACACATACACACACACACACACACACACACACACACACAGTATCCACCTCCAAGTGTGTGTGTGTGTGTGTGTGTTTGTTTATGCATTTAAGTTGTTTTTGCCTGCTATCTCTACATGTTGGTGGGCCTCAGGAGTTGGAACGTGCATGCACACATGTATGATGGAATGCATGGTATGTGTATGTGTGTGCGTGCATGTGTGTGTGCACAAAATAGCAATATGTCATGCATAACATGCCGCATGCACACAACATACTGTACCACTGTACAACAAACATCATGGCATGCATAACGTGTATAAAGTATACCATACAACATGTGCACAATATGTATTATGTGTATATAACGCATACAAATTATATGTGTGCATGCAATGCACAGCATATGATGTTACACAAAATAAAACAAAACAAAACATGCCAAAGCAAAACCAAAGTCAAACATGTATAAACCATAATTGTTCATGTGTATGTGTAAATCAAGACCATGCGTGCATCAGCACCACTAATCCTCATCTTTTTCAGGCCCTCCTTCCACTGAGGTTCGTCAAATCTCAGGCCACCCTCTCACTCGGGTCTGCCAAATCTCAGGCCCTGCTCCAACTCGGATCTGCCAAAACTCAGCCCCCCCCCCCCCCCTACCGCTCACGTCCGCCAAATCTCAGGGCCCCTCCCACTCGGGTCCACCAAATCTCAGGCTCCTTCTCACTCGGGTCCACCAAATCTCAGCCACCCCTTCCATTCCGGTCCGCTAATTCTCAGGTTCCCCTTCCACTCGGGTTCACCAAATCTCTGGACCCCCTTCCTCTCGGGTCCGCCAAATCTCAGGCTCCCTCCCTGTGCACGCGTGTGTGTCCTCTTCGGAGTGTTCGAGTTGGTAAAACGTTCAAGTCACGGGCCCCTCCTCCTCCCTCAACCAAAGCCGCCCACAAAGCTGCCACACCCAGCACGCCACTGGATCCCACAGAGCCTGACTCCCCACAGACACAACGTGGCACAAAGGGAGCCGCCAAACCCTGGGCCCACACTCTCAGCATGATGAGGTCGGAGAAACCCAGCAAGATGCCAGGCCAGGCCGCATCCCGGATGATCCACGCGACTTTGGGCGCCACATGCATGGCCCTCTGCCCCCACCTAAGCCGCCGCACTCTCTGAAGCTGCCATATATGACACAAATCCTTGACCCCAACTCACCAGACAGGAGGAGGTCCACCAAACCTTGGGTCCCTCCATCCAGCAGCATGGCACCCACAAGGCCCACCAAGCTCCAGAGCCAGGTATGTGTGCCAGGTCTGTGTGACCTGGTTTGGCTGTCCTGGTCTATGTGTGTTTGTTTGTTTGTCGTGCTTGTCGTGCTACTCCACCTACAGTTATGGGCCGATTACATACAGACTTGCAACATCGGATCAGCACGACCCCAATTAGTGTATAGTGGTGTTTTTAAAAAATTTATCTTTGCCAGTAGTCTTGTAGAGGTTTGAAGGGATGGACACAAATTCTTTATATCAATGTGTATATTGTAGTGCCTCCAGGTGGGAGAGGGTATTACAAGTCCCCACCCTTTGCAGTACAGTATTCCTGTCCCCACGTTTAACCCTGCAGTGAGGCATTTTAAATTACATGACAGGTATTTTGAATGACATGTTTGAATAAGGATAATAACATAACCCCCCTGGTCGCTCCCAGAGGAAGCAGATGCTTCTCGTTTATATAACAAAGCAGGAATATCTGTCTGTCTGTCCATCCCCAAACTACTCCCTCAGTTTTGGGGCTAGCCCCACCAAACTTTCTGTGGAACCTGTTGGGGTACCAGGAGGTGTCCTAAGGTGGGTGCGAGGTTTCATAAATTTCTCAATACAATTATGATTTTGAGTTTCCAACCATACAAACCTGCTCTCTCTCCGCATGTAAACTCATTCGCGGGTTCGGCATTAGCAGTTTCACCTTTTACCACATGTGGAAACATTCACTGGTTACCACCGCCACAGAAGTTGGATGGAGGTTATGTTTTCACCCCTGTCTGTCTGTTTGCGAACAAGATATCTCAAAAAGTTGTGGACGGATTCAGTCGAAATTTTGCAGGGAGGTAGCGTATGTGACAACGACGAAATGATTAGATTTTGGTGAAGATCCGGATCGGGATCCGGCTAGTAGAATTTTTAAGTGATTCTTCACCATTGGGAGATAGGGCTAAAAACGATACATAGCGGGCGGGATATCTCAAAAAGTTATGGACGGATTAGGACGAAACTTGGTGCACCGGTTGGGTGTCTGACAAGGAAGATTTGATTCGATTTTGGTGAAGATCTGAATATGGATCACAGACTGGTCAAACAAGTGGAATATGTCTTTCAATCCTGACAAATCTCACACTCTCACTATTAGGCTCCGGGCCAGGTATGGTCCATCTGCACCCCCCCCACAACTCTCCGACCCTGGGTTTTTCTGAACCATTGGGGTGTCCTGGGGTGGAAATCAACTGGTAACAGTAAATAAACTTGGACTCACTACCCATTTGGTACCTATATTGGATGGTACCCTCAAAACAGCATATTTTTAAATCCGCGTTGCGCCATATTCGACACACGTGTTCTTTTGGTATTTGTGCCTGCTAATATTAACTCAGAATAAAAAGTTATATACCAAAAGAAAGCTGTTCATCTACTGATCATCATAGAATATTGACACATTACTTATAATGGTACCTTAATGGTCATAACTAGTGCTGAATAGCAGTACCCCACTTTAACGAAACATAATTCGGTATCGACCGTACTATTTCATCTTACACACATAATATGAACACATTACACCTGATATGCTTACATATATATTTTATTGGCTTTCTCCTGTATATCAGCTTTAATTTGATACCAGATACATCCCCATAGCTTCAATTCTCTTTTTTATACAGCGTGTCAAAGATACTACCTGTTTCGCGGGAACCATGAATCATATAATCTCGGTAACAGTCTTTGTCTATATTCAAAAGAACTGCCTATTACACTTATAAATGTCATTCATAATCGAATATCATAATCATACTGCCATCTTATTAACATATTAAACAAGAAAAACTTGTTTATTAATCACAGTAGTTTTTAATATCATCATATTAATATTCATACACTGGGTCAAACACCTTCCACAGAACAGTAACAATGTAATGCTCGAATATTTACTGTAAAAGTAAAAATATTTCTTATTTGAAACTAAATTTTAACATCCCATTGAAAAAAATTTTAGTATCGAATATTTTGATGATAAACCAAACATTATTGCTCAACAACAGATATCATAATAATATTAACAGTCAGTTTTATCCCTACAATTACATATGTATGTCGTACACTCAGTTAACCACATTATATCATATAATACAAGTATCCACTCTCAAAAGAACACAAACAAACAATTGCATTTTGTTAATTATCAACAAAAGTCAAACACTGCATGAGTGCAGTCAAGTTGGCTTGCTTGCACGAATGGCATATGTCCATCATGATCAGTCATCGTCACTGTCACTTTCATCGGTATCACTGTATAAAACACGATCCATATCATCAGGTGTTTCATCACCTGATTCATCATCACTCTCATCGTCGTCTGACATGACCTGAGCTATATCAGCCAGCTCACGCGGAAGCATGTCTCCATCATACCAGAGAGGATCCAGGCAGCCTTTCTCCTCTTCCCAGCCATGGCCTGGACTTGCTTTGGGAATCCTTGGTCGAGGAACGTGAGCTCTCTTCCAAATTCCCACTTGGTGGTTGACCCTTCGGATGTGCTGTGTGAGGCTCCTCATACATGGTGGAATATTGGCCATGTCTACATTGCCTGAGGGTAGGTGACGATTCTCCTTGGCACATAGCTCATTTATTCTCAGGAGTCGCAGATCATCAACGTGTGATACCTTTCCTCTTCCATACATGGCACATGTGAAGCTGTCTAGTTGATTGTTCAGCTCTTCTGGCACATCCCACGTATCTCCAAGCTTGTTGAGAATAGGGATGTATTGCGGCAGACGAAGCAGCGTTTTAACAGGTTTGATTTTTCCAATCCCTCGGAAAGCGCTAGTGCTGTCACAACCGCTGTAGGCGTGAAGTGCCATAAGAGCAGTACTCTTCTCTTGGCCGAAGTCTGCTGCGAGTTTACTGACGTTTATTAGCCTCTGCTTGTTTCCTGTGCCTGTGTCAAACAGTATCTTTATGTCGTTTATCGATGCGGCGTAGTGCAGTAAGATGAAGAATACATCCGAGTCTGGGCTCTTCACTCGAACAAACTCATATTTCTGGCTCCTGGCGTAGTTTACGTATAATATCACGCGCGAGTCTGTTTCTTCTTGAGACGATTCCAGCTGAGGCAACTCTTTGGCATTTGTTGTCTGACCATCTGTGGATGTGAGTTGGTATGCCTTCCCTTCACATATCAAGATCACTTTTCGACCATGGCACCGAGAAGCATACTGGTCACTGTTCCAGAGCCTGAGTAGCAGTCGGATGAACTGGATTTTATTCTCGTCGTTCGAGAGAAACATTTTCCAATCTTGCGGTTTCTTTGTAGCTTCTCCTTTTAGAATCAACTTTTCTCCACAGCCGCGACGTCGCCTCTCCATCGACTTCACTGATCCAGGTAGGTATTGATCTGTGCTGAACACCACATCTCCTGTCTTACTGATGATGTCAAAGACCTTGGAACAGATCTGGCTGAAGTTGTTAGGAATGTCTTTTAGATAGTAGAAGGTGGCATTTCCGTCATACACTGTCAGGGTGACCCTTGCCTGTGGTACAGTGATGTCAGTACAGTCCTTGGTCAGGAGCTGGAATGCCTTTGCCTTGTCTGTCTTTGCTAGGTACCCATCTCCGGTCGCCAAGCTGTATGGTACTGGAGTTAATGGGTATGACATCAGTTCCTTTAGGTCAAGTTGTAGCCCTTGATTTTGCGATTTCAGCAAAAGCCGAAATGCAACGTTTCCCTGGTGCTTGAACTGGGTGACTTTGTTCTTTGATGTCTTGGTCTTGGAACTTTTGTTCATGTTGTTCAGAGTTTTGAGATTGAGTCGTTTTACTGGTTCAAAAAAATCTTCGCCAGTTTTCAGTCGGACCTCAACAAATTTATCATGAGCTTGTTGACCGATGGCTTCAGCCTTCAGAACATCTGCAGCAACATCATCAGAGGCTGCACCGCCTGACGATAGAATCAACAGCTGGTCCTTTGTGTCTACCGTGAATGGATTCAGGAAACTGCATACCGCATCCATGGTCTTCTTCACCAACCTCTCTCCTTTTCTCACCTCTCTGGGACGTACATCACGATGCTTAGTGTCCTGTCCGCTGTCTGTCATGTGAGCCATACCAAGACATGCATCAACGTAGAGAGACCTTTCGTGAAGGGTGCGGACCCACCTCTGATATGCCTGGTAATTGGTGAGTAGTCCAGATATACCCGCACCAGCACCACCATGAGACTTTGCATGTCTCATGAAGGTTTCCTCCATTGTCTTGTCAACAGCACAGCGATTCCCAGGAATAAAGGAGCGAGCAACACTGATTGCTCCTCGTCGAATGAGGGTCAAAGCTCCCGGGTGCGAGCTATCTACGTTGGCTAAGAAGATGGAGAAATACGACAAATACCTGGCGTAGTTTTGGCCACCGAAGCTGAAGAAGAGGGGAGTCATACCGTTGATGGACGCAACATACAAGACAAAGTTGTTAGTCTTTACAGCTTCAAGGAGTGAGAGGACTAGACGTACATGGTCCATGTACGACACCCAGAGCTCAGCAGTTTTCCCCAATCGTCCCTTTGCTACACTCTGTCGAAATGTATCATAGTTATCTATGACCTTCATACTTAACTATGTAAAAAAAGGTGTTTAACTTAACTAATTGACTCGTTCTGTCGCTGTAAGAGACACTTAAATAACATAATTGTACAATCTGATGATCTCAATTTACGCAGGATACAAACATGGAAGGATCTGCATGCCATTTTCGTCAAAATTCCTGCAATAAACTACAGTGATACATCAATACAACAATATATTAAGTAACACATATTAACAATACATAGATTTTGTCATGTGTCCAACATATATGTACATGATATACGTGGCAGCATTTGTAAATTGACAAATGCAGCATCGCCTACAATATCACCCCATACCGGTAGTATCTTTGACACGCTGTATAAAAAAGAGAATTGAAGCTATGGGGATGTATCTGGTATCAAATTAAAGCTGATATACAGGAGAAAGCCAATAAAATATATATGTAAGCATATCAGGTGTAATGTGTTCATATTATGTGTGTAAGATGAAATAGTACGGTCGATACCGAATTATGTTACGTTAAAGTGGGGTACTGCTATTCAGCACTAGTTATGACCATTAAGGTACCATTATAAGTAATGTGTCAATATTCTATGATGATCAGTAGATGAACAGCTTTCTTTTGGTATATAACTTTTTATTCTGAGTTAATATTAGCAGGCACAAATACCAAAAGAACACGTGTGTCGAATATGGCGCAACGCGGATTTTAAAATATGCTGTTTTGAGGGTACCATCCAATATAGGTACCAAATGGGTAGTGAGTCCAAGTTTATTTACTGTTACCAGTTGATTTCCACCCCAGGACACCCCAATGGTTCAGAAAAACCCAGGGTCGGAGAGTTGTGGGGGGGGGTGCAGATGGACCATACCTGGCCCGGAGCCTATATGTCTCCCCGAAAAGACCGACTGGAAAACCCTCCCATCTACTTTCTCAACAATCCTCTTCGAAAAGTTCTGTCACTCAAGCTTTTGGGTCTCACTATCTGCCATGATCTTTCTTGGGAAAACCACATTTCCAAGCTGGCCTCCAAAGCCAGTTGCCGAACGGGCATCCTCCTTTGTGCGAAGTCCTTCCTTGGCACACCTGAGCTCCTCGCTACATACAAGGCTTTCATCTGCAGCTCAATGGAATACTGTTCTCCCCTCTGGGCTGGTGCTCCTGCCTCACACCTAGCTCGTCTTCACGCTGTTGAAACCAAAGCGTTCAGAATCATTGGAATCTCCCGCGATGAAGCTAACTCCAAGGGCCTTTCACTCACTCACTGCAGACAGGTTGGTGGTCTTTCTGTCTTCTACCGACTCCTCTCCGGCCTTGCTCCCTCAGCTCTCTCTGTGCTCTGTCCCCCAAGTATTCCTACAGGTCGCACAAGATCTGCCTGCAACGCTCTCATGGTTAAACTACCAAAATCTAGGCTCTCTGCTCACCTTCACTCCTTCATTCCTCTTTTCTCCGGCCTCTGGAACAAACTCCCCCACTTCCTTCAATCCCACTCCTCCCTCCGGGTCTTTAAAACAGCTGTTCACCACCATCTCTTATCTTCCCCCTCCAAAACCTTGATCTTTTCTACCCCCATTAATTCACCCCAGATCCACTTTTTTGAAACACCGACCTCTTTCCTGGAAGGAATCAATGTTAGCTCTTACACGAGCCTCGATCTTGTATACAATAAAAAAAAATAAAAAATGGATTCGGATACGAGAATTATTTAATTTTTAATTCATTCATAACCTTTGAGTTATAGGGCCACAAACGATAAATAACATGATATTTCATAACGTTGTGGACGAGTTATGACTAAACTTATGGGATGAGTTGGTTCGGTGACAAGAACAAACCGATTCGATTTTGGTTTTTTTTTTTTTTTGGTTTTTTTTTTTTTTGTATACAAGATCGAGGCTCGTGAAAGAGCGAACATTAATCACACAGAAAGACAAACAGACACATAAAACAAATAACATCGGGAGCGGTAGACAAGATGGGGAGAGAGGGGGAAGGACACAAACACACATTTGAGAGCAGGGACCGAGAGACATGGAGACATCGAGAGATCTGTGGGAGGGAGAGGGCTTTGGGGGGGAGGCATGTGAAGGGGGGGAGGCATGTGAAGGGGGGGGAGGCATGTGAAGGGGGGGGAGGCATGTGAAGGGGGGGGAGGCATGTGAAGGAGGGGGGGGGGGTGGGAGAGGTATAAACATATGGACACTGCCAGGATTTCCAGGAAATAAGTTGGAATTTCAAACAAGGTGGATCTGGGGTGAATTAGTGGGGGTAGAAAAGATCAAGGTTATGGATGGGGGAAGATAAGAGATGGTGGTGAACAGCTGTTTTAAAGACCTGGAGGGAGGAGAGGGATTGAAGGGAGTGTGGGAGTTTGTTCCACAGGCGGGAGAAAAGAGGAATGAAAGAGTGAAGGTGAGCAGAGAGCCGAGATTTCGGCAGTTTAACCATCAGAGGGTTGCTGGCAGATCTTGTGCGACCTGTAGGAATATTTGGGGGACAGAGCACAGAGAGAGCTGGGGGAGCAAGGCCGGAGAGGAGTCGGTAGAAGACAGAAAGACCACCTACCTGCCTGCGGTGAGTGAGTGAAAGGCCCTCAGAGATAGCTTCATCGCGGGAGATTCCAATGATTTTGAAAGCTTTGGATTCAACAGCGTGAAGCCGAGCCAGGTGTGAGGCAGGAGCACCAGCCCATAGGGGAGAACAGTATTCCATTGAGCTGCGGATGAAAGCCTTGTATGTGGTGAGGAGCTCAGGTGTGCCGAGGAAGGACTTCGCACGACGGAGGATGCCCAGTCGGCGACTGGCTTTGGAGGCCAGCTTGGAAATGTGGTTTTCCCAAGAAAGATCATGGCAGATAGTGAGACCCAAAAGCTTGAGTGACAGAACTTCTTGGAGAGGATTGTTGAGAAAGTAGATGGGAGGGTTGTCCAGTCGATCTTTTCGGAGAGACATAGTAAGAGAGTGAGATTTGGCAGGATTGAAAGACATGTTCCACTTGTTTGACCAGTCTGTGATTTTGTCCAGGTCTTCAGAGAGTGAGGAGGCTGCAGACTGCCGATCTGAGGGAAGAGGAATGGAGCGGCAGAGAGTGGAGTCATCAGCAAAGAGATAGAGAGGATTTTCCAGAGAGTCAGAGAGATCATTGATAAAGACCAGAAAAAGCACAGGGCCCAGCACACTTCCTTGGGGAACTCCAGCCTGAACAGGAAGGGGAGATGAGAGAAATCCATTCAGGGCCACACGTTGACTACGACCAGAGAGGAAGTCCGCAAGCCATGCATGGAGATTTCCATGGATACCATAGGAGGAGAGTTTGGTGAGCAGAGCTGGGTGCCAGACCGTATCAAAGGCCCTTGATATGTCAAGGGAGACAGCTCTGATTTCCTGTTTGGCATTGAGGACCTCCATCCATTGTTGAGACAGCAGAAGCAGCATGTCCAGAGTAGAGTGACCTGGTCTGAAACCAAATTGATGATCAGAGATCAAGCCATTGGAGAAGAGGAAAGATTTCATATCCGAAGCAATGATGGATTCCATGACTTTGCTGATAATTGGGAGCAGGCTGATTGGTCTGTAGTTGCAAGGATCTGTTTTTGCACCTTTTTTGTGTAAAGCGGTAATGTTAGCTGATTTCCAGGATGCTGGCAGATGACCTTGAGCAAAACATAGGGTGAAAAGAACAGAGAGAGGGTGAGATAGAGCGGCAGAGCAGGATTTTAGGACCCGTGGGCTGATGCCGTCTGGTCCAGTTGCAGAATCAGAGTCGAGGTTTGACAAAAACTCCTCCACCTTGTCAGGAGAGAAGGACACAGAGTCCAGGAGCAGTTGGGTTCGACTGGGAAAGGTGGGAACAGAGAGAGATGGGTTTGGGACTAAGGATTTCGAGGCGAACACAGAGTTGAGGCATTCGGCTTTGTCACGTGCGATGTCAACTGTGTGGCCATTTGAGGTAAGGGAGGGGATGGAGGGGGAACAAACACCAGGTTCAGGTGTTCAGGTCCGAAACCAGATCCGGCCTATTAGTGGATGATACTGTGGCGGACACGATGGCTCGCTGGCGCGGTGACATCATTCCGCCCACCAAGAGGGTGTCGGCCACGCCCGAGGGGTAGGCGTGGCCTCGGGATATACACGGGGCATGAAGCCCCGAGCACGTCAGTGCTACAGTTTGAGCTTCACAATAAACTCTTTTGACCCTACGCGTTGTGGCTTACCTTCCTTGGCAAACAAGTTGCGTGCGTAGCACCACGCTACATTGGTGACCCCTTTTGGTTCAGCCGTCGCTGACCACAGAACGCGCCATGGCCAGCAATGCGGTCGCGGTAAAGCTCCCTGAGTTTTGGGAAGCACTGGCCGAGGTATGGTTCGTGCAGGCCGAAGCACAGTTCCAGCTTCGAGGAATAACGGCGGACGAGACGCGTTACTATCACGTGATCGCCGCCCTCGGGCCCGGCACGGCCGCCCGAGTCGTGTCCATCCTGCGGCACCCACCGGCGGAGCACAAGTACAGGGCGCTCAAACGCCTCCTCATCGCCACGTTTGGCCTCACGGAGTTCGAACGGGCGGACCGCCTCCTGGACCTTCCCGAACTCGGCGACACACGACCATCGGTGCGGATGGATTACATGCTGTCATTGCTGGGTGACAAAGCCCCGGATTTTTTATTCCGGGCGCTTTTTCTACGCCAGCTGCCGGCACAGGTACGCCTCGTGTTGGCCGGTTCCAACATAGGGGAACCCCGCGCTCTGGCCGTCGAGGCCGACAAGTTTTTCGCGGCTTGTGACACGCGGGCGAGCTTCGGTGCGGCCGTCGCGGATCCCGAGGCTGATGCGCATGCACACCTCGTGGATCCCGAGGCTGATGCGCATGCACACCTCGTGGCTGCCGCCATGCCCCGCCCACCACCACTGCAGCGGCGAACGCCGCGGCCTCCGCCGCTCCCGCCGCAAGCCTGGTGCCGTTTCCATGCCAGGTTCGGCCACAAGGCAAAGACGTGTTGCCCGCCGTGCACGTTTGGCAAGTCGGGAAACGACCAAGCCGACACTCGGTGGCGGCCCTGAGCGTCGGCAATTCCGGCAGCCTCTTATTCATTACAGACACCTTGTCCGGGCGCTGCTTCCTCTGCGACACAGGAGCGCAGGTAAGCGTCATCCCAGCCCACGCGTCCGACAAGCGAACAGCGAGCCGGGGCCCCGCGTTGCTTGCAGCCAACGGTACACCCATACGCACATTCGGGAAGCGCTGCCTCTCCCTGTGGTTCGGAAGGCAGCGCTTTCAATGGTCGTTCGTAACCGCCAGCGTGCCGTTGGCATTGCTCGGTGCGGACTTCCTATGTGCAAATGGGTTGTTGGTGGACGTGAAGCACAGAAGGCTTGTCCAGGCCGAAACCTTTAGCTCGCTCGCTTGTTCGCCGAGCAGCTCGTTGAGCGGCTCACCAAGCAGCTTGCTAAACGGTTCCGTCCCGGCGAGTTTGGTTTGTACGCTTCCGGCAGCGGATGACTTTACCCGCCTCCTCACCAGTTTCCCGGCCCTCACGCGGCCCACCTTCTCGGCGGTGGCCGTCAAGCACGGGGTGGAGCATCACATCCCCACCATCGGGCCACCGGTCTACGCCCGGGCACGCCGCCTCGAGCCGATGAAGCTCGCGGTGGCGAAAGCGGAGTTCGCTACGCTGGAGCGGCTGGGCATCGTGCGGCGCTCAAAGAGCGCTTGGGCATCGCCGCTGCACATCGTGCCGAAGCCTGGCGAGGGATGGCGGCCGTGCGGGGACAACCGCCACCTCAACGATGCTACCACCCCCGACCGCTACCCGGTCCCTCACATCCAGGACTTTTCCGCCCGGTTGGCGAAAATGTCCCTCTTTTCCAAGGTGGACCTCATCCGCGGCTACCACCAGGTCCCCGTCAGGCCGGAGGACATACCGAAGACGGCCGTCATTACACCATTCGGCCTCTTCGAGTTTCTGCGGATGCCCTTCGGGTTGAAGAATGCGGCTCAGGCGTTCCAGCGGCTGATGGACAGCGTCTTGCGCGACTTGGATTTCGTTTACGTCTACCTGGACGACATCCTCGTCACAAGCGCGTCCCGCGAAGAGCACCTCCGCCACCTCCGCACGCTCTTCGAACGCCTGGGCCAGCATGGCCTGATCGTAAACCCCGCCAAGTGCCGGTTCGGCGTCGCCGAAATCGACTTTTTGGGGCACCGCGTCACCAGGCATGGGGCCACCCCCTTACCGGCAAAGGTGGAGGCGGTCAAGGGGTTTCCGCGCCCCCGCACGATTAGGGGGCTCCAGGAGTTCCTGGGCATGGTGAACTTTTACCACCGTTTCCTGCCCCGCGTCGCCCAGCTCCTGCGCCCCCTGCACGAGGCCCTCCGGGGGAAGCCGGGCAAAGGTGACGTTGTTTGGACCGAGCAGATGGACGCGGCGTTCGCGGGCGCGAAGCTCGCCTTGGCTAACGCCACCATGCTCGCGCACCCGGCGCTCAATGCACCGATCGCCCTCACCACCGATGCGTCGGACTACGCGGTGGGCGCGGTGCACGAGCAATGGGTGAAGGGAGCTTGGCAGCCGCTGGCGTTTTTCAGCCGGCAGCTTCGACCGCACGAACGCCGGTACAGCACCTTTGACCGCGAGTTGCTCGGGCTCCACATGGCGGTCCGGCACTTCCGCCATCTGCACGAGGGCCGTTTGTTCACGGCCTTCGTCGACCACAAGCCCCTGGTCTTCGCGATGGCCAAGGTCGCCGAGCCATGGTCGGCCCGGCAGCAGCGTCCCCTCTCGGCCGTGTCCGAGTACACGACGGACATCCGGCACGTCACGGGAAAGGACAACCTGGTGGCGGATTGCCTTTCCAGGTCCGGCACCCACGCGGTCCACCTCGGGATCGACTATGCCCGGATGGCGGCGGACCAGATCGTCGACCCCGACGTCCAGGCCTTGCGGACCGCTGTCACGGGCCTCCGCGTCACCGTGGTGCCGTTCGACGGTGCGGGCACGGCCCTCTTGTGCGACGTCTCCCTCGGGCGGCCTCGCCCCATCGTGCCCGCGGGCTGGCAGCGCCGGGTTTTTGACGCCATCCACGGCCTGTCCCACCCGGGCATGAAGGCCTCCCAGAGGCTGGTCGCCGACAAGTTCGTCTGGCATGGCCTCCGGAAGGCCGTCCGCGATTGGACCAGGACGTGCCTCGCGTGCCAGCGCGCGAAGGGTGCACCGCCACACCCAGGCCCCGTTGGCCCCGTACGCGGTGCCCGAACGTCGGTTCGTCCATGTTCACGTGGACTTGGTGGGACCTCTGCCCCCCTCGCGGGGTTTCACCCACGTCCTCACCATGGTGGACCGCACCACCCGGTGGCCGGAGGTCGTGCCTTTGGCGGCGACAACGGCGGCGGACGTCGCGCAGGCGTTCATCGCCACCTGGGTTGCCCGGTTCGGCGCCCCCTCGGACATCTCGTCCGACCGCGGCCCCCAGTTCACCTCGGAGCTCTGGGGTGCGGTCGCGCGGGGGCTCGGCGTCCAGCTGCACCGCACCACGGCCTACCTCCCTCAGGCCAACGGCCTGTGCGAGCGCTTCCACCGCTCCTTGAAGGCCGCGCTCCGGGCTACCCTCCGCGATGGCGGCTGGGTCGACAGGCTCCCCTGGGTCCTGCTGGGCCTCCGGACGGCGCCCAAGGACGACCTGCACGCATCCGCGGCGGAGTTGGTCTTCGGACAACCGCTGCGGGTGCCGGGCAAGTTCCTCCCCGACTCCATGGTCCGCTGCGCAGCAGCGCTCCGCACTGCAGGAGACCGCCCGGAGGTTCCCCCCGGTGCCGACGGCGCACCACGGGTGCCCGCCAACGCACGTCACCCCGGAGCTTCGCACGGCGGAGTACGTGTTCGTCCGCCACGACGCCCACCGGACACCACTGCGGCCCCCGTACGACGGGCCCTTCCGCGTGCTGGAAACTGGGGCGAAGCACTTCACCCTCGACATCGGCGGTACTCCTGACCACGTTTCCGTGGACCGCCTCAAGCCGGCCCACCTCGACGTGGACCACCCCCCGCCAGTGGCTCGGCCCCGGCGTCGGGGCCGCCCCCCGGCGGGCGGACCTCCGGCACCGCCCAGCCCCGCCGGCACGCCCCCCCCCCCCCCCCCCCCGGTCATGCACCCATCCCAGGTGCCGCCGGAGGCATCCCAGATGACATCCCGGCATCCCAGACGCCGCCAGCCGCCAGAGGGCGCTTCGGCCGGGTCATCCGTTTGCCCCGCAAACTGACCCTTCAGGTGCGCGGGAATTCTGGGGGGGCGCGTGTGGCGGACACGATGGCTCGCTGGCGCGGTGACATCATTCCGCGCACCAAGAGGGTGTCGGCCACGCCCGAGGGGTAGGCGTGGCCTCGGGATATACACGGGGCGCGCAGCCCCGTGCCCCGAGCACGTCAGTGCTACAGTTTGAGCTTCACAATAAAGACTCTTTTGACCCTACGCGTTGTGGCTTACCTTCCTTGGCAAATAAGTTGCGTGCGTAGCACCACGCTACAATACAAAACATAAACTGTTCACCAGGTGGAGGTACAGTATGCTCTATAGTCTATACCAAGTGCCATTCTAATTCGGTAATGTTTTCATAAAATCTCATTGTAGTATTCCAAACATGATTCAAGAATTATCTATCCTCTTTGTTGTCAGTATGCTGAAAGTTTATGGAAGGCAATAAATACTTTGCAAATGTTTTTGGTTCAACAATAACACTAATTATTTACTAACACTTATTATTTAGAGTAACACAATTAAAATACAACTAACATTAATTATTTCGAGTTACGTTCGCAACGCAGTAATCCCTGAAGACACCATTACGTCATCATCGAGCATCTGTGTGACGTCACGTCTGAATCGTGTGTTGAAATCGATTGATTTATATATTTATTATTACAGTACCGTGTTGAGTCGACGTCAACATGGATTCCAGCATTGATTCAAGGATAAACAAGAACTTTGGCGCGGAAAAAGGACATTCGTCCCATCATGCCTACGCAACAACAACCTTGAAGTCGAAACAATCACCCAAGATCTGCAAGCCCTGTCAATATCCCAAACCCCCCTCAATCTCCAATGGCCAATGGGTACCACTTGCGCAACTCTCAATAGCTTTTATCGATTATTATTTTTCTAAAGTTCGCATTTGTCAAGTTATGTTAGCTATTCCATAATATTTTCGCTTTGGTAGTATTCCTAAGTCTTGAAGTGACTCAACAGATGTTTGTACACTTTCCCGAGCCATGACGGCTAATTAGCAACAGAGGGTTTAGTTTTTGGTCAAGGTTAGTTTATTTCCATCGAGTTATAAGCCTAGAGGGCGCACTCGCTATACCGCGAAGGCGCGAACAGAGCCCGGCTGTGCCACCATGGAGACCCGGCCGCCATGTTTTTGGGGGGCAACAAGTACACGGGTGCGCACACTAACGCTGTGGTGTCTGAGAACGAGTGGCTGTTTAAAGTTTATTTTTTATTATTTGTTTCTTTTTTCTTTTATCCAAACGAATAATATAGTCATTGCCACTATTTATCATACATTAAAGCACTAATCTTGATTGAAGATGGCAACCACACGAACGAATGAATGATACATATATTTACCTAAAAAATAAGTTCTATTTTCCTGATTATTAATGGAGTGTAAAACAGTTGGTTTTAAAACACCTATGATAAAACTAAGTTATACTCGGTCATCTGGACATTCACTCTGCTCACTGTAACGGGGGGGGGGGGGGGGGGGGGAGCACCACAATCACATTTATATGCTGATCGTCAAAAACTGCAACATAAAAAACTGAGGCACAGTGACAAGAAAGAACACTTTCATATTTAATTTAATTCATTTGCAATTTCATTTATAATTCAAACCTTAATTAAAAAAAAAAAAAATACAAAATCAACCACCCACCCGACCACCCACCCAACCGACCACCCACCCAACCATCCATACACCCGACCGACCACCCACCCGACCGACCACCCAACCGACCACCCAACCACCCGACCACCCAACCAACCGACCACCCAACCACCCGACCACCCAACCACCCGACCACCCAACCATCCACCCAACCGACCACCCAACCACCCACCCAACCAACCACCCATCCACCCAACCAACCACCCATCCAACCAACCACCCAACCAACCAACCAACCACCCAACCAACCACACACACAAACAAACAAACAAAAAAAGACCCCAACAAATAAACAAACAAACACCGCATCTTTTTCACTGTCTCATGTTGTCTGTTCTGATCATGTTCTGATCTTTCACTGTCTAGAGAAGCTTCAAAATGGTGTTGTCCCTTCTTCTCAACTTCTGCTTGAGCCCTTTCAGTTCATTGCATGCTTCTTGTAATTTGTGTTTGGTTTGTCTCAGTTCTTGTTCAATAATATCAGGAGATGCACTGTAACCATGATCATCTGAGAAAACTTCAGCTGGATTTCTCTTCTCTGGTGGTCCAGACACAGAATCATCAGGATAGGGCCTTTTCTTTGGTGGTGCTCGCTTTTTATGTTCTTTCTGTTTGTGGGGAAGGTGGGCTGGAAACACTGTCGGACCGGCTTGGTGGAGAAGCCTATGGTGAATCCCTTTTTCATCTCTTGGATGAATTTCTACGTGTGTGAAAAAGAAAGAAGATGCTAAAAAAATTACCGTTAAAAAACTTAATACAATATTGTTCTATTAATCGAAAATAATAAATCAGATTTACAATTTCACATACAAGTTCAAGCTAACTTTATAACGGGTAACAGTCCAAGACACACACACCCCTCAACATTTTTTGCAAACGTGCATTGGCCTACATGAAATCTTATTTGCCATAAAATGCGTACAAAACCCAAAACAAAATTAAACATATAAAGGAATCCCTGTTTCACGTAAATACCCTAATGTTTCGGGATATGTTTCTTGAAACACATTTCTCCCCATCATATGGCCTCCTTATATGTACAGTGGGGAGAACAAGTATTTGATACACTGCCGATTTTGCAGGTTTTCCCACTTACAAAGCACGTCAAGGTCTGTAATTTATATCATAGGTACACTTCAACTGTGGAAGACGGAATCTAAAACAAAAATCCTGAAAATCACATTGTATGATTTTTAAGTAATTAATTTGCATTTTATTGCATGAAATAAGTATTTGATACATCAGAAAAACAGAACTTAATATTTGGTACAGAAACCTTTGTTTGCAATTACAGAGATCAGACGTTTCCTGTAGTTCTTAACCAGGTTTGCACACACTGCAGCAGGGATTTTGGCCCACTCCTCCATACAGATCTTCACCAGATCCTTCAGGTTTCGGGGCTGTCGCTGCGCAACACAGACTTTCAGCTCCCTCCAAAGATTTTCTATTGGGTTCAGGTCTGGAGACTGGCTAGGCCACTCCAGGACCTTGAGATGCTTCGTACGGAGCCACTCCTTAGTTGCCCTGGCTGTGTGTTTCGGGTCGTTGTCATGCTGGAAGACCCAGCCACGCCCCATCTTCAATGCTCTTATTGAGGGAAGGAGATTGTTGGCCAAGATCTCGCGATACATGGCCCCATCCATCCTCCCCTCAATACGGTGCAGTCGTCCTGTCCCCTTTGCAGAAAAGCATCCCCAAAGAATGATGTTTCCACCTCCATGCTTCACGGTTGGGATGGTGTTCTTGGGGTTGTACTCATCCTTCTTCTTCCTCCAAACACGGCGAGTGGAGTTTAAACCAAAAAGCTCTATTTTGGTCTCATCAGACCACATGACCTTCTCCCATTCCTCCTCTGGATCATCCAGATGGTCATTGGCAAACTTCAGACAGGCCTGGACATGCGCTGGCTTGAGCAGAGGGACCTTGCGTGCGCTGCAGGATTTTAATCCATGACGGCGTAGTGTGTTACTTATGGTTTTCTTTGATACTGTGGTCCCAGCTCTCTTCAGGTCATTGACCAGGTCCTGCCATGTAGTTCTGGGCTGATCCCTCACCTTTCTCATGATCATTGAGGCTCCACGAGGTGAGATCTTGCATGGAGCCCCAGACCGAGGGAGATTGACTGTCATCTTGAACTTCTTCCATTTTCTAATAATTGCGCCAACAGTTGTTGCCTTCTCACCAAGCTGCTTGCCTATTGTCCTGTAGCCCATCCCAGCCTTGTGCAAGTCTACAAATTTGTCCCTGATGTCCTTAGACAGCTCTCTGGTCTTGCCCATTGTGGAGAGGTTGGAGTCTGATTGATTGAGTGTGGACAGGTCTGGAGACAGCTTTGCGGTCGGTCTTTGCGGTCTTTGTGGTCGGAGACGGTCTGGAGACGTCTTTTATGCAGATAACGAGTTCAAACAGGTGCAGTTAATACAGGTAATGAGTGGAGAATGGGAGGGCTTCTTAAAGAAAAAACTAACAGGTCTGTGAGAGCCGGAATTCTTACTGGTTGGTAGGTGATCAAATACTTATTTCATGCAATAAAATGCAAATTAATTACTTAAAAATCATACAATGTGATTTTCAGGATTTTTGTTTTAGATTCCGTCTTCCACAGTTGAAGTGTACCTATGATAAAAATTACAGACCTTTACGTGCTTTGTAAGTGGGAAAACCTGCAAAATCGGCAGTGTATCAAATACTTGTTCTCCCCACTGTATATATACATTTTGAAAAATTGGTAGATTTACAACTTTCAAAATTTACAAAGGTGAAAAAAAATAAATAAATAAATAAATAAATAAACTCGTGTCACGCCAACTTGCTGTCAATGACGCACACACTAAGTTAACCTCTCAACTACCTGTGAGCACACGCGTGTACTTGATATCCCTCTGGCACAGCGCCAAGAGGGGGTAACCGAGCTTGCGTGCGTGACCTTGGTTCCCCATTGAAAGTAAACAAGGGGTTAACTTTGTGTACATCTTTTTGACAGCAAGCTGGCATGCTGATAGTCTATATTAAAATCAAAGGTTATTTTCGCACCATCAGAACGAATGCATCGTCATATTGTTTTGGTGTCTAAACATTTAGTGACATGGAAAGAATTGGATGGAACTTGTCTTAGTTCTTACCTTGTAGGTAATCTTTATCCACAAAATGTTCACTGCATACATGGTGATTTTCTGTTGGATGAAAATTGTCTCTGCTGATGTTGGTTAGCCATTTGGACAACAACTGAGGGTTTTCAAGAGGGAACCTGACGATAAAATGTGATTAAAAGAAAATAGCATAAATTAAAAAGTCAAGTTGGGAAAGTTGGGTTGGACTTCTTCGATCCTTATTTGTTTAAAATGTCAGCCTAACTCAAGACTTAGTGCATGTTAGGATGACATTTTTTTTTTCCAGACATCAATCTCTTAACGGTCTTACACTGCCATTAGGGTAGGCATGAACAGATGAAATGTTTCATCATTTCTGTTCGAAGCAGGTCAAGTTGGATCCAAACCATCTCGGACCCAACCAATGCCAAATTGGACCAACATTTGGAAATTTCTTACAAATTGTAAAATGTTGAAATGAAAGAGTGCAACAACTTTTGCATAGCTTTATCGCTAATAATAGACATTAAAATTATTTATTATTAGGGGCTTATTATTTATTGATTGATTTTATTTTTTGGGGGGGGGGGGGGCAAAGGGGGGAGGCTTATTTATGTCCTCACTAAATTTAAACAATTGAAAAGGCCTGCAAAATTAAAACAAAAATGTAGACAAAATGCAAAAATTAATATTCTGGAGAATTTTTCCGTCACATTTGTTTATCTGCAAAATCACGAAAATTGAAGTGAGAAAAAAATTAAGAGTGAATTGTAAAACCTGACCAAAAAATCTAATTTTACTATTGAGGCCTGCATGTATTTACTTTTACTTTTACATTTTCACTTTAAAAAAATTTTTGGGCATAATTAGTACTTTTGTCCCACTTGGATTTCGAAAAAAAATGACTTTAAAATAATGATACTTCATCTATCTATAATTCCAGTAATCTCTGTGTGTCTGTGTGTTTGTGTGTTTGTGTGTTTGTGTGTTTGTGTGTTTGTCTGTGACCGCTGTTTCTCGACAACCACGGGTCCGATATACTTTAAACTTGCCAGGTATATTGCTGGGGACCCGAGGAAGTGCCTTTTCAAGGTTTCATATTAATCGGACAAGTAGTTACCGAGCTATGGCGATTTCTTTACCAAACTCCGCAAGCCGTTCGCTTTGGACCAAACCATTTCATGTAAATAGAGGGGGGGGGGATTGTCACCGTACTCGCAAGCCGTTCGCTTTGGACCAAACCATTTCATGTAAATAGAGGGGTACGATTCAACCAATCAGAGAGCAGCGAGCTATCACGTGTGCCGAGCGTGGCGTACAGACTCTGCCTCGGACGGCACATTTGAGAGCGTATTCATTTATTTCACGTTGGCAAACTATGTTGGCGTTAAACTATGTTTTAAAACTAATTAAAACTAATTTGCGATTCATCGTAACTGCGATATGCGACCTTCCGGACAGTCAAATGAGGACGTCACTTCCGGACTTACGGATAGTCATAGTGACGCTGAACGTGGCGAGCAGACGCTGCCTTGGACGGCACATTTGAGAGCGTATTCATTTATTTGACGTTGCAATCTGTGTTGATTGTTGTAAGGTACGATCGATTGTAGTACACGTTTATAATAACTCTGCCGATACAGGCCCGATTAACTGCAGCGCCATCCGAGCTGCGGCGTCGGGACGATACATTCATTGTACGGTCACATCACGCACTTACGGGCACGCCCATGCATGCATGGGCGAAGACATTTTTTTTTTTTTTTTTGGCAAGGAACGGGCACCCACGTACGGGCACGTCCTAGTGATAAGAATTAGGATAAGTCACACTGAAAAAACCTCTTGGGTCCAAGTTGCTACTTGGGTCTGAGTTGGTCTGGGTCTGAGATGGTCTGGGTCCGAGATGGTCTGGGTCCGATTTGGTCTGGGTCCGATTTGGTCTGGGTCCGAGATGGTCTGGGTCCGAGATGGTCTGGGTCCGAGATGGTCTGGGTCCGAGATGGTCTGGGTCCGAGATGGTTCGGGTCCGACTTGCCTCGAAACATTTCTGTATTATTATAGGTGTTATCAGTCCATCACTCACGACCATGATGACGACCAGATGACAGAAAAGAATAAACTCTCGCAGGTTTGAAGTTCATTTTTAGTGTAAGGCCTAGTGTAATGCTTGGCCACAATGGCATGAATGGAAAGGAGTTTGTTCCAAAGATTGAAAGAGTTGCAAAGAGACATCAGCTCCGCCTGTCATGCCTGTGCCTGTCTAGCCCTACAAGCAGGGCTGTATGGCTCTCTTTTACCATGGGTCTTATTGTAATGGCGATAACAATAAGACCCATGACATAAAAGAGAGCCATACAGCCCTGCTTCTTGTTGTGTGCCTGTCCGCCACTCTCAATGAATCTGACCAAATTCCGACCAAAATTTCTACTTTTGAAAAGAACAACACAGAGTACTCACCTGTGAAAACAAACATCCTTCTTCTGGTTGCGATGATTTGTGCACCCGCAGCAGGCACAACTTTTCGGCATCTTGCCACTAGAAAATATTCGTGACACAACTAGGTCATGTACATACATGTACGTTGTCAACAAATGTTGCCCCCCAAAAACATGGCTGCCGGTCGTCCTTGTCGGCACGAGGTCACGTGGTATGTTCGCCCTCTAGCCTATAATATAACTCTATGTTTATTTACCACTTCTATCCGTAGATTGTGAGAAATTTAAGTTTTCTTGTGTCAACCTTTCGCACGTTATTAATTACTCTGGATCTGGAAGTACGTTTTCGAGCAACGAATGAACGAAAGAACGAATTATTTTTATCTCTCGCTTTCCTTTGGTGTCTTTTTCTTTATTTAGCCTTTTCGGCCGTCCTTTCTTCTCTTCCTTCTCAATCTCCGCTTTGGGTAAAAACATAAACCTGTCTGTACAGTATTACATTTTAATTCTCTTCAGAGGAAGATGTCTTGATGTATAGTCTAGCTCGGATTGTAATGTTTCCCTCTCGGCACGGCTCGCTGCATTTTGTAAATATTACATTTACAGTGAAAAGTAAGACGCGTGTCGGTGTATAGATTTAATTAAACACAAGAACCCAAAACAATACAATTCAAAGTAGAAAAGATACTTCATAATTTATATCCCCGTTTAACCATGGCTGCGCCGGTGTTGGTTTTGCGTTGTATTCGTTCTGTGAAGGAAAGGGTGAGGTGGGTATATGAGAGGTGAAACGGGAGCAGACACGCAGACAATTGTGAATCCATACATTGCAAACACAGTATTAAATACGGAGGCCGTTTGAGTTCAATGTGAACGTTCCCACGTGTAACCCTGACAGGTGGACTGTCTGTGCGCGTGGTTTGGTATCTCCCGGAGGTGACGGTGAGGAGGATCGTGCAGGAGGATCAGGTCGCCGTTCAAGCAACCACGGAGCGGACTCGACACCACTGGATGGCGCAGGTCGGCCCAGAACTTGGATACACTTGGTTATCTGAACTTCAGTTGTTATATGTTCATGTTTTAATAAATATAACTGTCTTTCGGACTTTGCAACGTGCATTCGATTTATTTCGAGCATGTTCTACACCCTGCTTGCACTACTGCACACGATACTGTACTTTTCATTATAATTGGTGCGTTTTAATTGTTTCTCAGATACAGCAGGATCGAATGTGCCACACATCCACATTTTCTAATCCATCAGATTCATATACATCCCAAAATAATTTCACATTAACATGACACAGGGCGAAACCAGGTTTCGCCCAAAAGGGCGAAACCAGGTCGGTAACTGTGAGTTTTACATACACTTATGACAGTATCTGAACTAAGATCAAAATTCTGCTCTGTCAGAGGGTTCTCTTGAGAGCTTGACAGGCATGTAGCAGAGCGGATGTACATGGCAGTGACGTCATTACTTGCGCTCATTGAAAGCTGGAGAACTGCACATATATTTGGATTGGTTTGCTCCCGGCTGCATCCAGGGGATTCCATATAATGAGTGGATACCAGAGGTAATGTGCCATGTGGCAGATTGCACTTATCGCTCCCATTAAGGTACAGCATAGCTGGATGGGATACCTTAATGGCGGTTCACCACTGATGGTATGAAATCGCATAGTGACTGATATATATATATATATATATATATATATATATATATATATATATATATATATATATATATATATATATATATATATATATATATATATATATATTATATATATATATATATATATATTATATATATATATATATATATATATATATATATATATAATATATATATATATATATATATATATATATATATATATATATATATATATATATATATATATATATATATATATATATATATATATATATATATATATATATGTATATATATATATGTATATATGTATATATGTATATATGTATATATGTATATATGTATATATGTATATATGTGTGTGTGTGTGTGTGTGTGTGTATATTGGTGCGGATCCGCCGCCGGCCTTTTCCCTTACCGATTAGTCCCCTTGTCTTTGACTGGCCTGGCGGGACCTGGGACCTATGACATCCCTTCCGGACAGCGCAAATAGTGTATTAGGACCAAATTCGCTATTACCTAAATACTCGCGCTGCCCTGGAAGCGAGGAAATAAGCCCCGCACGAACCACGTGTGTTGATACGCCGAGCGGTGTGTACACGCGATCCGCGCCGTTTAGATGATGAACCCGATTCCAGCGGTCTTATTCGTCCCACGCTTAGTCAATGGATAAATCACAAAGGCGATCGAATTGGAAAAAGGAAGAACAAGATTTATTCACACTATTCACAATGATCCAGAAGCAGAGACACAGGGCAATCCTTACACAGTCTTACTTAATACCCAAAAGACTATGGGCCCGTTTCACTCACACTCACACAGGGATTGCAGCTGCAGGATGATGGTCCGCGCGTCCAGGGATGGCTCTCGTGCAGCTCCCTCCGGTCTCCGGCTCGTCCCGTGCAGATGGATCCAGGAGAGGTCAGGAGCTCGTAGCGTGCCGTTTGGACGCACAGGGTTATTACGGGGTGAACGGTAGGGGGTGGGCTCTGGTGCGGTTGGCGGTTAATCACTGGCGGCTATGGCCGCGTTTACTCGCGTGGCTGGAATATTCGCTATTCGCTACCGGCGCGTTTGGCTGTGGCCGCGTACTCGTACCGCCAACGCCTCTTCTTCTTCCCCTCTGGCGCGTACGTAATATGGCGAGTTACAGTTCAAAGCCTCAAAGCGAGCGAGTCCTCAAATCCTCAAAGGGCTATCGCAACGAAGTTCTCTCCACAAGTCCTTTTCGATGCGCTTCAACAAGTGCTCACAATGCGCTCGCCTCCTCAAGTCCAGTCCTCTTGATATGCGCTCGCTGTAAAAGTCCTTTCTCTGCGAGTCCTCTGGTAACAAGTCCTTTTGAGGGCTTTGCGCACCGACTTATATTGGCACACCCCGCGAACCTTCTCGAACTCACCAGACGCGCCTCTCCACGCCCTCTCACGCCATGCCGCTAGAGCCCTGATTGGCTGGTGGCTCTTACCGTCATCGCCTCTGACGCTCTGCCTCGACTCCGCCCCGACCTCAACGCTGGCCCCACCCTTTTTAGGCCTACCTCGTGTTACTCGACTAGTGGACAGCCAATGCTTAACAAACTGAGCGAGCAGCCAATGCTTAACAAACTGAGCGGGCAGCCAAATGGGGCGTGGGATTGATTCCGCCCATCGAGTTGGAATTGGAGGGTGGACGCAAAATGAACGGGACCTAATCTCATGTCTTTACACAACGCAGATATTAATAGGGGAAATGGCCTATACTTACACATACTATGACATAACTAATACTACAAGTGGGCCTACGTGTTGCTCATGGAACTAACTATGAGGGGCAAACCTTTAACCTTTAATGACTTCAATGTGCCAATCTCAAAACCGTAGCAATATATTCAGACATACAACAACAACAACAACATGCATTTTAAGGCCATTTTCCCTGCTAGAGCGGGGGTTAGCCTTGCGGTCCCCATGACAATCTTCTCCATTTTGCCCTATTTTCTGCATCTCTCCTTGTTAACCCCCTTGCCCGCATTTCTTTTTCCACCATCTTTAGCCAAGTCTTTCTCGGTCTTCCCCGTCCTCTACTTCATTCTACATCAATTTCCATCACTCTTTTCAACCAGTCACTTTCATCCTTCCTCAACACATGACCAAACCATCTCAGCCTGTTCCTCTTCACAGCATCAATCATAGGCAATATTCCCATCATCTTTCGCAATTCATCATTTGTCTTCCTCTCTCTCAACGATACTCTGCACATCCATCAAACCATTCGCATTTCCACCCTTTCCAGCCTTCGTTGCTGCTCTACGTTCATTACCCATGTCTCGCTCCCATAAATCATAACACTTCTCACACATGCAGCATACACCTTTCCCTTCAGCTTCAGCGACACTCTCCTCCTCATCAGCACGCCACTCAGTTCCCGAAACTTCTTCCATGCACATCTCACTCGAGCAACCGTTGCCGAGTCTGATCCACCTTCTCCATTCAGCATGTCTCCGAGGTAGCAAAATGTTTTCACACCTTCCAGCTTCACGCCGTCTCCAAGATCCAACTCAACATTTCCTCCATCTGCAGCTCCCTCTGTGCACACCTTACATTTGAATGTAGCTGCCACACTGGTAAATGACCCTCTCAGACCACTATATTTTTGATGAACCCACTCAGCGCACATTGTACATTGAATGGAGTTCACTCCGACACCCTTCCTGCACACAGCACACGGCCACTTCCCAGTTCTTTCCACCTCACCACATGCTTTACCACTTGCCATCACCTTCGTCTTTCCGATATTCACCTTCAGACCTTTTGTCTCCATACATTCCTTCCATTTGTTCATCTTTTCCTTCAGTCCATCCATACTTTCCGCAATCAACACGAGATCATCTGCATACAACAACTCTGCATAGTTCTCAATCTCACTTCCCTGCAAAAGACTGATGCTGTTTTGTACACAGGTGATGTCTATCCTGTAAATGTGGGACGCAGACAACACAATGATTCATCTGTCACATGTGGAACGTGTGAAGACATAATTGCATCAAAATGATAAATAGCCCTTTAAAGGACTTGGCATGGTTTTTGTTTGTTTTGGTGGGGGGAGACAGACAGAGAGAGGTGGCGGGAGACAGACAGAGAGAGGTGGCGGGAGACAGACAGAGAGAGGTGGGGGGGAGACAGAGAGAGGTGGGGGGGAGACAGACAGAGAGAGGTGGGGGGGAGACAGACAGAGAGAGGTGGGGGGGAGACAGACAGAGAGAGGTGGGGGGAGACAGACAGAGAGAGGTGGGGGGAGACAGACAGAGAGAGGTGGGGGGAGACAGACAGAGAGAGGTGGGGGGAGACAGACAGAGAGAGGTGGGGGGAGACAGACAGAGAGAGGTGGGGGGAGACAGACAGAGAGAGGTGGGGGGAGACAGACAGAGAGAGGTGGGGGGAGACAGACAGAGAGAGGTGGGGGGAG
Organism: Myxine glutinosa; assembly: GCF_964187855.1. Classification (NCBI taxonomy): domain Eukaryota; kingdom Metazoa; phylum Chordata; class Myxini; order Myxiniformes; family Myxinidae; genus Myxine; species Myxine glutinosa. The sequence continues at coordinate 102,519,416 of NC_136267.1, forward strand.
ACAGACAGAGAGAGGTGGGGGGAGACAGACAGAGAGAGGTGGGGGGAGACAGACAGAGAGAGGTGGGGGGAGACAGACAGAGAGAGGTGGGGGGAGACAGACAGAGAGAGGTGGGGGGAGACAGACAGAGAGAGGTGGGGGGAGACAGACAGAGAGAGGTGGGGGGAGACAGACAGAGAGAGGTGGGGGGAGACAGACAGAGAGAGGTGGGGGGAGACAGACAGAGAGAGGTGGGGGGAGACAGACAGAGAGAGGTGGGGGGAGACAGACAGAGAGAGGTGGGGGGGGAGACAGACAGAGAGAGGTGGGGGGAGACAGACAGAGAGAGGTGGGGGGAGACAGACAGAGAGAGGTGGGGGGAGACAGACAGAGAGAGGTGGGGGGAGACAGACAGAGAGAGGTGGGGGGAGACAGACAGAGAGAGGTGGGGGGAGACAGACAGAGAGAGGTGGGGGGAGACAGACAGAGAGAGGTGGGGGGAGACAGACAGAGAGAGGTGGGGGGAGACAGACAGAGAGAGGTGGGGGGAGACAGACAGAGAGAGGTGGGGGGAGACAGACAGAGAGAGGTGGGGGGAGACAGACAGAGAGAGGTGGGGGGAGACAGACAGAGAGAGGTGGGGGGAGACAGACAGAGAGAGGTGGGGGGAGACAGACAGACAGACAGAGAGAGGTGGGGGGAGACAGACAGACAGACAGAGAGAGGTGGGGGGAGACAGATAGACAGAGAGAGGTGGGGGGGGAGACAGACAGAGAGAGGTGGGGGGGGAGACAGACAGAGAGAGGTGGGGGGGAGACAGACAGAGAGAGGTGGGGGGGGAGACATACAGAGAGAGGTGGGGGGAGACAGAGAGAGGTGGGGGGAGACAGAGAGAGGTGGGGGGAGACAGAGAGAGGTGGGGGGAGACAGAGAGAGGTGGGGGGAGACAGAGAGAGGTGGGGGGAGACAGAGAGAGGTGGGGGGAGACAGAGAGAGGTGGGGGGAGACAGACTTTGACTTTGACTTTTGAAGCTCTTTTATTATAAAGGTAAGAAACCCATACAAGTCATGCAAATAATAAAGTCACCACAATTCAAAACATGTGCAGCCAAACAACAACAATAAAAACACCAAACACTAAAATAAAAAACTTAACAAACCATGATCAAGTTTACAAAACCCACCCTTTGCACACCATTTTCCCACAAAGGTTTGTAAATCATCTTTCATTTGGAAAAAAGAAAATTCCATGCGTAACCTTGCCATGACTAGAGCCTTAAACACAATTACCACATCACATAAAATATCAGCATTTGCCAGGAGCTTTGCTTTTCTTGTTTTGTAGATTGCTAATTTTCCAATAGAAATTAAGAAATTAGCAAGAGCAGTCTCAGAGCGTTTTTTATAACTAAGTGGTGTTCCAAAGATAAAAACACGTGTAGAAAAAGAAAAGTTCATACGATTAAAAAAAGTTGATAAAAAACCAAAGAAGGGAAAGAGTCTTGCACAATCTACGTAAGCATGGAAAAGGTCTTCAGAAATCATACAAAAGGGGCATTCCACTGAATTATCCTCATTAAAACGATGTAATAAAACATTGGAGGGCAACACCATATGGGCGAGTCTCCAAGCAATATCACCAGTCCTTTTAACAATCGGTGAAACATACATTGCAGACCATTGCGGATGGGAGGGAGACCCAGAAGGCAGTTTCTCTTTCCATCGAGCCCCAAAAGAAAGAGGCTGTAACGAGGGAAACCGAACTGAGATACACAAACGATACAGTCTCTTTTTATCCTTGCTGGAAAGTGGCGATGAGGATAGCAAGATAGATGTTGTGGTGCTATCAGCTGGCAGGCTAGAGCTAGCACAGATCTGTGGTGGTGTACGGTGGTCACCAATGTTGGCGGTTGAGCTCAGGCCCAGGTGCCTAAAAACACACAGGATTTCCTGTAGGACCTTGGCTACGCTCCTCAAAGATCTGATGCCAGTTCTTACTTGAAGATGTCCTGCGGAGAACCAACTGTTCCTGTTACAGTCACGAAGGTCCCGAGTCGTTTTCACGCCAGCACTCACAAAACGTTGCACAAAGGCACGTGAGCGAGGAATAGCAGGAAAGAGGGCATTGTAGAAAAGGGGTTCCCGGAGGAACCTTTCACTGTTGTATGTCTCCATTTGGCGAGTTATTGAAATGGACCGCCAGACGTTCAAGACATCTTGGTAAAAGTCAGGGAGCAGCGAAGCATCGACATGTTGCAGCTCCATGAAGAAGAGTTCACAATTGTACCCAAGCATGCCGGCTTGTTTTAGTATACAGTTTGCAGTCGATTTCCAGGGCAAGGCCTCCAGAAATATAAAACGACGAGCTGTGGAGACTCGGAAGGCCATCACCCGACAAAGAATGTCCACAAGCCCATGACCACCTTCTGCCAGTGGGAGGCAAATAGTCTCTGGCTTTAGCCAGTGTTTGCCATCCCAAAATAAGTCAAGTAAACATTTTTGGATTGACGACACCAACGTTGCAGGTGGCTGCAAGGCAATCATTTTATGCCATAAGAGAGGGGCCACCAGGTTGTTAATGACCAGTGCACGACCTCGGAAAGACAAGGTCGACAAAATTCCTCTCCATCTGTTTAATTTGTTGCTGATTTTGTGGAGCAAACCATCCCAATTCCTTTTGACAAAGCCTGGGGTTCCAAGGTAAACACCGAGGTATTTCACACCTTCTTTTTCCCATGTCAAATTCATAGGGAGAATTGGAAGGGCAGAAGGTGGCGTACCGCCGACCCAAACTGCTTTGCATTTCGACCAATTAATTTGCGTTGTACATGCTTGAGAGTAAACCCGTAGGCACTCAAATAGCAGAGCAATGTCATTACTGCTGTGAACAGCAACACATACATCATCAGCATAGGCCGAAATGATAACGGGATTTTCTGAGGGAGTCACTGAAAATCCCATAAGAGAAGATCGTAAACGAATCAAAAGGGGCTCAATGCAAAGAGAGTACAATATTCCAGATAAGGGACAGCCTTGCCGAATTCCCCTCCCAATCCGCAAAGGTGAACAGAGACCATCATTGATTTTGATCAAGCTAAAAATGTGATTATACAATAAGGATACATATGAAGAGAGGTGGGGGGAGACAGAGAGAGGTGGGGGGAGACAGAGAGAGGTGGGGGGAGACAGAGAGAGGTGGGGGGAGACAGAGAAAGGTGGGGGGAGACAGAGAAAGGTGGGGGGAGACAGAGAGAGGTGGGGGGAGACAGAGAGAGGTGGGGGGAGACAGAGAGAGGTGGGGGGAGACAGAGAGAGGTGGGGGGAGACAGAGAGAGGTGGGGGAAGACAGAGAGAGGTGGGGGGAGACAGAGAGAGGTGGGGGGAGACAGAGAGAGGTGGGGGGAGACAGAGAGAGGTGGGGGGAGACAGAGAGAGGTGGGGGGAGACAGAGAGAGGTGGGGGGAGACAGAGAGAGGTGGGGGGAGACAGAGAGAGGTGGGGGGAGACAGAGAGAGGTGGGGGGAGACAGAGAGAGGTGGGGGGAGACAGAGAGAGGTGGGGGGAGACAGAGAGAGGTGGGGGGAGACAGACAGACAGAGAGAGGTGGGGAGACAGAGAGGTGGGGAGACAGAGAGAGGTGGGAGGGGAACGGGAGAAACAGAGAGAGGTGGAGGGGGGGGGGGGGGGTGGAGAGAGAGGGAGATATATAGGGCAACACATTTGAAAGTCTGAAGTTCGGAGGATGAGACAACGTACACGGGTAGAGGATGCCATAATCAGGAGAATAAGTGGACAAATTAATTTGAGTGGTCAAGCAGTTTGGACTTTGTGAGGGTCAGGTGGTGAGGGATTCTAAAGGAAAATGTGTAACCTGAGGTGACTTGGGAAGGGCAGAAGTAGGAGAGGGCAGGTTGAGCAAGGCCAGACGCAGGCTTTTATAAAATGAAGAGCCCACCAATAGGAGCAATTCAAGACAGCAATAGGAAGTAAACGAGAGATTGACACTTCCACGTTGGAAAACTGCAGCCATTGTTTAATGGGAATTGGCCAACAGAGACAGCATTCCTCAGCAACAAGTGCACGCACGTGTTGAAACAATTTATTATAGATTTTAGTCAGGCTTTGAGATCTATTTTGTGGACACACTGCAGTTTTTCACTGAATGTGTGAGTGGAGCATCTGAAGCAGTATGGTGCTGCAGAATGTGCGGCATGCCTGGCTCACGACATTTAAAAGGTAATGCTCACTTTACGAAAGCAGAAAAGTGCAATAAACACCAAGGAAAAGACAAGACTAGCTGAATAATGACGATGAAGCCTCGGATGCTTCAGGTGGAGCAGAGTTTTGCAGTTGAGGGTGAAGGGTGTGTGGGCACAGATAATGACTATCTAGAACATGTTCACCTTCTCGTGAGTTTATTTAGGTTCACTTATGGGCAGTCTACATGCGTTTTGTTTAATGTTCCTCACTCTCATGTCCGTACCTGTGACATTCCTAAATGTCGATCAATTTTTTTGAATTACACTTCCAATTTTTTTTCCTTTTTTAAACAAAATTAAGAATTCCAGACCAGTTGTGCCAGACGAAAATAATTCCAGTTGTCCCAGACTCGGTGATGCAATGCTTAAAGTATCCGTTTTGAGTCTGCGATGTCGTCGGTTCAAACCCCGGCCAGGTCGTACCAAAGACTCTGTAAAAATGGTATGTACTGCTTCCTTGCTTGTCGCTCGGAATTTTAAAGGATAGAGCACAGACAATCCGAATATGTTGGCATCCATGGGGAGAAGTAAATTCCTCCTGAGGAAATGCCTCACTGATTGCGGTGAGAAAAGCGGCGCCATTGTTGTGATGTCGCTGGTACCCAGAGTATCCCGAGAAGTGACAACACTTCCCCCAATGCGTTTGTCTCATCGAAGTGGTGTGTGTGTGTGTGTGTGTGTGTGTGTGTGTGTGTGTGTGTGTGTGTGTGTGTGTGTGTGTGTGTGTGTGTGTGTGTGTGTGTGTGTGTGTGTGTGTGCGTGCGTGCGTGCATGCGTTTGCCTGTGTGTGGATCATGCAAAGTTTAGATCATGTATATAAAAAACAAGTACAAAAAGTTTTAATTAAAACAAAAGCCGCGTCGATGTTACACAATGCCTAGATGCAGCTGTGCCGAAAACGTCGATGTTATAGGCACAGGACATTCCTATTGATTCGATTACTTGATGTTATTTTTGTGCAAAGTGAAAATATATCTCGGCAATTTCCCGTGTGTGGCGACGAATTTTTAATATATCTAGGCATTTTCCCGTCTGTTATTTCAGGCGGTGTATGACTGACCATGCCGCGATTGAAAAAAATATATATCTCGGCAATTTCCCGTATGTGGCGACACGTGAACGAAGCTATGCTCCCCTCTCCACATTATTGTGACGACGTATAAATTAAATATTTCATCGTGACGATTGTCATCAAATGGACGAATTTTTAATACTAGGGCATGCCCGTACTATATATATATCTAAAATTATATCCCCCCCCCTCTATTTACATGAAATGGTTTGGTCCAAAGCGAACGGCTTGCGAGTACGGTGACAATCCCCCCCCTCTATTTACATGAAATGGTTTGGTCCAAAGCGAACGGCTTGCGAGTACGGTGACAATCCCCCCCCTCTATTTACATGAAATGGTTTGGTCCAAAGCGAACGGCTTGCGAGTACGGTGACAATCCCCCCCCTCTATTTACATGAAATGGTTTGGTCCAAAGCGAACGGCTTGCGGAGTTTGGTAAAGAAATCGCCATAGCTCGGTAACTACTTGTCCGATTAATATGAAACCTTGAAAAGGCACATCCTCAGGTCCCCAGCAATATACCTGGCAAGTTTCAAGTATATCGGACCCGTGGTTGTCGAGAAACAGCGGTCACAGACAAACACACAGACATACACACATACACACACACACACACACACACACACACACACACAGATTACTGGAATTATAGATAGATATCTTGGCATTTTCCCGTCTGTTATTTCGGGCGGTGTATGACAGCATGCCGCAATTTAAACAAAATATATATATCTCGGCATTTTCCCGTCTCTTATTTCGGGCGGTGTATGACTGAGCATGCCGCGATTTAAAAAAATATATGTCAATGGACTTGAAGTTACAGGCCTTTGAGAATTCATTTCGTTCTATAAAGGGCAACTTTCATCGGATTTTCTTCCCGTTTTTTTTCAACCGAGTCTAAAACTATGTTAGCGACTGTGAAAAATGAAATGATATATCGAATTTGATTTGAAAGAAAACTGTGTGAGAGGAAGACACCACGGGCCTACAAAACAGGCCTCAAAGCTATGCGAGTTAATAAAATGGTGGATATTTGTTTATATGAAGGCTCTCCCAGAATGGGTGGAGCTTTGAGGTTTTGTCTTCTCTGCAAGAACAAGAAGAAGAAGAAGAAACGGTGGTAACAACAACAACAGCAGAGGGCACTCAATGAGCAGCGTCTGCGACGCGGCTAAAAATATATATATTCCTGAGTATTGTTTTCCACTGGAATTAGCAAAGAAGCTGAAGTGATATGTTTGGTTCATTGGTGATGAAACGAGGGAGTTGTTTGTCCCTGGATTAAAAGTGTACTTTTCATTGCAAATTTTCAGTTTATTATAATTGTTTGGTTTAAACATAGTTGAGATCAGACTTTCGTAAGCGTGCAAGAATATTAATCGCCTTTGATGCATCGCATGGTACTCTGCCATATCCAATCCACGGGCACTTTATTATGTTGCCTAGAACTCTGTTATCTCTAGTACGGGGCCGCTTAGGCACTTTGATTACTTCTGTGCTTTAATGTTTGTCTTTTGGTTTCCAGAAAGCTTTGCTGGCTCAACGAATGCTGCAAGGTCGAGCAGCAAGTCAAAGGCCAAGTTGGCAAGCCTTCTCAACTCCATGAGGGTAGCTGAAAATGATGGTGGCACACATCCGATGGTTTCTCAGAGGAAAGTTAAAGAAAGCCGTCGTAAAGCAGAAGGTTCACGAGGGCGCCGGTAAGTCTCGTGATACAGTATTAGGAACCATGTACATATTATATACAGGGAAGAGGTGGGTGGTGGGACTTAGGGGGGAAATACCTATTGGTGAGGGCAGGAGAGTCATTAAGAATGTGTTTGAAAAGGGAGAAAGTTGATTATGTTTTTGGCTAGGGGGGGGGGGGGGGGGGGAGGTAGTGCAGTTGGTGATTAAAAATGTAGCATTTAACGATTGGCACCCCTAATCTTTAATGATTGACACACAAGAGGTCAGCAAGCCTTCAACATGCAGGTTTTTTTTTACTTTCAGCCACGCATTGCTTAAGCATTTTGCAATTGTAGTGATTTCTGTCCGCACTCTCACCCAGACAAAATTCGAGTTGACAAAACTGAGGAAATGCTCCAATAATGAAATAATACTCTAAATTCAAAACCAGAGAATTGCTCGTTAGATTTTGCGATTTTCTTTTCCACCTCCCATCTTTACCTCCACCACCAGAGGGCGTCGGTTATGTTTTCACCCCTATTTGTCTCTGTCTGTTCGTTTGTGAGTAGGATATCTCAAAAAGGTATGGACTGATTCGGACGAACCTGGTGGAAAGGTTGGGCGTGTGACGAGGAAGAATTTATTAGATTTTGGTGAAGATACGTATCAGGACATGATAATTTAAAAGCGATTCTTCACCATTGAGAGATAGGGCCAAAAACATTATGTAGCACGATATCTCAAAGTTGTGGATGTATTCGGAAAAAACTTGGTGGATGAGTTGTGTAGGCATCAAGAACCCTTTTGCGCCACACAGAGTAAGTGTTAGATTCTGTGTCTCGTATCTTCACACCTTTCTCTATCATAACTGTACACAGTGCCTTGGCTTTACTGTTATTGCTATATAGGTTACCATGGTTGTGCATGGTCCAGGCAGGAGTCCACAGAGGAGATGTTCATCGTCTAGCTCTCGGCCACAACCAATTGTTCAAACTAGCAATTTCATTGAAGCCAACTTCGGTATCGGCACTCTGCAGCGGTCAATACCAGTTCTCAAGTGGTTAAGCTTTACAAGGTTACCTTTTTTATGCCTACGCCCCTGAAGGTGTTTTTTTTTTTTTTACACTTTTGCTCTACGAAGAAGCAGCAATTCCCAAGCGACGTTTGCCTGCGCTCTGCCGGGTGGGTGTCTTGTCTTAGAAGACCTTCTGCAGAAGTGTGCAATGGTTAACAGGAGTCACGCTTATTTTTTTTTTGTGGTCCGCCAGGCCACTAAACCTTTTTTTTTTTCTTTTTTTTTTGGCCAACCAGCACTGCCCGCCGTAGCATATATTATTTGCTGGCGAATCAAAGTTTATAAAAATCAGTATCTACTTTTAAATTACTATTTCTCATGATGCCTACAGATTCGGTGCTTTTCATACCAGCAACCTCACAACTTGTAAATACAGAACACTCCAGTCAGCTATTCAATTATCTACCTACTAACTTACAGCAAAATAATACTAGAACAGTTTTAATGTTTGCTGTAGAAAAATATTTTCATATATTAACCCATTTATTGCGTTTTCCAAAACATTAGCTCCACACAACTTTCAGCTATTAACAAGATAATTTTATCCATGAAATCTTGAAAATAGTACTAAAGCACATGTCACTGTAAAAACTTGAGTATTTTTTATTTGATGAGCATTCAGTTTCAAAAAATATTGGGTCAAAATTTGATGTGAAGAACAGTCAATTTAACACAGTGTGAATTTGTGTGATGAGCATGCGGCTAACGATGTGATGCGTGCATATTGCAAGCTCATGGCCTTGATTCTATATCCAGAGGTGTTGTTAGGGCCATGCACACTAAGCTCAGTCTCGCACATTTGCTGGGGCGTGTTCACCGAGCTGGATATACAACTGGAGCGCAGCTGCAGCACGCGCTCGTGGGGCAAGCAGCCGCCATGTTGGAATACCCTTCCCTTGCTAGAATGCGAGAGGTACAGGCATAGCTGAGAGTGTGATAAGCGTGAATGTATATGAACGCATATGTCTTTTTTTTAAGAATTGAGAAAGAAAGAAAAAGCAATATACAACCCACATATGGAGTTAACAACCTCATGGGAATGCCTGTGATTGCAGCCTAAATCACAGCAGAATATTGAACATGAACACAATCTTTTTACCTGAAACTACTTACCTAGCCAGCCTCCCTGGGCTAGGGTAATCCAAGATGGAGGTAATGACTAATTGCTGAGGCCACTCATTGCCTACTTACCACCACAGTGGGTCGCTCCAGCTATATATATGCCTAGTGTTGGCTTAGCGGCTAGGGTGCCAGCTTAGGATCCTAGGATCCTGGGTTCGAATCCCGGTCGATCGCTGAATTAACGCCAGGGGGGTTGACTCAGCCTGTCATCCTTCCGAGGTCGGCTAATTGAGTACCAGTTCACTGGTAATTCCCTGTTTATCATAAAATGCGACAAACAGGGTTGGCGGCAGGAAGGGCATCCGGCCGTAAAACATTGCTTCAAAAAGGGGACCAACAACAACAAACAACAACAACCACGGTGCCAGAAAAAGGCCAACCCCCGCTTTGCGGGGAAAAATGGCCTCTAAAGGTGTTTTAAAAATGTTTTTTTTAATATACAGGGTGAGTCAAAAGTAGCATCCGATTTCTGTTCATATATATATTGTTACGGTTCTCTATGCCGCCCTTAATCCCCTTATCAAGGGGGGATTAATACCCTTGTCTTTGCTGGGCCTGGCGGAACCGAGACTTGAGACGTCCCTCTCGGACACACGCGGAGTAGGGTTTCGGGACTACTTCTCACTCGTACCTAATTCCCCGCGCTGCCCTGAAAGCGAGGAAACAAGCCTCACACGAACCACGTGTGATGTGAGTACGCCGAGCGGATTGCGTACACGTGGTCCGTGCAGTCTTAATTAGTGGAACCCGATTGGAGCGATCTTATTCGTGCCACGCTTGGTCAAATGAGGAAACCACCGGAACGATCGAATCAGGAAGAAAGGAAGAACAAAAAGGGTTTAATTTCCCCCACGTATATACAAGTTCAAGGACGAAGAGACACAGAGTAGCCTTAAACAGTCTTAACTTATCCCTTGGACAATGGGCCCGTCTCACACTCACACAGGGAATTGCAGAAGGGCAGATGTTCCCCAACGCGTCGAGGCGGTCATCCAGACATGGTCCCCGTCCGGCTCTCCACGGCCCCGGCACGTCCCACGAAGATGGTGGCAGGCGAAGGCAGGGACTTGTGGCGTGTCTCCCGAACAAACAGATGATGGGGCGGAACGGCAGAGGGCGGACTTTAGCGCGGCTGGCGGTTACTCAGCCTTTCTCACTCGCGCATCTCAAATGCGCTGTATTCGATTTATAAGCGTGTCTGGCTGCGCCCGCGTATATGTAGTGTTCGCACACGCGGCCAACTCGTCTTCTTCGATCCTCCGAGCTGGTTAGCGCACGCGTTCTCGTGCAAGTTCGCTGCTCAACAGCTTTCACCGTTCATCAAGTTCTTTCGCCAATCCTTTTGCCGCAAGTCCACTCAAGGGCTTTTGCGCAGCCGGTTTTATAGCTACGCACCCCGAACCTTCTGGAACTCACTCGAACCTTCTCACCACACCCTCTGACACCACGCCGCCGTCACCACCTCCGAGCTCTGATTGGCAGCTCGTGCTTACCGTCAGCGCTTCCGCCGCTCGACCCTCGACTCCGCCCCGACCTTCCTAGGCCTGCCTCATGTTAACTCGCCCAATGATCAACCAACGTTTAGCAAAATGGATCGAGCCTACGGATGTAGAATGATCGGTAGAAGTAGGGCCTATTCTCCTGGCTCCTACTCAACGCAGACTAACAATGGAAAGGAACTACGCTCACAAATACTAAGACATAACTATACTATCGCGAGGCTACATGTTGCTCTTGTGACTAACTATGCGGGGCAAACTTTAACCTTTATTAGACTCACTTGACAGACTCAAAACCGCAACATTATATATATATAATGCAATCAAACCAGCAATCAAACCAGCAAACCAGCAAAATGCATCAAAACCGCAATCTCCCATTAAGGTACAGCATAGCTGGATGGGATACCTTAATGGCGGTTCACCACTGATGGTATGAAATCGCATAGTGACTGGTATATAACCGAAAGGTTTTCAGAGTCATAAGTGTATGCAGTACTCACTGCGTTGCCCTGATGAGCCCCAAAAGGGCGAAACCAGGTCGGTAACTGTGAGTTTTACATACACTTATGAGAGTATCTGAACTAAGATCAAAATTCTGCTCTGTCAGAGGGTTCTCTTGAGAGCTTGACAGGCAGAGCGTATGTACATGGCAGTGACGTCATTACTTGCGCTCATTGAAAGCTGGAGAACTGCACATATATTTGGATTGGTTTGCTCCTGGCTGCATCCAGGGGATTCCATATAATGAGTGGATACCAGAGGTAATGTGGCAGATGGCACTTATCGCTCCCATTAAGGTACAGCAAAGCTGGATGGGATACCTTAATGGCGGTTCACCACTGATGGTATGAAATCGCATAGTGACTGGTGTATATATATATATATATATATATATATATATATATATATATATATATATATATATATATATATATATATATATATATATATATATATATATATATATATGTATATATATATATATGTATATATATATATATATATATATATATATATATATATATATATATATATATATATATATGTATATATATATATAGTTGCGGATCTCACCGTCGGCCCCTTTTCCCCTTACCAAGGGGGGATTAGTCCCCTTGTCTGCGACTGACCGACGTGAGTCCTGAAGCTGCCCAGCTCCCTCCAGAGAGGCAGGTGAGCAACCTCGTTCGAGACCGCGGACAAGATGTTATTTGCCGAGCGGATTAGCAGCCGCGGCTCGAACCATTAGCAATACTACACCCGATCCTAAACGTTGGCCAAGTCGTGCCACAGGTATTCAATGGGGAAATCACTAAAACGAAACGGATGTAAAGGAAAGAAGGCAAGGTAGGAAGAACAGGGATTTATTACTAACTATTATGTACAAGACCAAAGAAACCAAGGAAGAAGGAAAAATACGAAAATAAAGACAGAAGGAGAAGAAGACACAGTGCAATACTACTTATCTATACAGTCTTACTTAAAACCCCAGGACAACACGGACGAACAGACGACAGTCAGACTTACACGGGGATGATGACAGGACTGGCAGGAGGTTCGTTCATCTGGCGAGGTTCCGTTCCGACCCACGACTCTCTCTCTCTCTCTCTGTCGGTAGCCCTGGGATTCTCCTCTCCAGTACCTCAAACCCAGCTCCAGCCTCGAACCCAGCTCAGCAGCATGCACCCCGCTCTCGTACCAGTTCTTGTACCAGCCAAGTAGCATGTCCTCTCGTATGTCCTCTCTTGCGTGATTGTCGCACGCATATATCAAGCGGGGTCGTGACACACCCTCGGCCGTTTGAGTACCGCCCCCGTGCTCTGTTTTGGTGGCCTTATATGGCAATGCCACAGTCTTGTTACCTTATTTGGGTATGGAGCTGAACAGCCCCGCCCCGCCCCCCTGTGGCGAGCCACGGGCTTGTAGCCTTACTTGGGCATGGAGGTGAACAGCCCCGCCCCCCCGTGGCGAGCCACAGGCTTGTCTCTTCTCGGCGACCCCGCCCTTCTTGTCCAAACAGAGCACGGAGCACATATTCACTTTGACGGCGAAAGCTGCTTCCAAACCAGGGCCAGTTGAGAGGGCGCGCACCCCACGCTTGTCCAGCGGTTTTGCACAGAGAGGGAGAGTTTGGCTGGGAAATGCAATCCTTGAAGGGGACCTATCTTATGTCATCTATCTATAATTCCAGTAATCTCTGTGTGTTTGTTTGTACGTTTGTACGTTTGTACGTTTGTACGTTTGTTTGTCTGTGACCGCTGTTTCTCGACAACCACGGGTCCGATATACTTTTAACTTGCCAGGTATATTGCTGGGGACCCGAGGATGTGCCTTTTCAAGGTTTCATATTAATCGGACAATTACTTACCGAGCTATGTCCAAAAAACGATTCAACCAATCAGAGAGCAGCGAACTATCGCGTGTGCCGAACGTGGCGGACACACTCTGCCTCGGATGGCACATTTGAGAGCGTATTCATTTATTTCACGTTTGCAAACTATGTTGGCGCTATGTTGGCGTTAAACGATGTTTTAAAACTAATAAAAACCATTTCATGTAAATAGAGGGGGGGGGGGGGGGGGATTGTCACTGTACTGTGTACTCGCACGAGCAGATGGCGGAAGTGCCTGACCGCCAAGTGAAGTCCGAGCAACTCGCGGTCGAAGGTACTGTAACGGCGTTCGGGCGGGCGAAGCTGCCGGCTAAAGAACGCCAGCGGTTGCCAAGCTCCGTTTTAAAACTAATAAAAACCCCGGGGGGATTGTCACTGTACTCGCAAGCCGTTCGCCGTTCGCTTTGGCGTTGCGAATGGACCAAAACATTTCATGCACCAAACCATTTCATGTAAAGCGTTCGCCGTTCGCTTTGGCGTTGCGAATGGACCAAAACATTTCATGGACCAAACCATTTCATGTAAATAGAGGGGGGGATATAGTTTTAGATATAGATATAGTACGGGCATGCCCTAGTTTGGTGGAATGCAGTCAATTAATGGGAAACACAGCCTTAAACTAATACACATAATAAGGAAATAACTATTGAGAAGGGTATATGATTTTCTACGTGCATGTATATGGACTAACTACGGTGCACTCATTTCAATTAACAGCCAATTAAAAGGGGAAATGTACACAGGAATTTTAATACTAAATTTACAAAGTGAAGGTTCTAAAAACCATAACAATATATATTTCTGTCAGTTGATTGTTTGTTTGCCATTTGTATTACAGTGTACAAGAAGGTAGAAATAAATGAATGACATGTTTATCTAACCATTTATTCGGGGGAAAATTATTACGGAAGTGTACCAAGCTGTTTTCCTTGCAATTATCAAAGTGCCCTCCCTCGTTATCGCTCATGAAAGACCTTGTTTATCGTGAAAAGCCTCGTACCATTCAGGAATTGAAGGCTCAAATCACTGCAAAGTTTGAGGAAATTGATATCGAACTGTGCAAGCGTGTGTGCCACTCTGTGCCTGCTCGGCTGCAATTGTGCATCGATCACGAGGGAGGGCACTTTGAAAATTGCAAGTAAAACAGCTTCGTACACGACCGTAATAATTTTCAAAAGAATAAATGGTTAGATAAACATGTCATTCATTTATTTCTACCTTCTTGTACACTGTAATACAAATGGCAAACAAACAATCAACTGGCAGAAATATATATATATATACATATATATATATATATAAAACTGTGAGAAATAGTAGAAACTCCACAGTACGAGCAGGGCGTCTCATTTGCATTGAATAAATAATCGGGAGATTAAATCAGACGCGCACGTAGCTTCAGGACTTCGATCTTTAATTTTTGACAAGCTTTCGACCAACAAAGGTCTTCTTCTGAGTCTACAAAAACAGCAGGCATGTATATCAGTCATGTATGTATAGTGATATGTGTGTAAGATGTGCGATATGTGTAGAAAATGCATACAAAAGGAAGAGCCACGCCAAAGCTCACTCACCGGCCCCAAGTTCAACGGAAGTGAAGCGCACCTTACAGTTACCGTTTGCATTACAGTTCCGGTGCACGTGCATATACTAATATAGAGATACAATGATACATACATACATAAACACACAAGCATATATTCACATACCATTTATATTCATATAATATATTTACAGTATATATTTATATAAATGACATATAAAGGTAGAATGAATGAATGGGTGAATGTATGAATGAATGAATGAATGAATGGGTTACGGTTAACAATTTGATTGGGTTGATGTAGGAACATGCTTTAATCATCAAAATTTATGCCATGAGGGATTTTTGTCCGAAGTTTATGTTTCCAAAAGGACTCGCGTTTCAGAATCGTGGTGTGTGATCGATTTGTGATTGATTCAATGGCAGAGATTTGAATGTCATTTATAGAGTGATCCGGTTGATTAAAGTGTATCGTGTAAGGTAGAGATTGGACACTGGTCGGACACTCAGGGACCTCTTGGTAAAAGCAAAGCACCCACAGCCCCACAACAAACAAACTAGGATCCCTGGCTTCTATAAATGCACAGCAAAAAAATGTATTATTCACAAGCATTTACGAGAAGGAAACAAATTTTGTAGTTCTAGCACTGGACAAAAATTCCCCATCACCTCCTATATGAACTGCAAGTCTACATGGGTCATATACCTAATCACTTGCCAAAAGTGCAACAAACAATATGTTGGAAAAACTGAGAATACACTCTACACACGATTTAATAACACCCGGTCAGAAATCAATAACTTCCACACCAGTCAGTTTTCTATACAGGTATGAAAGATTTACACCGAGAATCTTCCTCAGGACACACTATACGTACACACACCATAAAATAAATAGTTATAACGAAAATACAAATGGGAACAATTACTCACGGATGTCGAGATTCCTCCAAATATCTTTCAGTGTAGTGTGAAACAGCATTAGCGACTGTTTAAAAAGGTAATCGTATGTTTTTGTGGTTTATTATATTGTTACTTCTGGTAGTGACCGTTGCTCCCAAAAAATACCACTATAAGCTATTTATACATGTTAACACAGCATTTCCTCAAGGAGGAAACACCCCTCTGGGATAGGAACTATTATTAGTATTAATATTGTTTTGTAATAACGTTAATATTATACTATTATCAAAAGCGTTATTACTTTTGTTATTAGAAGTGGCTTTGGAGAAACGCCATGATAAAGCTATCTTAACATGGATATACACTTCAACACGCAACCCCATTGGTGAGAAAACCTCCTTGGGAAGGGAAGAGAGGGGGGGAATTTAATTTGCTACAACCTCCATCGTGTGACCCTTAGTCTCCCTGTCAAGTTTGGTTGAGATTGGATAAGTAACGACTCAATGTGTCGCGGTCAAAAATCGTCAGACAGACAGACAGACACCAAATTGCGTATTTTAGTATGAGAGTAAATTCACGTCCAGCTTTTGGAATTTCTTCATAATATAACTGAATGTGATAGAAAAGGTCTTGCAGTGATGAATTTTGGTTTGGTGACGTTTGTCTCTCTTCGTGAGACTGCCTTTGTGACTGCACTTTCTGGTTACTGCTTGCATACTCGGGGCTGTTTTAGCTGTCTTCAATGCAGTGCTTGTCATTTGTGCCCTCAAGGCTCCTTTATCTGTGTCTATGGGATCATACCACCGATGTGGCACTTGGTTTGCCTTGACACCCTCAGCGCTATTCTGCCTGTGCCCACTGTGCTGCCCTGCCTGTTGCAGTTACACCTGAGGCTCTTCAGCCCAAACAACTTATAATTTGCTCAAATGGCTCTGCAAGTAGTTGGCTGCTCAATTTGATGTATTTCCCCCAGCTCCCTCTCCATGTGGCCTCCTCCTCTCAGCAACTTCAAAGAGATCTTATTTATCATGTTACTTACTGTCCTTTTAATCCATCCACCTCCACCCCCTTTTGATTTTATGACTTCCTTTTATTATTTAGCTTCCCCTGCTGGCCTACAGCATAAGCAGTAATTATTGTTGGTTATTTATTATTCTGTGTTAAAAGAAAAAAAGAAAAAAAAAGAGAACCATGACAATTTAAACGACACATGGGCAGGGTACAGCCCGAAGTGGAGATCGGTTTCTGAGGTTTGGGACATGGAATGTAGGGACAATGACAGGGAGATGACAGGAGAAGACAGGAGAAGGTGGAAGAAGGTGGAAGGAAGACAATGACAGGAGAAGTGGTGGAAGTATTGATCAGAAGAAGAGTGGACATATCTTGTGTGCAAGAGACGAGATGGAACGGAAGTGGTGTGAGAATGGTGAAGTGGAGGCAGGGACAGAAATACAAGTTTGTGTGGCAAGGGTGCCCGGAGGGCGTGAATGTTGTTGGTGCCCTGTTTTCTGAGGAGTTTGTAGCCAGTGTGGTGGTGAGTGTGACTAGAGTGAGTGATCGGTTGATGATGGTGAAAATGATGATTGGAAAGCTCTTGGTGAACGTCATCTCGAGATATGCTCCGCAGGTTGGTCCGAGCGATGAAGAGGACAGGTTCTGGTGTGCGATAGAGAAGCTGATGGAAAACGTGAAAGATGAGGAAGTTGTTGTGGTAGGAGGAGACCTAAATGGACATGTGGGAAGGAGTATGGACGGTTTTGAGGGAGCTCATGGGGGTTACGGATATGGTGTGAGAAATGGAGAAGGTGAAAGGATTTTAGAGTTTGCTGATGGAGCTGATTTGTTGATTTGTAATACTCAGTTCCAGAAAGAGGATAATAAGCTTGTTACTTACACGTCAGGTGGGTTGACGACAACCGTTGACTACCTGATGGTGCATAGGCGAGATAGGGGGCACCTCCGGGACACAAAGGTGAGCCTGGGGGAGGAGGCTGTTTCACAGCACCAATTGGTTGTCTGCGACATAAGGGTGAAAGGTGCGAGGAGAGCTCGGTGGGTGAAGTACCAACCGAGAATGAAGGTGTGGGAGGTTGAAAGAGGTGACAGTAAGGGAGGCATTAAAAGAGAGGCTTAGTAGGGTCGAGGATGATGTGGTTGAGCTTGAAAGTGGTTGGATGTCAATGAAAGATGAAAATGAAAAAGCGGGAGGGCCGACGGGAGTTGTGGGAAATATGTTGAAGGCAGCGGGAAATTGGGATGTGAAGAGAATGACAGAGATCTGTAATCTGTTGGTGAAAGAAGGCCGCATTCCAGTGGATTGGGAACTGAGTACCCTCGTCCCTCAAAACAAGGGGAAAGGTGACCCTCTGGCGTGTGGCTCGTACCAAGCGATAAAGTTATTGGAGCAAGGAATGAAGGTATTGGAAAGGGTGTTGGAGAGGAGGATAAGGAAGAAGGTGAAAATCGACGAAATGCAGTTTGGATTTATGCCAGGAAGAGGAACGACAGACACGCTTTTTATTGTGAGGCAGTTGCAGGAGAAGTACATGGAGAAGAGGAAGAAGTTGTTTCTTGGGTTTCTTGATCTGGAGAAAGCATTCGATAGGGTTCCACGCGAAGTATTGACATGGGCATTGAGGAAGTTAGGAGTGGAGGAATGGTTGATCAGAGTAGTGATGGCAATGTTCAAAATAGCGCACACAGCTGTAAGGACGAAGGACGGGAACAGTTGTGAGTTTGAGGTGAAGGTGGGAGTGCATCAGGGGGCGGTACTAAGTCCACTACTATTTGTAGCTGTGATGAAGGCGCTGGCTCAGAACGTAAAGGAGGGTTTACTGTGGGAATTGTTGTATGCAGATGATCTGGTGTTGATTGCGGAAAGTATGGATGGACTGAAGGAAAAGATGAACAAGTGGAAGGAATGTATGGAGACAAAAGATCTGAAGGTGAATATCGGAAAGACGAAGGTGATGGCAAGTGGTAAAGCATGTGGTGAGGTGGAAAGAACTGGGAAGTGGCCATGTGCTGTGTGCAGGAAGGGTGTCGGAGTGAACTCCATTCAATGTACAATGTGCGCTGAGTGGGTTCATCAAAAATGCAGTGGTCTGAGAGGGTCATTAACCAGTGTGGCAGCTACATTCAAATGTAAGGTGTGCACAGAGGGAGCTGCAGATGGAGGAAATGTTGAGTTGGATCTTGGAGACGGTGTGAAGCTGGAAGGTGTGAAAACATTTTGCTACCTCGGAGACATGCTGAATGGAGAAGGTGGATCAGACTCGGCAACGGTTGCAAGAGTGAGATGTGCATGGAAGAAGTTTCGGGACCTGAGTGGCGTGCTGATGAGGAGGGGAGTGTCGTTGAAGCTGAAGGGAAAGGTGTATGCTGCATGTGTGAGAAGTGTTATGATTTATGGGAGCGAGACATGGGTAATGAACGTCGAGCAGCAACGAAGGCTGGAAAGGGTGGAAATGCGAATGCTTGGGTGGATGTGCGGAGTATCGTTGAGAGAGAGGAAGACAAATGATGAATTGCGAAAGATGATGGGATTAGAGCCTGTGATTGATGCTGTGAAGTGGAACAAGTTGAGATGGTTTGGTCATGTGTTGAGGAAGGATGAAAGTGACTGGTTGAGAAGAATGATGGAAATGAATGTGGAAGGAAGAAGAGGATGGGGAAGACCGAGAAAGACTTGGCTAAAGATGATGGAAGAAGAAATGCGGGCAAGGGGGTTAACAAGGAGAGATGCAGAAAATAGGGGAAAATGGAGAAGATTGTCATGGGGACCGCAAGGCTAACCCCCACTCTAGCAGGAAAAATGGCCTTAAAATGCATGTTGTTGTTGTTGTTGTTGTATTTATTATTCTGTGTCATTTGGTAATTGTTCTTGTATGCCTATATGTATATTTTTACAATCATTGCTAATTTTGCTTCTGTGGTGCAATATGAGTCAAAATTAAAGCATTTTGAAGATTAAGAAAACGGGTATCTACTCAATGGAGTCGTCTGACCTTGCATTAATCAATGTATGCCTCTCCGCCCTGGGCCTTGCATATTGAGCCCAGAGGTGCATGACAGTATCGTGCAGAAATTTTAATCTGGTTCTTGCCACTTGTCAGTCTTTCCAACAACGAAATATTTTGCACATCCTGCTCAATTAGAAACATTTTATGTGGACATTGCAACGTAGTAAAAACAATGTCAAAGTAATGGACAGGCTTGATTTCTGCATAGCAAATATTCACCAACCAAGGCTTTGCAAGCAAATGCCACACTCAGAGAGGTGAATGAGAAGAGAGCCAGGAGATGAAAGATATTCAAATAACGTAATTTGCACCGATTATTAATTGCCAGGCTGACAGGAAGGCCCAGATGTATGCACGCTCGTGTCTAAGCCGCCTAGCTTTGGTTTGAATCCTGACCCAGCTAAAAACGGTCATCCAGGTGTTTGACAGGTCGGGCGATTCATCAATGTGTGCGCCTTCATCAACGTTAAACTGAGCGTCCTGTCTGCCGACATGAGCTGGTGGGCGTTAAAGATCCCATGGCATATTTTACGAAGCGTAGGCGAGCTATCGCCAGGACCATGGCCAAATCCCAAAATCCTGCACTAACTACTGCTGGTTAGAGATGGCAAACCGCCCAGCATGATATTTGCCAATAGACTGCTTTGGCAGAACCAATGCTCTGCAACACAGAGTGTGGTACATCAGTCAGCCAATTGCCATGTGCATCGATTACCATAATGAAGCAGTTCTCAATCTGCGGGCCGCATGACACCTGATCAGCACACTACTGCTGCTCAAGTGACATCCTGTTTAAACAAACAAAAAAAGAAGCAGAAAGAGGCAAAGATGCTGGGATTTTTTCCCCCTGAACCAGAAATTGTGCAGTAACCAATGAGCCTGCTCTAAAAAGTCATGTGCCTTGTGTACAAGTGCCTCACAAATCAAAACTTTGCATTGATAAATTTTCAAATTGTGTTTTGGAATCGATTTATTTATAGGGTTAAAGGTATTGTAGAATATTGATTAGCCTGTCCCCCGCTCAGTGGGAGACGGTCTTTTGCAATCACTTCTGTCTGTCTGTCTGTCTGTCTATGTCTGACCGGGCCACAACCTTTTTTTACCATTCGAGCTTTTGTCATCAAAATATCAACAAAGGTTTATTATGAGAATATGAGGATGACAAATGAATAATTTGGTCAAATGGTCAACGTCACATAAAATTGACCATTTTCATGCAGTTGAGCTGAAATTTTAAGAATTTGTATATTGGGTCACTGACTTGGTTCACCAATCAAAAGCTACGAGTAGAAGCCATTTGATTTGAGGTCAAAGGTCAAGGTCACAAAATCATTAATTTCCATCTGATTGACTTGAAATTTGAGTTGGGTTCGCATATTTCCTGGTACAGTTATCTAAATGTGTGGAACAAGCCCAGACTGAGAAAGGTCATTGCACTGGCATTTAAAGTTGGTGGGCCTTCAATCAGTATAGAATCGTTCTATTTGTGAGCATTGAAAAGAAAGTCGAAGCATGTACGTTCCAATTAATGTCACTTCGTGAACAGACTTTTTGAAAAACTGCCGTCAGGGAGACGCTTTCGTGCTCGATGGATGAATAAGAACATTTTCAGTCATTTGTACCATGTGCAATTCAAGGGCTAAATTCAAATTCTTAGCCTTTTTGCTGTTTAGTACTTTTTCCATATTTACCCTTGCCAGAGGAGAGGGTATTGCATTTGAGTCCATCTGTCTGTTTGTCTGTCTGTTTGTCTGTCTGTTTCTTACTTTCGAAAATCGAAGATTTTGCAAGTATATTGGTTGGTCTTGTGCATTATTCTGTCTGTCTGTCAGTCTGTCTGTTTGTTTGTTTGTTTGTCTGTATGTAGGTCACCAACAGGTCACAATTTTCAACCAATCTTCACGAAACTTCACCAAGCTGTCGAGGTCATCACAATTGAGCAGCCTATTGATTTTGAAGTCAAAGTTCAAAGGTCATATGGAGGTCAAATTTCTAAAATCGCCATTTTTAATCCAATTGGCTTGTAAATTGAACAGCATTTCCACATTGAGTCACTAAATTGGGAATCCAACTAGTTTTGAGGTCAAAAGGTCAAAGGTCAACTCAAGGTCAAATTTCCAAAATCATCAATTTTCATCTGAAAAACCGTCGATTTGCATATCTGGTCACTGAATTCAACCACCAATTATATTTTAGGCCAACATAGGCCAAAAGGTCAACATCGGCCAAATTTCTAAAATCCTCAATTTTCATCCGATTAACTTGAAATTTGAAGAAGATTTGCATACTCGGTCACTAAATTCAACCACCATGTATTTTTGAGGTCAGCATAGGCCAAAAGGTCAACATAGGCCAGGTTTCTAAGATCCTCAGTTTTCATCTGATTGACTTGAAATTTCAAGAGGATTTGCATACCAGGTCACTGAATTCAACCACCAATTATTTTTGAGATCATCCTAGGCCAACAACCTATTTTAGGGATTTCGCAAGTATCGTGCTATGCACAACATATTTCTTGTTTGTCCGTTTGTATGGACAGAATAAATATGATTTTCTCTGCAACCGTTGATCCGATTGACAGAAAATTTTCACCACAGGTGCACCTCCTACTCTAGAAAATTGTAATGATAATTATGACATCATAGGTCACGTGGTATGGGCGCCATCTTTGAAAAACCAAAAAACTTTGCACCTGTGGGGGTTACCCCATTGAGACATAATCCACAGGCATGGGACCAGTGGGGCTATTGATGGTATGGGCGTAGCGTGCACTCGGTTGTTGGAGCCACGCCCCCTTAAGAGTGATTTGTGTGATAAAAGATGCGTGAGTTCCTGTATAAGTTTAGTTCTATTGGAATAAAGGAGCTTTGAACAAGCCAAGAAGTGTCTCGCCCTCTCGTTGTCCGCAACTCCTACATTGGTGACTCCATCTTGCTCTCGAACATTTTCGGAGCTTCAAACGAACATGGCGACGAGCGCAGTTTCGATTAAACTGCCGGAGTTTTGGGAACGACAAGCTGCCGTTTGGTTCGCACAAGCTGAGGCCCAATTCGCCATTCAGAGCATTTCTGCTGACGACACGAAGTATAATTATGCCGTGTCTGCGCTCAGCGGCTCCACTGCGACCAGAGTGGTGAGCCTTCTCCAGGATCCTCCGAAGTGCGGCAAGTACATGATGCTAAAGGCGCTGCTGCTCGAAACCTTCGAGCTCACTGAGGCCGAGCGCGCCTGCCAGCTACTTTCTCTGCCCGGGCTGGGTGATTCCAAGCCGTCGGAGCTGATGGACCACATGTTGTCTCTCCTGGGCAGCCACCGACCATGTTTCCTCTTCAAAGAACTGTTCCTGCAACAGCTGCCAGGTCAGGTACGGACAGCCCTGGCCAACTCGTCTGTTAAGGATATCCGCGCCCTGGCCAGGGAAGCAGACAAGTTTTTCTCCGCCAGACAGCAATGTAGTGCAGCTACATGGGACCCCGGCCCCGTCGAGCCTACGCCGCTGGCGGTCACCGTCGCGGCCGCCATTACGGCCCAGCGGCGGAAGGCCCCATGCTTGTGCTTTTACCACGCAATGTTTGGGCCCAAGGCCAAGGCATGCTGGCCACCCTGCAGCTTCAGCGAGTTGGGAAACGGGGTGGCCGGCTCTTGTTAACTGCCATGAGCGTCGGCCGTTCGGGCAGTTTGTTGTTCATTTCGGACACCGACTCCAGACGTCGTTTCCTCTGTGACACACGGGCCCAGGTGAGCATTCTACCTGCGTCGGCATTGGACCGGGAGGCCATGAGTCACGGCCCCGCCCTGGAAGCCGCCAACGGCAGTGCTATTCAGACTTTTGGCAAACGGGTCATGGCACTGTGCTTTGGCGGGCAGCGGTTTACTTGGGATTTTGTCACGGCGAGGGTGTCCACCCCCTTGCTGGGCGCTGATTTCCTCTGCGCCAATGGCCTATTGGTGGATGTTAAAAATCGGTGGCTCATTAATGCGGAGACATTCAGTTCACTTCCATGCTCGCTGAGCGGCTTCGCCTCGACGAGGCTTGCGTGCACGCTCTCGACCTCTGATGAGTTAGCTCGCCTCCTCACCGAGTTCCCGGCGCTTACACGGCCCATGTTTTCGGCCGTTGTCGTCAGACACCGGGTGGAGCATCACATTCCGACCACCGGCCCGCCTGTCTACACCCTGGCTCGATGCCTTGACCCGGGGAAACTCGCTATCGCAAAGGCGGAGCTCGACACGTTGGAGCTTCTTGGCATCGTGCGACGGTCCGACAGCCCGTGGGCCTCGCCTCTCCACATTGCACCAAAGCCGGGTGGCGGTCAGCGCCCGTGTGGGGATTATCGCCGACTTAACGACGCCACTACCCCTGACCGCTACTCAATCCCGCACATCCAGGATTTTTCTGCCCGCTTGGCCGGTAAAGTTTTTTTTTCTAAGGTGGACCTCGTTCGTGGTTACCACCAGGTCCCCGTCCGGCCGCAGGACGTTCCTAAGACCGCGGTGATTACACCGTTTCGACTTTTCGAATTCCTCCGTATGCCTTTTGGGCTCAAGAACGCGGCCCAGGCTTTCCAGCGCCTGATGGACAGCGTGTTGCGGGATTTGCCATTTCTGTTCGTCGACCTGGACCATATCCTCATCGCCAGCGCTTCCAGGACGGAGCACATGCTTCCCCTCCGAGTGCTCTTTGAATGCCTCAGTCAGCACGGCCTTATCATTAACCCGGCCAAGTGCTTGTTCGGGGTGGCCTCAATTGACTTTCTCGGCCACCGCATCACGAGGGAGGGGGCCGTCCCACTACCATCTAAAGTGGAGGCTATGAAGGGTTTTCCTCGCCCCTTCACCATGAAGGCCCCGCAGGAGTTTTTGGGCATGGTGATCTTTTACCATCGTTTCGTGCCACGGGCGGCCCAGCTCATGCGGCCCCTTTATGAGGCCCTCAAGGGCAAGTCTACCAAACGCGCCATCGACTGGACCGAGGAGATGGCCAAGGCTTTCACGGACGCTAAACTGGCCCTCGCCAGCGCAACCATGCTGGCGCATCCGTCGCCCGACGCACCGATTGCTCTCACCACGGACGCTTCAGACTACGTGGTTGGCGCCGTGCACGAGCAGTGGGTCAACGGGGCCTGGCAGCCGCTTGCCTTTTTTAGCCGACAGCTCCGCCCTAATGAATGAAAGTACAGTACCTTCGATCGTGAGCTCCTAGGCCTCTACCTAGGTGTCCAACACTTCCATTACTTGTTGGAAGCATGCCCGTTCACGGCGTTTGTGGACCACAAGCCCCTGGTTTTTGCCATGGCCAAAGTCTCGGAGCCGTGGTCTGCCCGTCAACAACGCCAGCTCTTCTTCGTTTCCGAGTTCACGACGGACATCCAACATGTTGCTGGGAAGGATAATACGGTCGCCGATTGTCTCTCCCGGTCCATAGTTGGCGCGGTTCACCTTGGCATCGACTACGCCCACATTGCGGCCGATCAGATGTCCGACCCGGATGTCCAGGCCTGCAGGGCATGCCGTTCAAGGACACAGGCACCACGCTATTGTGCGACGTATCTTTGGGGCAGCCTCGCCCCGTCGTACCCACAAGCTGGAGACGGCTGGTGTTCGATGCCATCCACGGTCTTTCTCACCCGGGCAGGAAGGCGTCGCAAAAGTTGGTGGCGGCGAAGTTTGTTTGGCACGGGCTCAGGAAGGATGTGCGCGACTGGGCCAACACCTGCGTCGAGTGTCAACGCTCGAAGGTGCATCGCCATACCCAGGCCCCATTGGCGCCATTCACAGTGCCCGAGCGACGGTTTGACCAGGTTAACGTGGACCTGGTGCCTCACGATGGGCCTTTCCCCGCTCTGGAGGCCGGGGACAAGTCCTTCGTGGTCGACATCGGCGGCAAACCGGACCACCTTTCGGTGGACCGCCTCAAGCCGGCTCACTTGGACCTAGACCAGCCCCCTCGGTTGGCTCAACCCGCACGGCGGGGCCGTCCCCCGTCGGTTAAGTCCCCGGTTGGCCCGCCTACCGCCAAGCCGCTAACAGTCCCTCCTCGGGTCATCAGGGGTCGTTTCGGCCGGGTGGTTAAGGCCCCCCGAAAACTGACATTGCCCGTGCGAGTGAATTCTGGGGGTGGGGGGGGGGGGCATGTGGGGGTTACCCCATTGAGACATAATCCACAGGCACGGGACCAGTGGGGCTATTGATGGTATGGGCGTGGCGTGCGCTCGGCTGTTGGAGCCACGCCCTCTTAAGAGTGATTTGTGTGATAAAAGATGTGTGAGTTCCGGTATGAGTTTAGTTCTGTTGGAATAAAGGAGCTTTGAACAAGCCAAGAAGTGTCTCGTCCTCTCGTTGTCCACAACTCCTACACACCTCTAGATCTCCAAAAGCGCTGCATAGAAAAAATTGAGACATGGCTCATTGTGAAGAACTCCCCATGGGGAATAACACATGTTAATGATGATGTCACAGGTGCCTCTATTATGACATCATAATTCAACAAGTACAAAACTTAATCCGATCAAGATGAAATTTCTTGAGCGTCATCTCGGGATAAATTGGTGTAGAAAAAAAAAGTAATTATGACGTCATATGTCATGTGGTTCAGCCGCCCTATTTGGTTTCACACAAAAGCCTTAAAAACCACCAAAAAACAACAACCTGGCAAGGGTCTGCAATCTCTGATTGCTCTTTCTTGTTTTACACTGTTTTCTTATTCCATTTGATGATTTATGTTTATTTCATGATGTTTTAACCTATGGTGTCATCGAAAAGGAATTTCCTTGGATACGGGACAATAAAGATTATTATTTTTAATTTTTTAATTATTATCATTATTATTATTATTATTATTATTATTATTATATTGAGTCAATGAAGCCTATTGTTACTGAGGTCAAAAGGTAAAGGTCGCCTAAATTTATTTGGATGTTTTTGTCACGTTTAGCATATGGAAGAAGAATAATTCTGAATACAAAGCAGACGCGGACGAGCTTTGCATTTTCAGATGCTTTCTTGTTTGTTTGTATTGCATTATGTCAGATATTAAACAGACACAAAACATTGTTTAAAAATCGCACCCGTGTCCACAGAAAGTGGTTCTCTTTGGCATTTTTAATATGAATAGGCAAAGACTAGAAATGAAAGAAACCCTTTGGAATTACCCTTTAGAATTACCCTTTAGAATTACCCTTTCGAATTACCCTTTCGAATTACCCTTTCGAATTACCCTTTCGAATTACCCTTTAGAATTACCCTTTAGAATTACCCTTTAGAATTACCCTTTAGAATTACCCTTTAGAATTACCCTTTAGAATTACCCTTTAGAATTACCCTTTAGAATTACCCTTTAGAATTACCCTTTAGAATTACCCTTTAGAATTACCCTTTAGAATTACCCTTTAGAATTACCCTTTAGAATTACCCTTTAGAATTACCCTTTAGAATTACCCTTTAGAATTACCCTTTAGAATTACCCTTTAGAATTACCCTTTAGAATTACCCTTTAGAATTACCCTTTAGAATTACCTTTTAGAATTACCCTTTAGAATTACCCTTCAGAATTACCCTTTATAACCCATTAGAAATACCCTTGTAGAACCCTTTAGAATTAAACATGGTGGGTTAGAAAGGCTCTTCGTTTTTGCTAGATGGATGGACATAGCCAAATATTGAAGTGGCTTCACCACTTAAAAATGGACACACAGTAAGTAAGGTGTGTGGGTGCAGCCCACCTAACACATCGAGAGCTGAAAGTGTGGCCCAGTATGGTAAATAGCTTTACAACCACTTAGGCCATGGGGCATAGGGCTAAAATGTGCTCAATTTGACAATTTCGTGCAACAACGCAGGGGATTACTTAAAATTGCTGTAGATGGGTTGGGGATGTGCTCCTGAACAAGAAACACCATGTCCCCAGACACCAGGGGTGCTCATTAATTTTTAACGCGCACTTGATGAAAATGCAAGTAAATATATATTCATCAACTATACGTTACTGCATTTTCTTTTATTTCTGGATAGTTTGAGGAGTAAAATGAAAAAAATTGATTGTGATATTGTTTCTAGACCTCCTTTTCACTAAAATACACCAATAAACATGATATTTTTGTATCTAGATAGTCATAGCGATAAGTTGAAAATGAATCCAATCTGAAAATATGGTCCGCCGCAGCTGAAACACATGTTGTGCCGCAAATAAATCATTTTTATTTTACTTTTTAAAAATTAACTTCTCACTTCTACCTTCTATGATCAGTTCATCTTCTTTGATTTGAAGAATGGCAATGAGTGGCAGTTGACGGCTGACTCCTTTTACTTTTTAGAAGATTCATTTTCAACTTATTTATTTAAAACAGTACAACATGTATACATTACGCATGTCATGGAAAGTGCTTGCATGATTAACAGTGTTTAAGAGTACTGTTACTTTTGCTTCGTTTCCATGTTCAATACATAATGTATACATGCCAGGATAAGGCAGACAGACATAAATAATTGAGACAATCAAATTTGTTTATGATATCCATTACATTATAATTTACATCATTGTTCAATTTACAGCTTTCAAGTTTGAGAAATTCGTACTATTAACTATATTCACAGGTATAAGGTCGAAATCATGAACACAGGACTTTCATTTAAAAAATGATTGTACTTAAGAATAAATTAATTTTAAACATGTCAACCACACATAGATGACAATCAGTGAAAAAATCACTGATCATCCAGGATTCGAACCTGGGAACCTGCGCTTTACTAGTGCGACGCCCTAACCAACTGAGCTATACGATCAGATGGAGAAGAACGGATGATTTTAAATCAATAGGTCTTCAGTTCTAGTCCCGTTTTGAGTGATTAGAATTTAACTTTTTTTCAACAAATATGAAACATGTATTTATTTTCTTCCTACCTACCAACCATTGAATTATTGTCTAAACATAAATATACACAATTGTTTTCATTTTTTTTCTTCCAGTTACTTGTATACCCAATTTTTTCTGACAATATATTTAAAAATATATATAATACAACAATTATATTTTTGTTTGGCCTTTAGGATATCATGGGATGGAACGTGCAATTTGATGCAACAATAAAAACTTGTGCCATCTCACGTTGGTATTTGCCCCAAATAAAGCCGGCAGCATCATCCATGCATTGACAAAATAGCGGTCACACTCAAAGTAACTGTGCAAGTAAACATTTGCACCTTAAAAGTATACATGCACACTGTGCACAAAAAATTGTCGATAGCTCCGCCGTCTTCCAGGATTTTTTGAGAAACTGTTTAGAACAAAGTCCACATGTTATTTTTTTAAATTGTCGATAGCTCCGACGTCTTCAAGGATTTCTCGGGAACTGTTAAAAACAAAGTGGGGTTTTTTTTCCGCCACCAAGACGGCAAAGTGTTTTTTCATATCTAATGTATTTCATTGATATTCAGTTGTTGTTTTTCTACTCAGATCAGTGAGTAAATTTTCTTTTTTGCCTCAATAGTAGGTGACGTTTTTTTTCTTCAAAAAACTTCCATGTCCCCCCCCCCCCCCCCCAAGAATCTATTGGTGCATCCCTTGTTATACATTTGTACAAGCTTTGCTAGTAAAAATATTAATGACCATGACCACCGCGCAAAAAAACAACAACAAAACAAAAATACAAAATAAAAATAAACTCAACATGTGTTTATTGTTTATAATTATAGAGTTTAAAATTTTGCAAACATCTGTCTTTTTTAGTAACAAATATCAAATCATGGTTTTTTTAACAACTTCTCCGACAAGGTAAACATACTTTTTATTACCATCATTTACAGGACAGTAAGAAGTACCTACCGTACAATTTAGTAAAAATGTGTAGTCTACATGTACAAAATTATTTCTTAATTCTTTGTGGATCCTAAAAACTGTAATGAGGTGTGACATGAGCCTGATGACATAAACCACAATATCCCCACATATCATGATACTATTACTAAAGTAAAAGAGCATGCTTGCAATAGTACGATTTGTATTATAAATTGTAGTCTTGAAATAGATAAACAAAATCATAAAATGTACATTTCATCATGCATGACTTGCTGAGTCTGCTGTACATTTGTCAATTGAATTTGAAGATACTACTCTTCTAAGGCCAACTCCAAATCTTCCGGAACTTGTTACTAACTTGCTTGAATCAAGCATGATGATTTATTTGATCATGATATATGGCAATGTAATGTGAATTCTATCATCACGATCAGATTCTATCATCATGATCATGTCTATGTTTGCAGAACAATTGAAACTTTTGGCTAAACTTAAAGCTTACTAAAAAAATTACTACATAATCATATTAACTTACCATGAGATGTAGATGTTTCGGTCTTTTTCTCCTTCAGCCTGTTCACTTTACTGATGTCACAAAAGCGACGTGAACAATCATAATGGTAGCCAATGTTGGGATTTTCTGGTTTGGCTTCAATGCAGGATTGTGTATCGGCAAAATCAAGCCCCAGCTTTACCGCACAGTCGGCCAGTAAATCGCGTTCTTTACAGTCATAGAGCAACCATTTACTCGCAAATTCAACAAAGCGGGCCCAGTTTTTATCATTGAATTGAATGAAATTGCTTTTAGTTTTATGGACAACATGCATCACGCAAAATTTGGACGAAAATTGAACAGGTTTTCCTGTCACTGCCGAAGCAATGGGCGTCGCCATCTTGGTTTGTCAGCTACCGAACGGAGCTTAGTATGAGCTGCGTGATTGGCCAATTACGGCACCTGACGTATCTGGAGCGCTCATTCGCTGAATTTATCACGTGAACAACCTTGTCCGCGAATTTTAAACCTGATTTTTTTATCGAAATTCTTTCTTTATTTGTATTTTAATGTGCAGGTATATTTATTGGGGACATTATTATATCGAATGGAACGAATATTTTGCTGATTTTCATGAATAAATCAAGTAATCCCCATTCCTGTTGCACGAAAAAGTGGATTTTAATGGTATGCCCCATGGCCTAACTGATCTTATGTCTTCCTGGTATGTTGGTAATAAAGGTAATAGTTTTTTTAAAATATTTTTTTTGTGCTGCTGTTCCATATTCCAGGTCAGAGCATGAAGTCAGGTCTGCCAAGCTAGTTGCAGCAGTGACCAAAGTGGCACACAGTTTGCCTGGTAAACCTTCTGAAACCGAATCTATCTTGCTGAAGCAGCTACGCCAGCACGAAACACATGCAGAAACAGAACGTCGCAAAATCACTCCAAACCTCAGGTGCAAATCTTTGCTTATGAACCTACCTTGCATAGGTGAGATTATTTTGGGAAATGACATGCAGAAACAGTAGTTGAGGAGACAAATGTATCCAGGATTCTTCCCTTGATTTGGAAATATGTAACAGGAGTGGTGTTGTAATGATGATGAATGGATGTGGGTAGTTCTATCCTTCATGATGCACTTTATACATTTTGTCCTTCATGATGCACTTTAAAATTCATGCATCCAGATAAAAGTCGAGCTGAATGTCTGTTTGTGTTAGAAATGGTCATTGTCCGCTTTAAACAATGCTATTTCAGGCCTGATCATTTGTACAGAGAAACATTGTTCGGTATCCTCTCTCCTCCGAGCTTTGCTTGCCGAAAAGTTGTCTTTCTTTTACCATAGACAATTGTATAAAATGAGATTCGGAATGGAGCTTGCCTCCCTGGTGTTCAGTCCAAAGACTCTGTATGTTACAAAGACCCTGATGAACCAAAAGACCCCAAAGATCCAATATATACATATATATACAGAAAAGAACCACCTTTCGAGGCCATTTTTCCCCCGCAGAGCAGGGGTTGGCCTTTTTTGGGCACCGTGGTCCCCTTTTTGAAGCAATGTTTTATGGCCGGATGCCCCTCCTGCCGCCAACCCTGTTAGTCGCCCCTTGCAACACACGGGGAATTACCAGTGAACTTGTACTCAATTTGCCCACCTCAGAAGGATGACAGGCTGAGTCAACCCCCCTGGCATTAATTCAGCGATCAACCGGGATTCAAACCCAGGATCCTAGGATCCCAAGCCGGCACCCTAACTGCGAAGCCAACACCAGGCTAACATTCAGTCACGTCAATAAGTATGTACACCCCATGTAAAGTTTTGACTTTTTCAACATATTTCAACATACAGCTATTTGATCTTCATTTCAACAATATTGATAGATAAAGGTGATATAATATAACAAATATCATGAAACATTAAAATTTTGTAGTCCATTGAATAATTTAAATAAACATAAATGCAAATTTTGCATGTGGAAAAAGTAAGTACAACGGGGGAGGGGGGGGGGGGCTTTGGGGATTTTTTTTTTTTCCAACTTAAGTTTTCAACTTCAATTGTTCATAAAATGTGATATCACGTATATTACAAACACATTTGTGCATTATGATTGTTTGAATTATAATTGGTGTAAACCATGACAAAACAGCAACTCAGTTACAGTCATTTATTTGTATCTATATATATATAAAACTGTGTGTGTGTGTGTGTGTGTGTGTGTGTGTGTGTGTGTGTGTGTGTGTGTGTGTGTGTGTGTGTGTGTGTGTGTGTGTGTGTGTGTGTGTGTGTGTGTAATGTTACCGATAGACTCCTAAACGGAGAGGCTCACGTGCTTGATATTTGGCATAGACATGGCCATTGAGCCTGGGAAGAACATGGCCTACCTAAAAGTATTTGACGAGATCCATATTTTTACCTCAGCGCATTTCAGCGAGGAATATTATACACGGAATCTGAGCCGGTGGCAGAGCAGCGCGCTGATTCGCTCAGAGCGATCATGTGATGTTCCATCCTTGCCACCATAATCTCACAATTACGCGTTTGCATGTAATTCGAGTGAAAAGCGATTGCGTTTTTTCACATTTCAGCGAGGAACATTGCCATTCACACCACATAGGTTTTTTTTTCTTTCATCTTTAGATCCATATTTTTAGCCATAACATAGCGAATGTAGCGTAACGTAGCGTAGCTAACGTAGCGTTAGCATAACGTAGCATAACGTAGCATAGCGTAGCGATCCTCGCTCAGGATCTTCGTCAGGTTCGCGAGCGAGTTAGCCAAAACGTAAAAGTGAAAATATATCGAATGACCATTGCCATTCACACCACATAGGTTTTTTTTCTTTCATCTTTAGATCCATATTTTTTGCCATAACATAGCGCATTATGGCTCGCTCGAGCTCGAGTTAGCCAATCACCTGGGAGCATGAGGCCACGTTGGCTACACCCACGATACGACGCAGAGTTGCAATCTTGCGTTTGCGTCATTTGTTTGATTGCAGAAGCTGCAATCTTCATTACCACGTGTAAACGTAAAAGTGAAAAAAATTGAATTTGTCTACGAGTGAGTGACTGGAAGACTGACTGTGATAAAGGCAATAGCACCGAAGAAAAGAAATTTGTCGCGTTCAACCTCCCGAGCAAGGAAAATCGCTGATCGGAGACTCCATGAAACCAATGAAGATACTTTTCACCATCGACAAGCCAATCAAGAACGTGTCTCTAGATTCAGACAGCAAGAGACAGAAGATGAGAGAACGGAACGTCTAAACGCCAATCAACAACGTCTGGCGAGGGCCAGACAGCGAGAGACAGAAGATGAGACAGAGGCACGTCTAAACACTAATCAACAATGTCTGGCGAGGGACAGACAGCGAGAGACAGAAGATGAGACAGAGGCACGTCTAAACGCCAATCAACAACGGCTGGCGAGGGCCAGACAGCGAGAGACAGAAGATGAGACAGAGGCACGTCTAAACGCCAATCAACAACGTCTAGCGAGAGACAGAAGATGAGACAGAGGCACGTCTGAACGCTAATCAACAACGTGTGGCGAGGACCAGACAGCGAGAGACAGAAGATGAGACAGGCACGTCTAAACACCAATCAACAAAGTGTAGCGAGAGACAGAAGAACAGCGCCAAAAACGACTCAACAACTGGCAACCATCAGGCAGACGGCAGCCGGCCATTGCATGGGAGAAGGCTGCATTCAGTTACAATCCGAACACTGACTACTCCTCAAACGTTGATATTGGCTCCATGTCGTTCACCTGTCAGTTTTGCCATGCCTTGAAATGGAAGGGAGAAACACCAGGAATGTGTTGCAGGGGAGGCAATGTCCTTTTGCCTTCTCTCCAATCTCCACCGGAACCTTTGAAAGAACTACTTCAATCAACCACGTTATGTAAAGTACATAAATTGTGTGGATTACATCATTTGTGGATGTGATCAATTGCCAGTATCCATCGATATCCCTCCCCTCCCCTTCCCTCCTCCCCCTCCCTCCCCCTCCCCCTCCCTTTCCCCCCTCCCCCTTCCCCCCCTCCCCCTACCCTTCCCCCTTCCCCTTCCCCCTCCCTTCCCCCTCCACCCTACCCTCTCCCCCTCACCCCTCCCTCTCCCCTATCCCCTCCCTTCCCCCTCCCTTTCCTCCCTACCCTTTCCTTTCCCCCCTATCCCTCCCCCTTCCCCTTCCCCCTCCCCCTCCCCCTCCCCCTCCCCCCTCCCACTCCCCCTTCCCCCTACCCTCCCCCCTCCCCTTCCCCCTCCCTTCCCCCTCCCTTCCCCCCTCCACCCTACTCTCTCCCCTTCCCCCCTCCCCCTCCCCTCACCCCTCCCCTCCCCCTCCATTTTCCCCCTCCCCCTCCCACTCCCCCTCCCCCTTCCCCTTCCCCTTCCCCCTCCCCCTCCCACTCCCCCTCCCCCACCCCTTCCCACCTCCCCCTCCCCCCTCTCCTCCCTCTCCCCGTCCCCCTCGCCTCTCTTCTCCCCTCCCCCCCTCTCCTCCCCTCCCCCCCGTTCCCCTCCCCTCCCCCCCGTTCCCCTCCCCTCCCCCCCGTTCCCCTCCCCTCCCCCCCGTTCCCCTCCCTTCCCCTTTCCCCTCCCCCTCCCCTCCCCCGCCCGGCAATGCCGGGTACTTCTGCTAGTATCTACATATCTGGGCAGTGTTTGCTGTCACTGAACGACTCCCTGAAACTTTTGTTTCCGTGGTTGTGAAGTGTTTTTAATAATGTGTTGGTGGTTTTGAATCACGTGGTGGTGAGGTATTTTGAATTATGTGGTGGTGAGGTGTTTTTAAATGATGTGGTGGTGATGTGTTTTTAATTTCGTGGCTGTGAGGTGTTTTTAATTTAGTGTTTCGTGGCTGAGGTGTTTTTAATTTTGTGG
>NC_136267.1:102559126-102569126 GCF_964187855.1 Myxine glutinosa
CAGGTGAAATATAAAGCGCGAGATATTTTTATATATACTGTATATTTTTAAAAAAATTGGTGTGGTTTTTGGCGGGCTGGAATGGATTAATAGCATTTCAATGCATTTCAATGGGGAAATTTGATTTGAGATACGAGCAATTTGAGTTACGAGCTCGGTCACAGAACGAATTAAACTCGTAAGTCAAGGTTCCACTGTATATATATATATATATATATATATATATATATATATATATATATATTATATATATATATATATATACACACATACACACACACACACACACACACACACACACACACACACACACACATACAGTCACGTGAAAAAGTAAGTACACCCCATGTAAAGTTTTGACTTTTCCAATATATTTAAACATACAGCTATTTGATCTTCATTTCAACAATATTGATAGATAACGGTGATAAAATATAACAAATATCATGAAACATTTACATTTTGTAGTCCATTTTATAATTTAAATAAACATAAATGCAAATTTCGTATGTGGAAAAAGTAAGTACACCCCATGAAATGATTTTATCTTTATAACACATGTGGACATATCAATATTTGATCTTCATGTAAACAGTATCTATAGATAAAGGTGATCTAATTGAACAAAAAACAATGACAAATTGACTTTGCAATAATTTATTCAACAAAAAATTGTTGCACAGCATGCACAATTGCATGCACAGCTCATTTCAAATCCCCCCACAACATCTCGATGGGATTTAGATCCGGGCTTTGACTTGGCCATTCCAGAACCCTCCATTTCTTTCTTTTCAGCCATTCCTTGGTGGATTTACTGGTATGTTTAGGATCATTGTCATGTTGCAAGGTCCACCTTCAGTTGAGCTTCAACTTTCCGACAGATGGCCTCACATTATCCTCAAGCACCCTCTGGTACAATGAAGAATTCATAGTGGATTCTATGATGGTGAGCTGCCCAGGCCCTGATGCAGCAAAGCTGCCCCAAACCATAATATTTCCACCACCATGCTTCACAGTTGGTATCACGTTCTTGTGGTCAAATGCTGTCTTTGGTTTTCGCCAAACATGTCTTCTGGTACTGTCGTCAAATAGCCCTACCTTTGAGTCATCTGTCCAGAGCACATTGTTCCAGAAGTGCTGGTCTTTGCCCAAGTCTTCATTGGCAAACTTTAGTCTTGCCCTGATGTTCTTTCTGGACAGCAAAGGTTTCCTCCTGGCACACCTCCCATGTAGATCAAATTTGTGCAGCCTCTTTCTAATGGTAGACTCGTGTACTTTGACATCAACAGTGGCAAGAGCTACCTGGAGGTCCCGTGATGACATTCTGGGGTTCTTCGAGACTTCTTTCAGCATCTTGCGGTCTGCTCTCAGGCTGAACTTGCTGGGGTGGCCTGGCCTGAACAAGTAGGTCGTTGCTTGGAATCTTCTCCACTTGTAGATGATCTTCCGGACAGTCGAATGATTGATTTCAAATTGTTTGGAGATCTTTTTAAATCCCTTCCCAGACTCGTAGGCATCTATAACCTTCTTTCTGAAGGCCTCAGCGAGCTCTTTTGATCTAGGCATGGTGACGCTGCACACTTCAACAACAAAGAGTAAACCAAACGAAATGTCTGAGGTTTAAATAAGACAGGTTCCTCCAAGATCATCTCTGACGATGTTGTAATCATTTGCACCCGAGCTGGTGCACCTGATTCTAATTTTAGGTATTTGAAGTAGTGATAAATGTAGGGGTGTACTTACTTTTTCCACATGCGAAATTTGCATTTATGTTTATTTAAATTATACAATGGACTACAAAATGTAAATGTTTAATGATATTTGTTGTATTATATCACCTTTATCTATCAATATTGTTGAAATGAAGATCAAATAGCTGTCTGTTGAAATATGTTGAAAAAGTCCAAACTTTACATGGGGTGTACTTACTTTTTCACGTGACTGTACATACTATACATGCCGATGTACAATATTGTACAGTACTAGTGGGGTCACCCGTGGGAATCCCACGGGCATGGACGTGTGTGACATTTCGACATATTGAGTTAGATGCTGCACCTGCACATTCAGTTTCACAAAATGGTTACTGGCAATTTATCAGATGCACAAATGATGTAATCTACACAATGTATTTACTTCTGATAACATGTGAATGCATGTGCGTGCACACCCACACACACATACACACATATACACACACGTACACCCACACACATATATACACACATACATACACACACATACACACATGTACACCCACACACGTACACCCACACACATATATACACACACATACATACACACACGCACACACACACGTACACACACATATACACATACACACAAACACATCTCGTTTTTTCATTTCTGTTCCTCACAATTTTGTCTCTCTTATTCACACACACACACACACACACACACACACACACACACACACACACACACAGACACACACACACACATATATATATATATATATGCACATATATACACATATATACATCCACACACACACACACACACACACACACGTACACCCACACATGTACACCCACATACATGTACACCCACACACATGTACACCCACACACATGTACACACACACAATACACATACACACACATATACACCCACCCACATCTACATACACACACATATACACACACACATATACACCCACACATATATACACATACACACACATATACACCCACATACATATACACACACACACACATATACACCCACACAAATATACACACACACACACACATATACACACATATACACATATACACATACACACACATACACACATATACACATATATATTGTTGAAATGAAGACCAAATAGCTGTATGTTGAAATATGTTGAAAAAGTTAAAACTTTACATGGGGTGTACTTACTTTTTCACGTGACTGTACATACTATACATGCCGATAGACAGGTTTTAACCGACAGGTTGTTGGAACTCTCCCCTCCCCTCCTCTTCTCCCTCTCTCCCCTCTCCTCCCACCCTCCTCTCTCGCCTCACCTCACTCCCCTCCCTACCTCCCCTCTTTCCACCTCTCCCCCACTCCCTACCTCCCCCCCTCCCCCTACTCCCCTTCACCACCCTTCCCTCTCTCCTCCCTCTCTCGTCTCCTCCCCCACCCCTTCCTCCTCCTCCCCCTCTCCCCTCCACTTCGGGATTTTTTTAAACCAAACTTGGTACAAAGGTGTCATTAGATGCAAAGCTGAATTGATTATTTGTTGGGGTCAAAGGCCATGTGACCTTTTCTCGTACAACAGTACGAGGAGAACAAGGTTACAGCTCGTGTGCTCCAAATGTTAGAATGGCCACCCCAGAGTTCAGGCATGAGCCCCATCGAGGCTATATGCGATTACCTGGAAACAGAGAAAAACAAGAGGAATCCAACTAACCTTACAGAACTGTGGAATATACGACAGGATATTTGGCAGAATATTCCTGTAAGAATGCTTCAATCCTATACAGGAAGCATGGGTAAAAGAGTGATAGCACTTAAGGAAGCAATGGCTGAGCACACAAAGTATGGACTGATGCTATAAAACGATACTGTTGTTGTTATTTACTTTAAGCAGTTTGTTTCAAGCACATTTATAAAAGGTGTCAATTTACATTGATAAATACACATGACTGTTATCACTGATAATTTGACATACATCAATCACACAAAATTAAATTGTGATGGTGGTGATTTCATGCAGATATTCAGAACTTCTGTGAATTTGCCATTAGCAGTTTGTTTGTCTTTCCAGTGACATTGTTGCAGACATGAAAATCAAGCGTACAACAGGAACATCCCATGGTTTTGGACAGCTGCGTTTTGATGAGGGACAGAACAATCTGAGTGCGCACATGGACAAGTAAGACAATAGTGAGGGGAGAAAAGAAAGAGAGGGATTATTTAAATGGGGAGGTTTTCTTTCTGTTGATAAAGCAGGGCCACATCTCGTAATCATTCATTAAATTAATTTAATTTCTCTCCGTATCGTAAATCCCACAAGTTCATGTACTGAGGTTGATTAACATGACATTTCGATAGTCTGATCCTCTGGAAAATGATGAGGAAGTGGTACTTTTGTGTCTTGGCAAGCAAACATTTTATTTTTATTGTCATCGATGTTTTCTTTCTACCACTGCCAAAGCTCAAGGGTTTTCCAGCAAAAGCGTCTTGGCATCTTCCATTTGCCCACTGACAGTTCAAGTTCTTCACAGACTGATGGTATGTACACCTTGAATTTTGTATCTTTGTGTCCTGTCCTGCACATAATCGTTTGTTTCTTGACTTTTAAGAGTATTTTGTAATTGTTGTGACAAAATCTATTTGCATGAAAATCGTCGTGTTTATTCAGTCATTCAAACTCATGGGTCTCACTGTTTGCCATAGTCTTTCTTGGCCTCCAAAGCCAGCCACCCGACTGGACATCCTCCGTCATAAAAAGTCCTTATTTGGCACACCTGAACTCATATCCACCTACAAGGCCTTCATCCACAGCTTGATGAAGTAATGCTCTCCCCTCTGGGCTGCCACCACTGCCTCACATTTTGCTTAACTTGACGCCATGGAAACCAAGGCCTTTAAGATTACTGCAATGTCCTGCTATGAAGCTGAGTCTATGGGCCTATCACTTCGCCATCGCCAACAGGTTGCTGGCCTTTCTCTTCTACCACTTCCTTTCTAGTCTTGCGACCTCTGCTCTTTCCGTGCTTTGTGCCTTCGAGGATTCTGCAAGGCTCACGTGGTCCACCATCAACCCTCTTCTGGTGAAACTACCTAAATCCAGGATCAATGCTCAACTCCACTCATTTGTTCCTCTTTTTCCCCACATGTGGAACGAACTACCATATCCTCTTCAATGTCATTCTCCCCTTCAAGTTTTCAAGATGGCTGTCCACCACCATCTCTTATCGTCCCCAATCCAAAATAATGATCTTTTCTAGCCTCGATATCACTTGTCCTTCCAAATGTCCAGTTTTCCCTCGTGAGAGTTTCCTTCTGTATCCATATTCTCTACCACGTGCATCCTATCCTGTCCCCCATTCCTCCCCACACCCATTGTTTCTCCAAGACTCCCACTATCTTTGCTTTCAACTCTGCTGTTGGTGTTTCCCCCCTCTCTCTACTGCTTATTTTACATGCATTTATACTGTTTCTTTTGTGTCCTGTTTTTTGTCTGTTGCATCCTGATCTGTTCAGTGTACTAGCTCTTCTATGAGCCTCGACGATGTATGCAAAAAAACACAAAAGGAAAGATTAATATTTATCGCCCATTTTACTCCCTCGACCAGATAGCCCACAGTACATTCAGAAAGTATACAGACCCCTTCACTTTTTTCACATTTTGTTATGTTGCAGCCTTATGCTGAAATCGTTTAAATTCATTTTTTTCCCTCATCAATCTACACTCAATACCCCATAATGACAAAGAGAAAACAGGATTTTAGAAAGTTTTGCAAATTTATTAAAAATAAAAAACTGAAATATCACATTTACATAAGTATTCACACCCTTTGCTGTGACACTTGAAATTTAGCTCAGGTGCCTGCCATTTCTCTTGATCATCTTTGAGACGTTTCTACACCTTGATTGGAGTCAACCTGTGATAAATTCAATTGATTGGACACGATTTGGAAAGGCACACACCTGTCTATATAAGGTCTCACAGCTGACAATGCATATCAGAGCAAAAACCAAGCCATGAGGTCGAAGGAACTGCCTGCAGAGCTCAGAGACAGGATTGTGTCGAGGCACAGATTTGGGGAAGCCTACAAAAAAAATTCTGCAGCATTGAAGGTTCCCAAGAGCACAGAGGCCTCCATAATTCTTAAATGGAAGAAGTTTGGAACAACCAGGACTCTTCCTAGAGCTGGTCGCCCGGCCAAACTGAGGAATCGGGGGAGAAGGGCCTTGGTAAGAGAGGTGACCAAGGACCCGATGGTCACTCTGGCTGAGCTCCAGAGATCCTGTGTGGAGATGGGAGAAACTTCCAGAAGGACAACCATCACTGCAACACTCCACCGATCTGGGCTTTATGGCAGAGTGGCCAGACGGAAGCCTCTCCTCAGTGAAAGACACGTGAAAGCCCACAGAATCTTGTTTCTCACAGTCTGAGAGTCCTTTAGGTGCTTTCTTGCAAACTTCAAGCGGGCTTTCATTTGATTTGTATTGTATTTGATTTGTATTGAGTGCAGATTGATGAGGGAAAAAATGAATTTATACGATTTCAGCATAAGGCTGCAACATAACAAAATGTGAAAAAAGTGAAGGGGTCTGAATGCACTGTATGTAACACTTTACATATAGTGTAGGCTGTTATGTCATTTCGTGTTTTTTTTTTGTTAAAAGCAAAATTCCACTTAATTCCTTGTCTTTGGGGTGTCACATGTTCGAAAAAATAGGTTGTTAATTTTTTTAAACGGATTAAGGGTGTCAAATCCAAGATGGCCGCCAAAATATATAAATTCCATTAAAACTGGTATTCTGAACACAGTATGAGGTCCAAATTAATGATATTACCCATAATTTCAATACCAAGGAGTTCAAAAACAATTAATTTCAATATGGCAGTCAAATTCAAAATGGTGGAAAAATCCAAGATGGCCGCCACTTCTTAAATAACCACAGTACAAAAACTTAATGTTCTTGATAACACAAATTGTGAATGATGAAATAGGTCCATTTTGGTGGTAATGCCCACATAAGTAATGCTAGGCCGTTGGTGAAACATGTTACTGATTCGTTGAAATCGGTGGATGCCAGCCATAGTGAGAAAATCCAATATGGCTACCACTGTTTTACACAAAGGTCCACATTGCTATAACAATGATAGCGTAATGTAATTTCCTGTTTGACCATATTTAAATATTCCTGTCTCACAATCATCCGTTTTACCTTACAAGTCCTCGTGTTCATCTCCCACAATGTTCTGAGCTGATTGTTCATTGTTGCTACAGCCGTAGTTCAAACAGCTACAGACCTCTGTGCATGGGAGTTTATTGCTGCGGCAACTACAGGAGTTTCCTTTGCATCCTGATTTGCAGCCACATTTTACCAGCTTAGTCACGGCCTCTGGTGCTGGAGGGTTCAAACACATCACCGGAAGAAATCTATTTTCCTCTGACTTCCATCCGTAGTCAGTGGGAGAAGGAAGGGACGGTTGACTTTCGCATGCCTGCATCCATATCATTGCAATATAATGTGCTCGCAGAATGTGTGGTGTCAATGATCCAGAGGTTGGAGGCAGACTCTCTCCCTCGGCCTGTCGATTTGAGTACAAGAACCATCGTAGTGCATTTACTTTGGTGTGTGTTTTGGATCTGTACAA
The DNA here is from genome assembly GCF_964187855.1 of Myxine glutinosa. Classification (NCBI taxonomy): domain Eukaryota; kingdom Metazoa; phylum Chordata; class Myxini; order Myxiniformes; family Myxinidae; genus Myxine; species Myxine glutinosa. Next base: position 102,566,478 of record NC_136267.1, read on the forward strand.
CAAGCAAACGAACCTTTCCAGTTGGTCAATTGCGTTTGGAGAGGGTGTAGCAGCAGATTTGCTAAGTGAAGCAAGTGAATCCAGTATCATATCATCGCAGGACATGAACACCTTCATACACCTGTCCTTTGTCCTGCCGGCGAACCTGCCACACATATCTGATCCTGTGAAAGAATGAAACCCGAGAATAGCTGAGGCGCGGTTATCTCCTAACTTTTCAAAGATAGGTTTGACTGCAATTTTCCGATTCAGTTTTCCTTTTCCGGTAAGGAAATATGTCTCAGCAGGTAGCTGTGGATACATGTGGATCATCAGCAAGAAGACATCGGTATCTGTAGAGTCTATTACAAGTTCTACATCGCCGTTAACTGTTAGGGCATGGAGCAAGAGTAACGTATCCGCTTCTTCATGACCGTGTTTTACCAATTCATCAGGCACACTTACATTGCCTTTTGTCTCAGTGCTGAAGGTTACCATGAACTTCTTCAATTTGTTGGCAGAGCTGTTGCTGTGATCCAGAGTCTTTGCAGCTAAATACTCTACAAGTTCTGCCTTGGTTTTGACACTTGAAAGGAAGTCCTTCAAGGAAATATTCTGGATCAGTGTACTATCTTGGATGTGATAGTAGGTCGAGTTTCCCTTTGTTCTCTTTTTTCTCATTTGCTCTTTCAGAGAACTTTCGACGTATCTGTCAAATACCAGTCTTACTTCGTCGTAGTTAGCTGCAATCCTGATAAGCTTTTCAAGAAATGACATGGCAAAATCACTGCATGTTTTCATTTTGTCTGTCTTGGAGATGGAGTTAACGAGGGCCATGCCATCTATGACTACAACTTTAAATTTCTCAGACATGTCGGACATGTCATTTGAAGCTTCTTGCTCAGGCTGCGCTTCTTGTACTTCAGGCGCCTCGGCTTGGGGTGGTACTTCAGTTTGGGAGTTTTCACTCAATACTTGGTCGCCAGAAACACTCGGTATGGCATTAGCTGGATCGCTTGTGGCTTCTGTTGGGCTAGGTTGCTCCTTGGTAACTAGCGCTTCAAGATGATGAAGGACCTTAGCCTTGTCATATGCTAGGAGAAGTGACCCATCCGAAGCGAAAAGGGCACGTGGAACAATTCCAAATTCATACTTCCCAATACAGTCCTTTAGATCAAGGTCTGGACGGCTTCTTGATGCTACTATAAACCTCTGTAGGAGTCCTCGTTCTTCTTTGACTTTAATGAGTTTGTCACCTGCTTTCACTTTCTTCACTGTGTTGGCACTTTTGAAAGTGCCTATGTTCTTTTTCTTCATTGGATCCCACACTGAAAGTTTTCCTTCTGTAAGGCGTTCTTTGACAAATGTCTGGAACAACTGTTGTCCGATGGCATCGCGGTCTACTATGTCCTTTGTTACCTTTTCATCAATTACTTTCTTGGTAAGAAGGTTACACAGGTCACTCTCATCGGTTACGAATGGGTCTCCATGAACAACAAATACCTCTGTCAATCTAGCGGAATTTCTCATTACTCGGGTGGACTTTCCCCCTGTGATCTCGTGGTGTTGGTCTCTGGTATCAGCACCTTCCATGCCATATTCTCTTTGAAACTCCTCTACTAGATTAGACAAGTCAGGTGCAATCAGGAAGAAACGGTCTAGAGCTCTCTCAATTTGGGTTATTCCAGTAATGCCTCCAATGACCTTGAGTTTGCGGTTCTCCTGCTCAATTCCGTGATCTGGACCTATTGAAGTGAATGCAGCAATCCCCTTCGTCACACAGAAATTTCCTTTCAGGAGTTCTGCCCAGACATCTGGAAAAACTTGTTCTGTTTGCTGCATTGTTGACAGGTACAAAGGGAGCAAACGTGCGTAGTTCAGGTGGTCGTGAGCAAAGAAGTACTTGATAAGAGCTTCAGTAAGATAAGCTTGATAAGAGCTTGATATTTTGAATTTGACTGCCATATTGAATTTAATTGTTTTTGAACTCCTTGGTATTGAAATTATGGGTATTATCATTAATTTGGACCTCATACTGTGTTCAGAATACCAGTTTTAATGGAATTTATATATTTTGGCGGCCATCTTGGATTTGACACCCTTAATCCGTTTAAAAAAATTAACAACCTATTTTTTCGAACATGTGACACCCCAAAGACAAGGAATCAAGTGGAATTTTGCTTTTAACAAAAAAAAAACACGACAGCCATTTTTAAGACATAGCAGCCTACACTAATATGCAATATACAGTATATATATATATATATATATATATATAATATATATATATATATATATATATATATATATATATATATATGTATATATATATATAGAGATATATATATATATATATATATATATATATATATATATATATATATATATATATATATACTGAAACGCAAAAGAAACTTACCACCTTTGAAACCTTTAAATATCAACAATAACACTGCGTGTAGTAAATTTGTGAACTTATTTGTGGACAATAGTGTCCTCACTGTCAGACAAAACGGTCACGGATGGTCACTTGAACCTTCAATGGTCACTTCATAGCACAGCTGTTGAACAGCCATTTTGACTGTCAGTGATTAGCCAAGGGTTACGGGATGATTTTAATGAGCTGCACGTGATGTCTTGATATTGGCTTTAAAAAGGCCAGTGCAAAAT
>NC_136267.1:102574126-102630651 GCF_964187855.1 Myxine glutinosa
GAGAAGATTGAGGTCTGAGGAAGAGTGAGAGAGAGGTGCGGCAGATGCGCGATCCAGCTAAAGCAGCCAAGATAGAACGAGACGTGAGGGGGTGCTGATACTGAGCAATACGCCGAGACCCTCTAGGCCCTATTGCCGGCTGTGGAGACGCGGAGCTGCCAGCTGCTGTTCGCTTCGAGCACGGAACGTGGACCTCGACGGTGTGGAATTGCCCGGACCTTTCCTGCCCTGCCATCGGCTTGGACCTTCTCCTCCCTCCAGTGATTCCTGCCATCAATTCCCCCCGTGTAAGTGTGCCCGTTTGTCCGTCTTTCATGTTGTCTTGGGGTATTAATTAAGACTGCCATATATAAGCTAATCATTGCACTATGTCTCCTGCTCCTTCAATTGCCTTATAAATCATCTTTCTTTTCCTTTCTGCTTAGTGTGTATAAATAGTAATAAATCTTGTTATTCCCTACTTTGTTTTTACTTCTTCATGCTCTTTCGGTCGCTTTAGAGGTTTCCATATTGAGTGCACGTGGCGCGACTCGGCCAACGTTTGAGAATCGGGTTAGTCTTTGGTAATGCTAATGGCTCGAACGTCGGGTTGCTAAAAACCGCTCGGCAACTAACTAGACCATCCAAACCGGGGTTTGAGCGGTACTTGTCTCCCTAGTCTGCGGAGGGACGGATAAAGGTATTCGGGATAAACCCTGGGCCCATAACCCTGATCCGTTCCATCCCGTGGGATAGCGTTACAAGTACCAGGAACGGGGAGACGGCCAGCTTAACAGGACAAGGGGATAATCACCCCTTGCTCACGGGAGAGCCGTCCTCCGTATCCGTAACAATATATATATATATATATATATATATATACAGTGGTACCTCGGCTTACGAGTTTAATCCGTTCCGTGACGGAGCTCGTAAGCCAAATCGCTCGTAAGTCAAAGCAAATTTTCCCATTCAAATGCATTGAAATGCTATTAATCCGTTCCAGCCTCAAAAAAAAAACACCAATTTTTTTTGTTAGGTGCTTTTAAATAACAAAAATGTACTTTATAAATAACAAATAATGTATAAACAAGCACGACCTCGTATATACTGTACATAATACAAGAGAATGTAAAGAAATAAACTGGTTTTATTAAGCAGAGGAGAAGAGCATGCCAGGTGAGGTGTGCGTGTTGTCGACTTGGCGAGGCAGTACGATCGTACTCCTTCTACGATATGTACGATTTTGAAGCAGAAGGAGTCCATAAAGGCTATAACGCCAGCCAGGGCGTTACGATTATTTCAAAGCTCCGGACCTCTATCCATGAAGATATGGAGAAGTTGTTGTTTGTGTGGTTGAAGGAGAAGCAGCTCGCAGGAGATACCGTGGACCGAGAGCATCATGTGTTTGAAAAGATTGAAACTCGGATATCGAGCACGGACCACGAGGTGTTTTTTCTTTTTCTTAATCTCGGTTTCAGTGAACTTTTGCTCTGTGCTCACGTGTACTGTACCTGTACCTGTAATGGTACGTCAGAGGATGGCACCTGTTGTCATCATATTAAGTGCAAGATGTTCTGCATCGTAAGTTGGTACACCGTGGTCTTTCGGCAGTGTTTAAGCCGGCCGTCTTGGCTTCTGTCACCATTGCATTGAGTCTTTCGATGTAGGTAGGTCGTTGTGTGCCGGTGCCCTTGGCCGAATTCCTTCATTGCTGCATTGTTAGCTCACCTGGTTTTTTATACCACATCTTTGGTTATCGGACCAGCGAATGACGTCATCTCCAAAGTATGGCTTATTCTCACTTGTCTTGGACGATCTTCTACTTCTAGCCTTCCACCGTGCATTTGGTGTCCACTGTACTTACTGTACAGTGCCTGGTAAAATTGATGTAATGGGTTTTTGACCGTCAACGCCATGAACCGTCATGAACCGTCCATGAACCGTCATGAACCGTCAACGCCATGAACCGCTAACACTCAAAAGCCCATTTATCGCGCCTTATAAAGCAAAACGCAAACCGAAAGCCATGCCTCTCAAGCGAGGCGTGCTTCCGTGGTCACGTGATCCACAGGTGTAGCTCATTATACCCGCACGCAGCGACACGCTTTGGCGGTCACGTGACCAGCCACTCTGGAGGCGGGGACCGGGGATCCCCGCCGATGACGTCACCGGCTGGAGCAAGGAGATTCCTCGCTCATGTATTTCGACGATTGCGTGTTTTATATCCATGCAGAGATGCTTTCACGGCAAGATAACCACGTGACCGGAACCGGAAGCCACAACCGGAAAATTCAAAAAAATAAATTTTTTGAGCTCGTACATCGGATCTCGGCTCGTATCCCAAAGCAACAAACCGCCCGAGCGACGGCTCGTATCCCGAAAAACTCGTACGTTGGGGCACTCGTAAGCCGAGGTACCACTGTATATATATCTCTCTCTCTCTATATATAATATATATATATCTCTCTATATATATATCTCTCTATATATAAAGGAGTGTGTGTGTGTGTGTGTGTGTGTGTGTGTGTGTGTGTGTGTGTGTGTGTGTGTGTGTGTGTGTGTGTGTCTGTCTGTCTGTCTGTCTGTCTGTCTGTCTGTCTGTCTGGATGTCCGCTTATAACTCAAGAACTACACATCGGAGAAAGTTTTAGGACACAGATTCGGAATCAGCATAAAATCCTGGTGGTTATAGGCTACGTTTATTTTAATATCAATGGTTTAAAAAAAACCGTGCCACCTGAAATTCCATGGTGGTTTGTGGCGGCGCTAGACGTTCGGGGTGTATTGCAATGGTTTGTCGGGTTTGGCTGTGGATCCAGAATAGCTCCCATTTCCTCATGTTCCTCCACTTTTATTTTGATTCTTCTGTTACAACGCCTTCCTTATGTACCTTATATCCCCCCGACGAGGCCTCTACATAATTTCATGCGGCAGAATTTCGTGCATTTTGAGTGAAAGAAGTGAGACGAAGTTGTAGGAGGAAGAAGAGGCGCGGCCATTGTGGAGGGCCTCGATCGTGAGTGGAAATGGCGGGAATTGCGTTTGTGTCGCAAAGTAAAGGATCTGCATTCATTTCTGAACTTGCATTGGTGGATTGTTATACATCTGCATTATTTTTCATAAAAAACATTATGTTGAACTTGAAGGCTCCAAGCACTGACTATACTGTATATATATAGCCCTCATTCAGGTAAAAATAAAAGTAAAAATCCTGCTATCGCTTGCCAAGCTAGCCGTTCCCCCCCCCTCTCCTCCTCCCCCTCCCTCCTCCCCCTCCCTCCTCTTCTCCCCTCTCCTCCTCCCCCTCCCTCCTCTTCTCCCCTCCCCACTCTTCTCCCCTCCCCCACTCTTCTCCCCTCCCCCCCTCTTCTCTCTCCTCCCCACCCTCTCCTCCCCTCCCCACCCTCTCCTCCCCTCCCCCCCCCGTTCCCCTCCCCTCCCCCCGTTCCTCTCCCCTCCCTCCTCTTCTCCCCTCTCCTCCTCACCCTCCCTCCTCTTCTCCCCTCCCCCCCTCTTCTCCCCTCCCCCCCCTCTTCTCCCCTCCCCCCTCTTCTCCCCTCCCCCCCTCTTCTCTCCTCCCCATCCTCTCCTCCCCTCCCCACCCTCTCCTCCCCTCCCCCCCTGTTCCCCTCCCCTCCCCCCCCGTTCCCCTCCCCTCCCCCCCCCCCCGTTCCCCTCTCCCCCCCCCGTTCCCCTCCCCTCCCCTTCCCCCGTTCCCCTCCCCTCCCCCCCCCGTTCCCCTCCCCTCCCCTTCCTCTGCCCCCCCTTCCCCCGCCCGGCAATGCCGAGTACTTCCCATGGCCAGCTGTACGTGGGCTGCTCGAGGGTTGGAAAACGAAGCAAGAAAACCAGAAATGTTGTATACCAAGAGGTTTTGAGAAATTGAAAATTGACAAAACGCCATGTAGGAAATGTACTGATATTGCTCTAAAATATACATGTTCTTTTCATCATATATATTTATTATTCTTATTCAACCCGGGCGAAGCCGGGTACCTCAGCTAGTATATATATATATATCTCTATATATAAAGGAGGAGTGTCTGTCTGTCTGTCTGTCTGGATGTCCGCTTATAACTCAAGAACTACACATCGGAGAAAAGTTTTAGACACAGATTCGGAATCAGCATAACATTCCGGTGGTTATAGGCTACTTTTTATTTTAATATCAATGGTTTAAAAAACCGCGCCAGCTGCAATTCCATGGTGTAGTTTGTGGCGGCGCTATTGCCCCTTTCCGATCCCATGACGCATTGCGGTTCCGATTCGCGATAAGGTCTATGCGCTATCACCGACACTTTTCCACCTTTTCCATACCTTTTAATCAGATTTACCTTATCGTCCATCGTAACCACATTATGCTTGGAAACACTAGCATTATACTTCTTCGGACCCATGGCTAACACAGACACAGTAAAGGAATACTGTACGTCGCCTCTGTTTTGAATGCGAATCAGCGGTTGCGCGTACGTACAGTATACTGTACGTACATATTTATATATTTTTAATGTGCTTTTTATTGTATTTTAAATTGTTTTTTAGCTTCGTTTATTGTTAATTTATGTACTATTTTATTTATTTTAAATATATTTTTAAGGAAAACAAATGTTGTCACGTCCGTAGGAGTGACGTAAAGTCGCACATAATGCCAAAATGCGCGCCATTTTTTCGCGCCAAGAACGGAAAAACATTCCTCATTAATATCATCCTGGCCAAGGTTATTCAAAATTCGGAAATTGCTCTGGCTGTGGCCTCAAGTGGAATTGCAGCTACACTTCTTGAAGGAGGAAGGACAGCACACTCAACTTTCAAACTGCCTTTGGATTTGACCAAGCAAGACACCCCAACCTGCAACATTAGCAAGAATTCAGCAAACGCCAAGATCCTTCAACAGTGCAAAATCATCATCTGGGATGAGGCTACTATGAACCACAAGCAGGCATTCGAAGCAGTGAACAGAACACTCCAAGATATTCGCAACAACAAAAATCATGGGTGGTGTGACAACTGTTCTGGCTGGAGACTTTCGTCAGACTCTCCCAGTCATCCAACGGGGCACAAGAGCAGATCAAGTCAAGGCCTGTATCAAGTCTTCTTATCTCCTCTGGCCACATGTGCAAAGACTTACCCTGAATACCAACATGAGAGTCCACCCTCTTGGTGACAACACTGCAGGGGCATTCTCAAGCCAGCTTTTGAAAGTTGGCAATGGCCTATACCCTCAAGATGCATCAGAACAAATAATTCTACCATTTGGACAGTTTGTTGAAACAAAAGATGACTTGATCAAAAAGGTCTTTCCCAATATGGAGACCCAGTTCCAGGACTCATCATGGCTTGCCGAAAGAGCCATTTTGGCCCCCAAGAACAATGCTGTTCAAGAGATCAACAATTTGCTCCTCCACCAACTTCCCGGTCATGAAAGAAATTATGATTCCCTTGACAAAGTGACAGATGAAGATCAGGCAGTAAACTTCCCAACTGAGTTTCTCAACAGTCTTCAGCCTCAAGGACTCCCAACACACAGGTTGATTCTCAAGGTGGGAGCACCAATCATGCTTCTAAGGAATCTTGATCCACCAAAGCTGTGTAATGGAACACGATTGACAATCCAGCAAATGATGCCGCATGTCCTAGAGGCAACCATCCTCTCAGGACAATACAGAGGAGAGAAAGTATTCATTCCAAGGATACCACTTATTCCACCTGACCTTCCATTCTCCTTCAAGAGGATTCAGTTCCCCATCAGGCTATGTTTTGCTCTGTCCATCAACAAAGCGCAGGGGCAATCAATGAAGGTTGTAGGCCTGAACTTCACAGAACAAGAGTTTGCCCATGGCCAGCTGTACGTGGGCTGCTCGAGGGTTGGAAAACCAAGCAATCTTTATGTCTTGGCACCAAGTAAGAAAACCAGAAATGTTGTATACCAAGAGGTTTTGAGAAATTGAAAATTGACAAAACGTCATGTAGGAAATGCACTGTGATATTGCTCTAAAATATATATGTTCTTTTCATCATATATTTGTCTTATTCTTAATCAACCCGGGCAAAGCCGGGTACCTCAGCTAGTATATATATATATATATATATATATATATATATATATATATATATATATATATATATATATATATATATATATATATATATATATATATATATATATATATACATATATATATAGATATATATACATATATATATAGATATATATACATATATATATATATATATATATATATATATATATATATATATATATATATATATATATATATAATACATACATACATACATATGCTTAATCGCTTAATCGAGTACGCCCGAGCGGAATGCGTATCACGTGACTCGTGCTGTTACTTTTCTATTGGAACCCGATTAGAGCGGTTTTATTCGTACCATGCGAAGCTAATGATGGAAAAGACAGGACGGTCAAATCAGAAGAAAGAACAGGATTTATTTACACTATGCACAACGATTTGTAGAAGGAAAGGGACACAGAGCAGAGCTTAGTCAGTTTTACTTAGCCCAGACAATGGGCCCACTCACGTACACGGGGAGATGGAGGAAGAATGTTCGCGCGCCAAACGCGCCTGCTTCGGTCGCTCCGGGACAGCTCACTCGGCGTGGCCCTCTGGCGGTCACAGCACGTATCCAGGCGAAGGCAGGCAGGAGGGAAATCGTGTGTGTGTTGCCCGGTGCGGGTCGTTTTTACAGCGCACGATTAATACTGCGCAGAGCGCGGGAACAGGGCAAAGTTTGTGTACAACGAGGCAATTCAATTCGTTCTGCCTTCTCGTGCCGTTCGTTCTCTTAATCTCGTGCGCTCCTGATCCGCCGTCTCCTCTCGTCTCCGTCTCATCTGGTCTCCGTCTCATCTGCGAACTGCACTGGGAAGGGGGCATGGGGGGGGGGGCTCGGAACAGGGTTATATGGCCCCGCCCCGGCCCGACTCGAATGTTCCAAACCCCGCCTCTGGTCGTCGTGGTTAGCCACTCCCCTCGAGCCCTGATTGGCGGCTCGTGCTTACTGATGGCTCCTCCTGCCCCGCCCTCCCTCGGCCTCGGTCGACTTGTTCAGGCCTGCCGCGTGGTATTTCAGCGCTAAACCAAAACCAAAGCGCCAAAAGAACACCTAATCTCACAAGCCTACTCAACGCAAAACTAAACACAGGAAAGGGCTACGCTTACATTTGCTAAGAAATAACTGAACTATCGCGAGGCTACATGTTGTGGTGTAACTAACTAAGAAGAGAAATTAACTTTTATTTCAAAACCGTAACACGACACCCCTCCCTCGTCAGACTCGTCCCCGAGTCGAAACCACCAATGGAACGACCAGTAGAGAGTGACATGCAAAATTAACCTTACTTTTAAATGTGACACATCGGTGTGGTTCCCCCTGACATTTACTCTGACCCGTGTGTGCGACAGTTTTAACACTAGATATGTCCCTCCTATTGCGTTGAGCAGCTATCTAACAGTTTCATGCCCACAACTACCCGAGTATTTCCGGAATTTCAAACTAAACACATAGCCGGTGGGCAGCATTCTTATATTTACAAGCACAAAACTTGACTTTATTTACAATTCTATGACCCAGGACCTGTCCTTTTTGGAAGAGAAGATTGGAGGGGAGAGAAAACAGCAAAAACACGCTCAAAAATGGCGCTTGCTGCTTGCTTCTTGCATCTTGCTTTTTGCTTCTTCTGTGTGCTTGGGCTAGCGGCTAGGGTGCCAGCTTAGGATCCTAGGATCCTGGGTTCGAATCCCGGTCGATCGCTGAATTAACGCCAGGGGGGTTGACTCAGCCTGTCATCCTTCCGAGGTCGGCTAATTGAGTACCAGTTCACTGGTAATTCCCTGCTTGTCGTAAAAGGCGACAAAAAGGGTTGGCGGCAGGAAGGGCATCCGGCCGTAAAACATTGCTTCAAAAAGGGGACCGAAAAAACAACAACAACCACGGTCCCCGAAAAAGGCCAACCCCCGCTTGCGGGGAAATATGGCCTCTAAAGGTGTTTTTTTTTTTTTTTTTTTTGTGCATATATCAAACCCGCTGGCCCCCTGACTGGCATACAGGCCATTTTAAACTTCAGGGCCATCTAAACTTGCACATCTTTTTATGCCTAGCACACAATAAAATGCACAAAAATGCTTTTATTTTATTTATTTTTTTCTTGCCAGGCAGGGCCACTCCCATGTGGTCCAACTGCGTGGCATTAATGCCACTCAAACAAGTGGTCCGAAGGCAAGATGATTTTGCAGCAAAATGCTGCACAGCTGAGGTGCAAGGCCACAAGGCTTGTGGTCCATAAGTGTGTGTAACAAGGTGCAGCAAAGTGGTTTGTGGCAGGAAAGTGCTGCACAGGTGCAACAAAGGTGCAGCAAAAGGATATGGCAGAAAGGTGCTGCACAGGTCGGCTGCACTGATGAAACAAGGTGCAGAAGGGATGCTGCACAGGTCGATGGTGCTGCACAGTTCGGCCTCAAAATGGTCCTGGGGTGGGGGAAGAGACAAGGCACCACAAGCAAAGCAGAAAGCACACAGTGGCACATAGAAAAACAAGGTAACGCGGCGCGAGGGACGCGGAAGAGCGAGCAGAGCAGGCTCGTCCCTAACCGTCCGTACCCCCCACCGTCGGCTACACTACCCTAGCCCCCCTTGTATTCACAATCCGTCTCTACGTCTTGTCTCCCATATCCCGCTCTAAATCCAAATTCATCTCCCAATCCCTCCCAGGAAGGAAGGGATGGAACAAACACAATGCCACTTTTACGTCATGATGCATCTCACTACTCAAACAGCCTACAGAGCCTTGGTGTGAAGCTTGTCCTCCTCGGTGACTGGCTGTGGATGGTGCGAAGGGATTTCTCTTCCTAACTACTCTAGTAACCTTTACTCTTTTACACTACCCAGGGTCGTACCCTGCCAATCGGCCTGTTTAAACTATGTGGTTCTAAGAACCCGAATTCCCATTGCCCACATTGCGGTGCCCTTCAAATTTGGGTCTCACTCCCACAAATTTTCTCACTGTGCCCTCGCACAATTTCGGGACTGGGTCGTGTGGCCCTACCAGCAGGTCTACCTACCTGCGCACCTCCGCCAATGAAGCCGTTACCCGAGCTTACCTGCTCCTGCGACTACCTAACTGGGGAAGGCCCTCCCTGGTGCTTACCCCCTGATGCCCACCTTGGCATTGGGCAACCCGGGTCCTCTCCTGGGATCCTCGGGCCCCACTCACACTACAACTACCCGAACTGGGGAAGGCCTTTCCTGGCGCTTACCCCCTCTGTGCCCACTTTGGCATCAGGCAACCCGGGTGCTCTCCTGGGATCCTCGGGCCCCACTCACAAACTTCACTACAACTAACTGGCTCCTAGAGCCTACCTACGGCCTCACCTGGCCGACAAACTACCAGTGGCGGAGTGCCTCAATAACTACACGCACCAATTAAGCCACACGCCCAGCCGTGTCATTGACTCATGCACCCAACAAAACACTTCGTTTCCACGACCCGCACCACAGGTGTCAATATTCACACAATTTACCTGAGCCCTCTACCTGGCTTTACACTACCCACCCGCTTTCGTGAATGGGTTCCACCTCCCCCCCATTCACTCCTTCGCACCATGCATTCCACACCTACTATTCCACACCAAGCATTCCACACTACTTTTTCGCACACCATTTATCTCGCACACCACTTTTCTCGCAAACCTTTTGTGCTCACACACCTCCAACACAATTCCATTTATTTTCCACACACAACTCACACACACAGCATCATCTATCTAACTACTTCCCCTAAAACTCGTGCTTCCCTCGTCGTCCCTTTACACTATGCACACCCTTTATTTCTCACACCATCTAAGCTACGTACGTCCCCTCTACAGTACAGGTGTCACAACTTAAATCTTGGCCCGAAGGTCTTCAGGATCCCTAACATTATCCTAGCCCTCCCTCAGCTAGCTTCGGTGCCCTATGGAGATAACCATTGCTGGCACCTGCATGTGCCTATCACTACCATCCCCCTAAACTAATGCTCATGGGCCCTGTCCATGTGAGGAATGGTGACACTACCATTCCCCCACGTGGGGTACACTACTCTCATCAGTCAACTACACTCGAGCCTCTTCATGTGGGTGTATCTTGTCACGGCCCGACCTCGAAGGGCCGAGCGATCCATGCGGGTGGTTGGTCGCTTGTATGGGGTGTCCGTCCAGCATTTACGATCCAAGGTGGGAGGTATGGATGGGCCGAGGTGCAGGGCTCCATCTCGGCGTGGGGCCTCGTGGTCCCACGCACGGTGACCCAGCCGGCCATGGTCGGAGCACCGCACTCGACGGGGTGCGCGGCTCTGAAAACTCCTACCTCCCCTTGAACCTCGCCGATTGTCTTTGCCACCACGGCACGGCACCAACCATACAGTGCGGGGGCCGGCACGAATCGTGCACGCCGGTCCTTGTGAGACCGACGCGGCAACGATCTCCGCCCATTCATGCAGCACACAACTCACCGGGGGCTCGCGTTTGCTACCCGTCCCGCTAGGCGCTATCCCCCCGGTCGGTGTCGATGCTTGAGCCGCATCCTCACCACTCGTGACCCACTCCGCACTCGCACACCCAGGCGCCCACGCGCCTCCCACACTCTCCGCTATCGCACACCCAGGCGCACACGCTCCTCCCACACACTTCGTTGTGCATTCTCGCTCACACACCTCGGCCATCGCACACTATTTTTCCACAACCCCAGGTGCGCACTCTCCCATTACACACTCCGTAACACACTCGGCCACCTCACACTCTTTTTCTACACCCCCAGGTGCACACTCTCGCTCATACTTCGGTGTGCATTCTCGCCCACACTCCGTAACACACTCCGGCACACACTTTTCCGTTACACACTCGTGCTCCACGCACGCCCTCTCATACTCCGTGCCAGTCGCCCTCGTACACCGCACAATGGGCCAACCGCGAACGCCCGGGTCTCGCCTTTCTCCCAAGCACGCCGAAAACCCGTTCGCGCCAATCACATTCGCACCATTTTCGCAACTCACCTCGGGGACCTCCTTCCCCGGCTTTGCCGCCAGCACCTGCAAACTTTCCATTGAGTTAGCAAGCCCGGCATCAAGGTGCAAATACAGACTTTGCAGACTCCATATATATGTATATATATATACATATATATGTATATATATATGTATATATATATATATATATATACATATATATATACATATATATATATATATATATATAATTATATATATATATATATATATATATATATATATATATATATATATATATATATATATATATATATATATATATATATATATATATATATATATATATATATATATATATACGAGTGGGGTCACCCGTGGGCATCCGACGGGCATGGACGTGTGTGACATTTGGACATCTTGATTTAGATGCTGCACATTAATTTTTACAATTAATGGTTACTGGCAATTCATCAGATCCAGAAATGGTGAAATGAACACAATATATTTATTTCACATAATATGTGACCCCTCACTCCTCTCCACCTGACACTCTCCTCTCTCCACCCTCATGCCTCTCCAATCCCACTCCTCCTCACACTTCTCTCCAATACCTCCTCACACCCCTCTCCAATCCCTCACACCCCTCTCCAACCCCTCACACTCCTCTACAATTCCTCACACTCCCCTCCAATCGCTCCTCACTCTCCTCTCCAATCACTTCTCACTCTCCTCTGCAATCGCTCTTCACTCTTCGCTCCAATGGGCCCTCACTCTCCAACCGCTCGCTCCTCACTTTCCAACTCCTCGTTCTTCACTCTCCAACCCCTTGCCCCTCACTCTCCAACCCCTCGCTCCTCACTCTCCAACTCTTCGCTCTTCACTCTCCAACCCCTCGCTCCTCACTCTCCAACCCCTCGCCCCTCACTCTCCAACCCCTAGCTCCTCACTCTCCAACCCCTTGTCCCTCACTCTCCAACTTCTCGCTCTCCAACCCTTCGCTCCTCACTCTCCAACCCCTAGCTCCTCGCTCTCCAACCCCTCGCTCCTCACTCTCCAACCCCTCGCTCCTCGCTCTCCAACCCCTCACTCCTCGCTCTCCAACCGCTCGCTCCTCACTTTCCAACCCCTAGCACCTCACTCTCCAACCCCTAGCTCCTCGCTCTCCAACCCCTCGCACCTCGCTCTCCAACTCCTCGTTCCTCACTCTCCAACTCCTCGCTCCTCACTCTCCAACCCCTCGCTCCTCACTCTCCAACCCATCACTCCTCACTCTCCAACCCCTCGCTCTCCAACCCCTTGCTCCTCACTCTCCAACCCCTCGCTCCTCACTCTCCAACCCCTCGCTCCTCACTCTCCAACCCCTCGCTCCTCACTCTCCAACTCCTCGCTCCTTGCTCCTCTCCCGTCATTCATTTTGGAAATGGAAGTTTCCACGCAACGCATGAATTGTCACAATCCTCAAGAGGAAGTTTCTTGTAATCATCACATGGCAAATAAATGACATTGTGAAAATTAAAGATTTCAAATAAACCAATTTAAAGTGTATACGTACAGTCGTACATAACTAATTTAAAAAAACGAAGAAATATCTCTTGGTAATTTCCTGAAGCATATTTTAGTTTTTACTTCCGGATAATAATGTTGAATGAAATAAGAACGAAAAAATATATGTCGTTTTGTTGCGACTGTCATCAAAAGTAAAAGTAATATATCTTTACGGAAAAGAAAAAGCGAATTTTTAATATATGTCGACATTTTCAAAGACTGTTATTTTAGGCGGTGTATTTTCGTGCATCATCGTGGCACAATTTTTAAAAATATATCTCTGTATTTTCCCGTGTGTGTGTGAATGTTCTCAATTATTTCTGACCGAGTCTAAAACCATCGATAAAAATTAAATCAGATGGTGAATTTGAGATAAAATCGTGAGGGTGACTCAATGAATGGGCTTTATTTTACCGGCCTTTGGGAAATCATTTCGTTCCATAAACGGAAACTTTCATGGGATTTTCTTCCCGTTTTATTTCAACCGAGTCTAAAACTATGTTAGCGACTGTTAAAAATGAAATGATATATCGAATTAGAGTTTAAATAAACCTGTGTGAGAGAGAAAGACAACACGGGCCTAACTAAACAGGCCTCAAAGCTATTCGAGTTAATAAAATGGTGGATATTTGTTTACATGAAGCCTCTCCAAGAATGGGTGGAGCTATGGGTGGAGCTACTCTGCAAACGGACTAAGCCACACCCCTGGACAGACGGATCACCTACGCCTATTATAATATAGATATATATTGTTACGAAATTGGAGTACGGCACTCCCCTTAGCAAGGGGAGGTTAATCCCCTTGTCTTGTTAAGCTGGCCGTCTCTGTTCCTGGACCCACCCGTTTGTGGGATGGGATTGGCCAAGGTGATTGGTCAAGGGATTCCCGGACACCTCCGCCAATCCCTCCACAAAGCAGGTGGATGGCCCCGCTCGAATCCCGGACAAGATGGAGTTTGCCGAGCGGTTTAGCAATCCGGAATCCGAGCCGTTAGCAAGGGACTAACCCGATTCATAAGCGGTTCTGCCAAAATCGTGCCACAGATATTCAATAGGGAAAACACGAAGACGATCGGACGAGAATGAAAACCAAAGAATAAGGAGGAACAGGTATTTATTAACTAACTATACAAACCAAAGGGGAAGAGAAGAAACGAAAGTAATTTACAGAAGAAGAAGACACAGTGCAAATCCTTAGACACTCTTACTTATACCCAGGGACAAGACGAACAAAACAAACTCACGTACACAAATGGGGTTTTCAGGCAGGAATGGCGGGAAGGATGAGAAGGGCAGATGGTCCACAGAACTGGTGGGCAGGGAGGTTCGGGAATCGCGGCACGCCGTTGGTGGCCCACGTGCACGCCCTCGCCCTTTGCTCAGCAAGAACCCGATTGTCAGCGCGTCTCTCTCCAGCGCTCCTTTCTCATGCGTCTCCAACACTCATCTCTCTCCAGCTCATCTCGTGCTCCCTTGCTCATCCGCCTCTCACCGTGGCTCTTGAACCTCCTTACGCGCCAAGGGTCTTATATCCACGCCCTTGGAACCCTCTCGAACTTCCCAGACGTTTCTTGCCACGCCCTATCAAGCCATGCCCACCGAGCCCTGGTTGGTCATTAAGGGCTCTCTGGCTCCACCTTTGATGACGAGGTGGTGCCACGCCCTTGCTCTGGCGGCTCCTCCCCCCTTCTCGGCCTTGTGCGTAATGGTGTTTGGCGCCAGGCAGCGAACGCTGCTGGGCGAGCAGAGGCGGTGTGATGCTCATGAAAACAGCCCAACTGTTACTGGCACTTGCACTTTGAGGAGATGATTGGGGAAGGCACTTTGCAGGGACGAATGGGGAAAATTGAAAGGGGACCTATCTTAGTTGATTGATGCAACGTAGAGTCAACTATTGGAAACACAGCCTTACCTGAAACACATACTAATGACATAACTATTGAGATCCTAAAGTGTCCTACGTGTTGTACATGGACTAACTAAGGTGCAATCTTTAATAACAGCCAATTAAGTGGACATGTACACAGGGGTCATTTATAAGGGAATTTACTACTAAATTTACATGTGAAGGTTCTAAAAACCGTAGCACAGCACCCTCATTCCTCACGGCACGTCTCGGGCCGAAAAAGAACTTTAACTTAATGTGACACGCAGGTGTAATACCCCTCTACTATTAACTTCTCCCCTGAGTGCGACATTTTAAAAAAGAGTTAAATATGTCCCACCTGCTACGTTGCACCCTACCTAACAGATTCGCACCCACAATTAACCGAATTGCGGAATTAATTCGCAAACTATACATGTGCAATTATTTACTATACATGGGGAGCATTATTTACAAGACACTTTGTATTTACATGGCAACCCAGGACCTGTCATCTGTTTTGGGAAACAAAAAGAACCCTGTGGGAGGGAGGAAAAAACATGCACTGCACCGATACACCACCTCTACATGCCCGGGGATGCAGAATTGATATTGCAATGCATCCCCGAGCATGCAAGCACCAAAGCACCAATAAGCACCATCAAGCACCATCCAGTGCTACATTGCACACACAATGCAAACAAACTGATGGTCTTGTTCTTGTTGTTTCTTGCTCTGCTGGCCGATGTTTCTTCCTGATGTTTCGTTCTTGATCTTGTGGCTTGCCGCCTATTTGCACATAATAAAAAGGCACAAAACACGTCCATTTTTATTTATGACCCACAGGGGCCAACTATGGGTGGTCCACCTGTAGGGCAAAAGGGGCCACCTCACCGTGGTCCGCAAGCCAACTCTTCCCTGGCCATCATGGCCGGTCCCAGCAGAGGGGCCAGGCCCCAACACATGGGGTTCATAAGTGGTGCTCAGCCACAGTACCATGGTCCACATGGGTGTGGTGCTTAGCCATAAACGTGTGGTCCATAAGGTGGTGGATCGATCCAGGCAGCTGGCAGCGGCAGCTCGGGCACACAGATGCGGCTCCCGCACGCTCTCCCTCAGTGCCCAGAGAGCACGGTCCATGGGTGGGGAGGAAGACAAAGCAGAGTCAGCGATGGGCAAGGGTGCAAGGGTACACATCAATAAAGGCAATGCAGAGGTGAGGTGTGCCTGGAGATCGAGCGGAGAAAGCTCGTCCCTAACATACGTCACCCCCCCCCCCCCCCCTGTCACCTACTCTACCATCGCCCCTTACCCCGTATTTACACAACAATTTACAATTCGTCTCTATCGTCTCGTCTTCCCCATATTTCCCCTAATCCAAATTCATCCACAATCCCTCTAACCAAATTTGCCATCACCCAATTCATCATCAATCCCTCTTAAGGAGGAAGAGATGGAACAACCAGCACAATGTCACACCCATGTCATGATGCGTCTTACATCCCAAAACATTTGCAACAAAAATAAAAGAAATAAAAGAAAATAAAGAAACCATGGTGTGGAGTTCTATTGTCACCTCAGGCGAGTGGATGTAGATGGTGCGAGGAGATTTTTAATCCTCCTATTTTCTAAATGACTTTAACACTTTTACTCTACCCGGGGTCTTTCCCTGCCAAACCATTGGCCATCTTACACTATGCGGTTCTAAAAACCGAACTCCCATTGACCAAACTGTGGTGCTCATCAATTTGGGGTCTCACTCCCCCGATTCAACTCCCTGTGCCTTTGCACAATTTCAGGACTGGGTCGTGTGGCTCCCCTAGCAGGTCTACTCACCTGCACACCTCCGCCACCGCAGTTGCCTCCGAGCTTACCTGCTCCTTTACCCTAACCGATCTAACTGGGGAAGGCCCTCCCTGGCACTTACCCCCTCGGTGCCCTCTCTGGCACTGGGCTACCCGGGTCCGTCCTCCGGATCCTCGGGCCCCATTCACAACTCTACCGGCTCCCAGAGCCCACCTGCGGCCTCACCTGGCCGACATCCTCACAGTGGCGGAGTGCCCATTTAACCATACACACGAACAGGCCACACGCCCAGCCATTTCCACGTCACTAATGCACCCATCCAAACACCATTCTACTACACGCACCACAGATGCCAATATCCACCACAATTTACCTATACCCTCTACCTACTCTTAAACTACCCTCCCCGGGTATTCGTGGAAGTGGGTCCATCTTCCCCATCCACTCCCTTCGCACCAACCACTCCACTCCACGTTTTCCACACTACTCACTCCACACCATCCATTCCATACTCCATTTACCCCAGACCAATTATTTCATTCAACCATTCTCCATACACCTGTTCACTTGCACACCTGTGCTCACACACACCTGGTGGCTCTTGCACCCTCCTTTCCTCCCAGGTTGCTTCATTCTCTACAATGCCATTCACCCACACTCACAATACCCTGCTCAATACTCTTTCTACACACACACAGCATAATCTTATCTAACTTCTCCCTTCTGAAACTCGCGCTCCCCGGTCGCCCCTTATATTATTGCGTTCCCTCGTCAATATCATTCAACTAATCTGCTACATCCCCTCTACAGGTACAATGTCACTACTTAAATCTAAAGTTACCTACTGTCATCGCTAGGTCCCTATCATTTTATCCTAACCCGCCCTCGGCGAGCTTACACTGCCAAACCCCATAACTATAGCTCATGTGCCCGGGGGTGTGAGGGATGGCAGAGTTGCCATTCCTCCACATCCGGCGTCTCCCATTATCAATTTTGCCCATCCAATTTTCTGCCAATCAAATTTGCCAATCATTACTGCCAATCATTTTTACCCATCAAATTTGCCAATCATTACTGCCAATCCTATCCACTATTCCCAATTTCGAATCAAAACACTATCCCTACCATCGTCCATTAAACTTCGAGCCTCGGTGCATCATTACATTTTCAAAGCTCGGCTTCGCAAAGCCGAGCGATGAATGCGGGTGGTTTGTCTACCGCGGTTGGGTCCGTCCGGCACTCGGTTCAAGGGAGGAGGTCTACTCGGCCCGAGATTCCAAGGTCCACCTCGGCGTGGAGCCTTTCGGGCTCCCGCCCGATGGCCCAATCTCGCCCGGCCGGAACGCCGCAACCACAAGGGGTCGCCGTCCCGACCCTTCCTACCTTCCCTCGCACCGGCCTGCCCGCTCCGCTTAGCAGAGCGCGGACGCGACAGTGCAGGGCGAGGCCCGGCCCGGATCGTGCACGGCGGTTCTTTTGAAACCGCTGTGATTACGACCCCCGCCGGTTCCCGCAGTACCCACAGCCCGGCACGGACCGAGGGCTCGCTTCGGCTAAACGTCGGTCTAACCGCTGCTCCGTTTAACGTCGATGCTTCACTTGCATGCTCGCATCCATACACGACCCCTTTCACACTCTCCAAACCCGGCACTCCAACGCCGCCCGTATATCCCACACACTTTGTCACAGCACTCGCTCGTGCATTCTCCCCTCGCACAACCTCAGGTCTACTCATAACGCCCACAGACTTTGTTACACACCTGACCACCGCACACCTTGGCACACACTCGTCGTTCGCACACTTCATCAACACACCTCGCGCCCACTACTCGGTCACATCCTCTGTGACAACCATGGGTGTGCACTCGTCTGCACACCCACTCATCACCGCACACCCTTGCTCACCAATACTCCTCGCATTCCCCATAGTCAGACATCCTTGCACACATCCTCTTTCCACGCACTCTGCACCGGTCGCACACCTCACCAGCGGCTTCTCACGAACGCCCGGGTCTAGACCAACACCCAAGCTCACTGAATCTCCCCTCACACCATATACATTCCCGAGCATATCGCCACTCACCTCGGCACCTCTTCTCTTCCGCTCCTCCTCCGCCACCTGCAAACTCTTTATTTGGTCAGTAAGCACATCATCACGCTGTGAGCACAGACTTTGCACCAATTCCATCACCTCCTTCTTTGTCTCCCTCCGTCTCTTCTTAATTTCACTTACCCCCTCTTCCACTTCCTCTAATGTTTGTCTCACCTCCTTTATTTCCCGGTGCGCCCCTTCAATTTCTCCCTCTAAGGCCACCTTGGTCGTTTCTATGTGCGTTCTGACTTCCCGTTCCTTCGTCTCCATTGTCTCTGTAACCTCGTCCAACCTCTTTGTCAACCCCTCGTGTACCATCTGACATTCTTTCTTTGTCGCCATTAATTCCTTCTTTATCTCCTTTTGCGTCGCTTTCAACCCCCCTATTACCGCCGTGTTCTTTTCCACCTGCTCCCCTAACTCCTTTTGTCCCACTGTCAGCTGCTCTACTCCCCGCGTCAGGTCTTCTATGCCCCCCTGTAACCTAGCCGTACTGTTCCTCACCTCTTTCTCCATGCGCTCCTCACCATGCTTTACCTCTTCGCGTACCCCCGCAACCTCTTCGCTCACTCCGTGCCTTATATCCTCCCCCATCTCTCCTATTTCCTTCGTAGATGCCGCCCTCATCTGCTCCAAATCCCCCTTGTGGGTGTCCAATTTGGTTTCCAACCCGATTTTTACCTCCTCTATCTGATTCCCCATATGTTTAATTTCCCGGGCGGATTGCTCCCCTATTTCCCTCAATTTGCCTTCCATATTGTTTTCTAACCCCTCTAACCCATTCTTCACCCCTTCCATTTGGTTCTCCTGGGTGGCCATCCTATTTTCCAACCCCGTTAACCCATCCTTCATTTCCCCAATTTGATTACCCACATCCTCCAGTTGGCCCCCCAATTTGATTACCCACATCCTCCAGTTGGCCCCCCAATTTACCTTCTAGCCCTTCCAACCTGTTGTCTAGCCCCTTAAACTTATTGTCGAACCCCTCAAACTTATTGTCTAACCCTTCAAACTTATTGTCTAACCCCATAAATTTATTGTCTAAACTCTCAAATTTGGCTTCTAGTCCCCCAAATTTGGCTTCTAGCCCCCCGATTTGATTTCCCAATCCTCCAATTTGGTTTCCCAATTGCTGTCCCATTTTCTCCTTTTTTGCATCCAGTTGGGTCAGGAATAATCCGAAGTCAAACCCGATTGGCACAGCGGCCCCAGCTGCCACCGCGGGCTCGGCCTCAGCGGCGCCGCCATTTTGTGCTGCTCTAACCTCGTGCGCGACGCCGCCATCTCGTGCGCCTGATACCCCCTCTACCGTATTCGTATTGCTCTCCTCCAATTCCTCCCTGGGGTCCTGGGTTGCCTCAAAACCCTCTTCTCCTACCCCCACCGGCATCCGACCGCCTTGATCATCCATGGCACGACTTTAATTTATGATATTAAATAAAATTTCGGCCGCTCCAAATTTTGACCAAATTTTTCGATGTTCTTAAAAATTTGGTTCGGGTCCAAATCCCACTCCCAGACACCAATTGTTATGACCAATAGCACAATTGGTGTCCAGAATGTGGTCTAAATAAATTTAGTCCCGGGTTCCAGATCCCACTCCTGACACCAATTGTTACGAAATCGGAGTACGGCGCTCCTCTTAGCAAGGGTGGGGGGGGGGGGGGGGTTAATCCCCTTGTCTTGTTAAGCTGGCCGTCTCCGTTCCTGAACCCACCCCGCTCCTTTGTGGGATGGGATTGGTCAAGGGATTCCCGGACACCTCCGCCAATCCCTCCACAAAGCAGGTGGATGGCCCCGCTCGAATCCCGGACAAGATGGAGTTTGCCGAGCGGTTTAGGAATCCGAGCCGTTAGCAAGGGACTAACCCGATTCATAAGCGGTTCTGCCAAAATCGTGCCACAGATATTCAATAGGGAAAACACGAAGACGATCGGACAAGAATGAAAACCAAAGAATAAGGAGGAACAGGTATTTATTCACTAACTATACAAACCAAAGGGAAAGAGAAGAAACGAAAGTAATTTACAGAAGAAGAAGACACAGTGCAAATCCTTAGACACTCTTACTTATACCCAGGGACAAGACGAACAGAACAAACTCACGTACACAAATGGGGTTTTCAGGCAGGAATGGCGGGAAGGATGAGAAGGGCAGACAGTCCACAGAACTGGTGGGCAGGGAGGTTCGGGAATCACGGCACGCCGTTGTTGGCCCATGTGCACGCCCTCGCTCTTTGTTCAGCAAGAACCTGGTCGTCAGCGCGTCTCTCTCCAGCGCTCCTTTCTCATGCGTCTCCAACACTCATCTCTCTCCAGCTCATCTCGTGCTCCCTTGCTCATCCGCCTCTCACCGTGGGTCTTGAACCTCCTTACGCGTCTCTGGTGGGGGCCTCGCGCCAAGGGTCTTATATCCACGCCCTTGGAACCCTCTCAAACTACCCAGACGTTTCTTGTCGCGCCCTATCAAGCCATGCCCACCGAGCCCTGGTTGGTCGTTAAGGGCTCTCTGGCTCCACCTTTGATGACGAGGTGGTGCCACGCCCGTGCTCTGGCGGCTCCTCCCCCCTTTTCGGCCTCGTGCGTAATGGAGTTTGGCGCCAGGCAGCGAACGCTGCTGGGCGAGCAGAGGCGGTGTGATGCCCACAAAAACAGCCCAACTGTTACTGGCACTTGCACTTTGAGGAGATAATTGGGGAAGGCACTTTGCAGAGACGAATGGGGAAAATTGAAAGGGGACCTATCTTAGTTGATTGATGCAACGTCGAGTCAACTATTGGAAACGCAGCCTTACCTGAAACACATACTAATGACATAACTATTGAGATCCTAAAGTGTCCTACGTGTTGTACATGGACTAACTAAGGTGCAATCTTTAATTAACAGCCAATTAAGGGGACATGTACACAGGGGTCATTTATAAGGGAATTTACTACTAAATTTACATGTGAAGGTTCTAAAAACCGTAACAATATATATATTGTTGCGGATCTCCAATCGTCGGCCTTCCCCTTATCAAGAGGGGGTTAATCCCCTTGTCTTTTTACTGGCCGACGTGATCCTGGGGGTTATAACGTCCTTCCCGGGCAGCGTTAGGTAGGGTTTTTAGGACTAGGGATTCGCTATTACCTAAGTACTAACGCTGACCGGAAACGAGGAAATAACTCCTGCCCGAATCACGGATATTGATGGAATATGCCGAGCGGATAGCAATCCCCGATCCGAGCTGTTAACAGGTACTAACCCGATTATAGCGGTTGGGATCGTGCCACGCTTACCCAATTGAGAAAAGACTAGGACGATCTAATTAGGAAGAAACCAGGAAGAACAAGGTAATTTATTACAATTTGTACAAGAAGAGGAAAATAAAGAATGTACAAGGAAGAGGAAGAAAAAGGACACAGGGCAGCCTTAGACAGTCTTATTCTATTCCCTGGACACGGGCCCGTTCGCTCTCAGACTCGGTCTCAGACTCACGCGGGGATGTAGAAGGTAGGGGGAAAGGTCCGGCGATGGCGTCCACAGCTCGTCCCGGTCCTCGACCCGTACCAGCAGACGATGGTGGACGGCAGGCAGCTCTTCGCGTAGCGTAGGCGCGAGCGGACAATTATCTCGGGGAAATAGTAAGCTGGGCTATCGGCGACTTCGTGGCTCTTGGCCGCGTATGTAATGGGAATACGGGCGTTTGGATGTTTGCGCACCGCAAGCCCAAGCCGAATTCTCAACCGGTGATCCCCAATAAACCCTTCACAATGGCGCGTGCCTCAAACACATGTCCTTCAACGCCAATCGTACAAGTTATTTCGCACAACGTGCTCGCCCCCTCAAGTCCTTCTCATAATTCAGATACAATGCTCATCACTCAAGCCCTCCCCTCATAACTCGGAGCGCACGTTCTTTTGGGATTTCAACTCTGTTCAGTCCTCCCCTCATAACTACTCAACAGACTTTGTGAGTGCCTCTCCCTTCTCAGAACTCAGAGCGCAATGATTGCAGCTGCATCCCTCCTCATAACACAACGCACGTTCCAGGTCAAGCGCCTCTCTCTCCCTGCTCATAACTTGATACGGCAACTCCCTGCTCATAACTCAACAACGCCTCTCCCGTCATAACTGAGGTGGGGGCCTCGCGCAAGGGGTTATATTGCCACGCCCAGCGAACCCTCTCGAATCTCCAGCCACGCCCTGTCAGGCGATCTCACCTCAACCCTGGTTGGCTGCTTAGGGCTTACCAGCTCCGCCTTGATGGCTGCTTGACGTGGCCGCACCTCCACCCTTGCGCTCCGCCCCCTTTTCGGGCCTTACCTCGTGGCTTTTGGGCTGGTTTGAGCGGAAGCCCATCGAGGTTGCGAAGGCTGCTGGCAGCCTAAAGGGCGAGGGCGATTACAAAATGGCTAGCGTTTAATGGCGTCGATGGAGAGAGGCTGAAAAAATGGACGGTTGGGGGCCTACTCTTATTTGTTCTACACAACGCAGATGCAACTATTGGGAATGGCCTTATCTAAACACATACAAAGAAATAACTACCGTCCTAAGGTGACCTACGTGTTGCTTATGGCCTATCTATGGGGTGCAACCTTGAACCTTTAATGATGTTACCTGTGCTGGGTTCTCAAAACCGCAACACTGCGCCCCTCCTTTCGCCAGGCTCGGCCCAAGCCGAACCACATCAGTGAGGACGGCCGGCTTCGATACCTGAGTCAGGACTACTCTTTAACAATTAGTGTGACACTTAGGTGTAGTTTCCCTCTACTTTTAACCTCACCCTGAGTGTGACAGTTTTAACACTAGATATGTCCCACCTGCTCCGTTGTATACTATCTAGCTGACTCACGCCCACAATTAACCGAATTACAGAATTATTCTCAAACTACACATAAAGCTGGTGGGGAGCATGTTATTTACAAGACGCTACTAATTATTTACAACTACAACCCAGGACCTGTCTTTTATGGGAAAAGAAAAGAACTTTTGGAAAGAGGAAACACCAATTGCACTGCACTGCACCAATACACCATACACCCATATGCACCAAAAAAAAAAAAAATGCACAAAAAGCACTATCACCAATGCACAAAAACATTTCAGAAATAATAAATGATGACTTGTGCTTTGCTTGACTGCTGGGCCGATGGATCTTGGCTGCATCTTCTTCTTCGGTGTGCCATCGTAAAAGTTTACCATCTTTGTTGTCCGGGCACACCAAGGATTAATTAATAACAAAGGGCACAACCCGTGTCCGCTTTTTATTTGGCCAGCAGGGCCAGCGTAGGTGGTCCGACTGCATGACATGTGCGCCACTTAAGAACAGTGGTCCGCAAGCAAGATGCTGCTGGCAGCAATGGTCTGCTCCAGCAAAGGTGCCAGGCCACAGTACGTGTGGTCCATATGGTGTACCGGTGTGCAGGCAGGCAGGCAGCAGGGTGCAGCGCAGAGTGCAGCCGCACAATTCAGGGCACCTGCACACTCCCCTCGACAAAAGACCATGGGTCCATGAGTGGGGAGGAAGACAAAGCAGAGGTTAGCGGGGCAAGGGTACACACAATGCAATGTAATGCAATATGAGGGGCGCGGGAGAGCGAGCTGATAAAGCTTGTCCCTACTCGTACGTCACCCCCCATGTCACCTACACTACCCTTGTCCCTCCCCGTATTTACACAATTTACAAATTTGTCTCTACCGTCTCGTCCCCCATATCTCCCCTAAACCAAATTCGTCTCCAATCCCTCCCAAGAAGGAAGGGATGGAATCACACACAATGTCTCACCCACGTCAAGATGCGTCTTACATTCCAAACATTTGCAAAAACGGGTGTGGAGTCCTGTACCCTCGGTGAGTGGATGTGGATGGTGCGAAGAGATTTCTGAATTCCAAATTATCCTTCTAATTGACATTAACTCTTTAAACTACCTGGGGTCTTGCCCTGCCAATCCAATTGGCCTCTTTAAACTATGCGGTTCTAAAATCCAATTCCCATTGACCATCCTGTGGTGCTCTTCCAAATTTGGGGTCTCACTCCCCCATTTTTTCTATACTGTGCCCTCGCACAATTTCGGGGCTGGGTCGTGTGGCTCTACCAGCAGGTCTACCTACCTGTGTACCTCCGCCACTGAAGTCGCCACCCGAGCTTTCCATGCTCCTTCACACTAACCTAACCTGGCTCTCTCACCCCACTAATGCCCCCTCTGGCTTTGGGCTACCTGGGTCCTCTCTTAGGATCCCCGGGCCCCGCTGAACTCTACTAAACTCTACCTGGCTCCCAGAGCCTACCTGCGGTCTCACCTGGCCAACAGACTACCAGTGGCGGAGTGCCCCAATAACCATACTTACCAACAGGCTCACACACCCAGCCATCTCCACTCACTTATGCACCCCTCTAAGCAATACTTTTCTACTACACGCACCACAGATGTCAATATCCAACAAATTTACCTACTCCCTCTACCTAACTTTAAACTACCCTCCCCGGATACTCGTGAAGTGGTCCATCTTCCCCCATCCACTCCTTCGCACCATGCAATCCACACCACTCATAGCACACACCATCTAATCCACACTACTCACTCCACACCATTACACTCATCCACAATACTCTACTCATATACTTTCACACACGCACACATCATTCACGAGCATTGCCTCACCACCTCACCACCAAGAACCACCAAGAATCTCATTCGCAATTCCTCATTTGCGCCTAAAGCACATCCTCAAGCTCATACACACAGCATCATCGACCTAACTACTTCCCTCTAATACTAGTGCTTTCCCTGTCTTCCCTTTACACTAAGCACATCCCTCGTCAATCGTCATTATCAACCAACTAATCTCGCTACGTCCCCACTACATGTACAAGGTCTCTACTTAACTCGCAGTCTCCTAAAGTCATCTTTCTAGATCCCTATCATTATCCTAGCCCGCCCTGGCTAGTTCTCACCGCCAAACCCCATAAAGCTACTGCTCCTTTGCCCCAAAAAGTGAATGGTAAACTACCATTCCTATCACTACCATTACTAGTCCACTAACTATGAGCCTCTCGTGCGGGAATACATTTTCATAGCTCGGCTTTGCAAAGCCGAGCAATGCGTGCGGATGGTCAGTCTCCTGTTGGTTGGGTCCGTCCGGCATTTTCGATTCTGGGGAGGAGGCATACTCGGACCGAGGTTCCAGGCACCATCCCGGCGTGGAGCCTTTCGGTCTCCGCTACGATGACCCAACCTCCCCCGGCCGGAGCACTGCCCCCGCCAGGTGGGGAAGGTCCGACCTGGCCGACCTCCCCCGGAATCGTGCCGATCGCCTTTTCCGCCAAGGCGCGGCACCGACCATATAGGGCGGGGCCCGACGCGAACCGTGCATGGCGCTCCTTGCGAGACCGCCGCGGCAACGATCCCCGCCGGCTCCCGCAACACACAAAGAACACCACGCCCCGAGTGCTCGCGTCGGCTATACGTCGGCCTAAGCGCTGCCCCGGTCAGCGTCGATGCTTGAGTCGCATTCTCACACCACGTGACCCGTTTCTCACTCGTACATCCCAGACACTCCCTGCACTCTATTACGGCACTCTCTCTCCGTGCACTCTCTTCTCTTGCACACTCAGGTGCACACCACTCTGGCGCACTCACGCCGTTCACACACTTCCTTAACACACATCCTCGCGCACACCCTGGTGCACTCTCCTCCGTTACATCCTCCGTAACACTCACAGGGGTGCACTTCTGCACACACCCACTCAGCGCACACCTACCCACGGGTGTGCAATCTCGTGCTGCACACCCAATCACGCGCTCTGGTGTGCATGCCCGCACATGCTCCTCAACACGCTCTAGTGTGCATCCTCGCACACTCTCCACAATCAACTCTGGTGTGCATTCTCGCACACTCTCTCCATCCATCTCACACTCTGTGTCACACTCACTCTCACTGTCCCACTCTATCACACTCGTGCTTCGGCGCACACATTTTCCGCACACTCGTGCCATTTCCTCTCACAGCGCACCACTGACCTCCCACAAGCACCCGGGTGACGCCGGGATCCCAAGCGCGCGAAAAGCAAACCTTTTCGCACCATATACAGCCCGGCTTAGCTTCGGGATCCTTTTCTCCTTACGCACAAACTGCAAACTTTCATTGGGGCAATCTTCCAACAAAAAATGTCTGAAACACATAATTATATGATTCATATTACTTTCAGCACATAATTCCTTGAAATCATCATTACCTCTCCCTTTTTTTTCTTTATTTTATAACAAATAAACAAAAAAATAATAATAATAATAATACAATAGGCCTCAATTTTCCCATCCTTAACAATTTTCTTTCATATTATTTTCGTTATCTCACATTCATTATTTTACAAATCTGTTGCCAAGATCTGTGTTTTCCTCCTCTCCTTTTTATTAATATCAACCATTTTCTCTCGCCTTGGAATAGTCCGTTATTCATATAAATAATCGTAAGAATTCTGTAAAACATCTTCATTTTTTAAAACTTAGCCAATTATTTTAAACGACATTTCCCCCAAAAATGACAAGTCACATTCTTTGTATATTGTCAACATTGTTCATCGTTTAAGTATCATCCAGAACTAAATTTTTATAAACCATCAACTTGTAGATGCATTCATTTATATCCCATTAACCCAAGAACTCTCAATTGCTTGGTTTTTTAGTAATGCCATATATCCATATTTCTTTTCAAAATGTTCCTAACATACACATTAATCCCATTAGACCTCAAATAACCTACAATCCGAAAAATAAATTTGTGACATTTCAACAATGATTACAATATCATTGTACTTCTCATCCGTAACAGTTCATTCAAAGGACAGATAGTAGCGATGGAACAGGTGCATGTATATGTAACAGGTGCATGCCCCCAGGGCACCGTTTCCTTCCCTTTTCATCCACCTTATAAAATATCAGCACCATTCATTAAAAATACTATAAATATCACAAAATTCCACTCTTCCTTCAGTGAGGCCAGTTTTCCATCTGGTTCAAGATTCACATTTCATTCCATTAATTGGAGCATTAATTCCATTAATTTATCATGACTTGTGATGAACATTGATCATTTGAACACAAATCGAACAAATTTAATCAAACAAAAAACTTCCATTAACTTGACATTTTTTTCACAGCACAAAGTTCGCTTGAACATCCTTTTACTTTTATTATTTTTACAAGAAAAATAACCTAGTTTTATCATCAAATTTTACAATTTTCGTATTTCCACTTTAACTAGTGAATACAAATGACACCTGTATGTAAATGTCCCAAGTTATCAAAAAATGTATGGTGTTGGTGCACGTAACATCACGTTTTTAAAAATTATTTTAAACTATGTAACAGCACGTCCAATAGTTCATACATTTTGTATTTTTCCTTCCTTTGAAAGATTTACCATTACATCTCGTTTATATTCATAATTAACACAATATCATAACATATCTATTGTAATAAAATGTACAGTACACTAATGATTGACCATTTTCATAACCCTTTGTTTTGTAAGGTCCAGGCCATCACTAGATCGTAATTTTAACCATGCTTCTTCACTGCTAGTGAAGAAGTTCACTGCTAGTCCTGCTAGTTCCAAACCTTCACTTCACTTCACTGCTTTTAACCATTTCAACCATGCTATTTTAACGCAAATATTTCCCATTCACTAAATAAAATGAATTTTATGACTTTTCTCTTTATTCAAAAGTTTACAAAATGTCCCAAATCTGTATTATTTTATACTGTGGTTACATTAAACCATATATATGTTCATATCTTAATCCAATCAGAAAATTGTCAATTTACCCCTAATATATGTCTGTACCCACATACTGTATGTCTGTATATTTTTTACAAAATCCACCTTCCATTAAACTGAAAAATGATTTGCTAGACCCATGGCAAGATCCCTTACAAATTTTGAAAACTTTCCAAAGACATAATTTCCATTTCCTTTGAAATTTGTGACCACAAACCTTTTGTACTTGCACAACATCATAATAATACGTAGTTTTGCCAATTTTCTGTACTATTATTTTCCCATATCAGGGTAGGTGTCATTTTAAAAGTCTGCTCATCAATATTCACCTATTAATTTTCAGAACTACACACAATGTTAACATTTAGACCAACGTTTTTGTCCCACAATATATTATTCAGTGTTTTCCCATCGGGTCTATCATTATTAACATTTCCAGCTCCTTTTTACCTTCCCTGGTCAATTCTCCCCAAAATTTTACCCCAAGATTAATAGCAGATATTTTCACATGCCAGATAACAACAACAACAACATGCATTTTAAGGCCATTTTCCCTGCTAGAGCAGGGGTAGCCTTGCGGTCCCCATGACAATCTTCTCCATTTTGCCATATTTTCTGCATCTCTCCTTGTTAACCCCCTTGCCAGCATTTCTTCTTCCACCATCTTTAGTCAAGTCTTTCTCGGTCTTCCCCGTCTGTCCTCTACTTCCATCTACCGACTTGGCATTTAATATGGAATATTTTTTTTTCTTGACTTGGGTTTACTTTCTTAACTCAGTATATCAATCTGGTGAGGTTGTTTTCCACTTTGGTGATTTATTTGTTAAAAGAACCATGTCACTGATTGTCTGTCACAGCAAGAAGTCAACAACAGGATTATATCACAGGTGGCATGGCAAAATGTACGGACAGGTGCATTTGATGATTGGCTTCGCAGTCGGGTAAACAAGGGTTGTTGCGTTCTGTATTAGTGGAAAACAACTGCTGCACGTCTCCAAAATTTATTGCCGCTTCCTCTGGAGATGGTCCGTCAACTAGGCAATGCTGTTTGTCATGGAGTGGTGGCTTTACGAAATTACGGCATGAAACAGCATGCTATTGCTCGGCAGTATGGCATCACTCAAGGTCAGGTGTCAAAGATCCTGAAACGAAATGCTCAGAGGTGTGTCCCTACTCCAATACCGAGGCCAGGACGTCCCCGCAGAACCATAAGGAGGGATGATCACCAGCTGCACCGGTTAGTCTGCAATGGCCGTACCAAGTCAGCTAATCGGCTTAGGGCTGAGTGGCAGCAACTGACAAATGTGCCTGTATCCAGAAGGTTAGTCAACCAACGACTGGTTCACGCAGGCTATCGTGCCAGGCATCCCCTGAGAAAGCCACGCCTGACCAGACAACACCGCCAGCACCGATTGCAGTGGGCCAGAGAGCACCGTCAATGGCAGCCAGGACACTGGAATCACGTGATCTTCAGTGACGAGCCTAGATTTCTGGTCTATCGTCAAGGTGGCCGCGTCCGAGTGTGTAGACAAGTGCATGAAGCCTACAACAAAGATTGTATAGTGCCAAGAGTCCAAGCTGGAGGTGGTGGGGTGACCGTTTGGGCTGCTTTTCATGCAGGGGGCAAAACTGACCTGGTTGTTCTGAATGGAAACCTGAACCAGTTCAAGTACAGGGCCATTCTGGAAGAAACATTGCTTCCATTTGCTCGTGCAGCCTTTCGAGGAAATTTTGTCTTCCAAGATGACAATGCACGGCCTCATCGTGCTCGCATGATCCAACATTTTCTTGCTGACCGTGGTGTAGAGCATATGGCGTGGCCTGCCATGTCCCCGGATATGAATCCGATGGAGAACTTGTGGGCAGAATTAACGCGTCAAATCGACCACTTGGACCAGCAGCCGACCTCTGTGCGTGAATTGCAGCAGGCAGGCTATTGTCACTGCATGGCAAGCGATTCCTGTCCAAACCTTGGCAAATCTCGTGAACAGCATGCTTCATCGTGTACGTGCTCTCCTGAATACTCGTGGGGGTTACACGAAGTACTGAACTGTAATTTTACTGTCTGTAATCCCAGTCGTAATTTAACTTTTGTTTTTGTTTAAAAAAATTTGGCTAATGTGCAAAATGAAGAGATACTTCTGGAAAACGTACAGAAGTTTAACACAGAACTGTCCGTGAATTGAGTTCGATATCAGTTTACATCACTTTCAAGGATCAATTTATTTGTTTTTGAAATGTCAAATGTGGGTTTTTTTTCTTTTAAAGGTCACATTAACAAAATCTAGAATAATTTCAACATAATTCCAATGAACTTATGGTTCTAAGACATCTTGAAAAGTAAGTTCACCCCCACAAAAAAAATATTCCATATTAAATGCCAAGTCTGTACATTCATTTCCATCACTCTTCTTAACCAGTCACTTTCATCCTTCCTCAACACATGACCAAACCATCTCAACCTGTTCCTCTTCACAGCATCAATCACAGGCTCTATTCCCATCATCTTTCGCAATCATCATTTGTCTTTCTCTCTCTCAATGATACTCCGCACATCCATCGAACCATTCGCATTTCCACCCTTTCCAGCCTTCGTTGCACAGACACACACCATCAGACATGCAGCATACACCTTTCCCTTCAGCTTCATCCTATGATTTCCATGAGAGAGTCATGTTATCATTGAATTTCATGCGACTCTCATAGCGTTCCCATTAACTGGTAAATCAATTGTTCTGAAAATTGTCTTTCAGTTCTATTCCCCATGATTTCCCCCTAAACATACTTGTTAGTCCAATACAGGGTCTTTTCATTTTAATTTTCCCAGAATTTCCAATTCAAATTTATTCTCTTCCTTCCGATGAAATCTTTTGTGAAAATTTTATGGAAAGTCACTTCTTTTTCCCAAATTTACTGTAAGTTCTCCAACGATCATGTCTGACCTTGAACATTCCACGAATCCTGCAACAAATTTTCTCATACACACTCACATTAGATCCATTTCACATATCTGTTCATGAAATTTCATAAATGATCACACAAGTAATTATCACATTGTAATGACCTCTAAATATTCCTCAACCAATAAGCTAGCCTGGCGATGCCAAATACCCCACACTTCTGTCATCTTAGAAGTCGCTGTTTGCTTTAGACAAATATTTATCAAAGCCTTCAGACAAACTATTAGCAATATTATTCCTAGGATTAAAATTATTAGGATTATTATCAAGTATTTATCAAAATATTAGGATTATCATCAAACCAATGAATGACTCAATTTTTAATGACTGTACATCCAAACCTAGATATTTTGAGTTCCGTAACTTTTGAGTTCCGTAACTTTAATACCTCAAATTTTCCATTCCTTCCCTCCCTGATCCTTAGATGTAGGGATGGGTTATTTTTAGGATAATGTTGCATAGAGCATTATTTTCCCAAGCAGTGTGAACATTAAACTACACCATTACCTCTGACATCCCACAATTAACATTAGCTTTTCCATGATGTCGTGATATGACCTTATAATCCCATAAAACTCTTTGTTGCTTTAACATCCAATTGAAAATTCTCATTTAATAGCAATTCTATTAATTCCTACCATAATTGAAATAAACAACATCAGACCGTCAACAAAGATATGCAACATCTTGGTTGGTCAACGTCTTTACACTCATTTTGCTTGTCTGTATACTTTTTGTTTCCTAGTAACACCTACCTATGATTTAATAACACTATCCACAGTTAGATTCTCAAAATTTTCCAATAATTGTCAATTATTCATCTTCATCCGTTTTTCAACAAGACTACATGTGGAAAAAACATGGAGATTTCATCAATACTATATTCCTTTAAAAAAAACAATTTTTGTTTATGTTCTGTGCCTTATTAGTGACACAGAAAGATTAATATTGTTACAGACGTGGCTTGGATGTTATTTACCGAGCGGTTTTATGGTATGACCACGTCTGCACAAGTTACCCGATTGTGCCCGAACGTTGACTAGTCGCGCTATGCTGGCTCAATAAGAAAAAGAAGACACCCGGCTGGATTACAATAACACAATACGACACCAAGGGTTCAGTTCTCAAGACCTCCGGAGGAGATTATATTCGTACGGAAAGGTCAGATTACAGGGGCTAGAGTTATAATCACAGAAAGACAGGCACTTAGACACACTCTTATATTAACCCCGGACAGACGACAGACAAACGGGACAAGGCTGACTCACACGGGGGTTGATGAAAAGGACAGCGGGTATCGATGGCTCAAGGTGCACTCTTGGCTCAAAGCAGGGTCCAGTACGGTCCGGTCCAAAGATGCGGGGAGGTATCGTCGCGCTGGGGGTGGCGGTGGCTTCCTCTGCTCTCCGTAGTTCAGGCGCATCTCTCTCAGCGCTCGCAGGTGGCTTTCCTTCTCCAAGCTGGGTGCGCATCTGACGTCACATCCGGCGCGGGGCCGCGTATATCCGGCGGGGAGTGACACGCCCTCGGCTCGTTAGCTCCGCCTCGTGGAATCGGCACGTTGCTTCTCATTGGGTGCGTGCGGGGGGTTTACCAGGCTCCGCCCTTGACGAGGAGCTGACAAGGAGCCCCTTCGTGGTAACCCCGTGGAGCGCATGGTCTGGAGCTAATCGAGCCGGTGTGAGGACGCATCCTCCCCCGCTCCGCCGCCATCTCCCCTGTTGTTGTTGTAATTGTTGGGGAAGAAGATGGAAGGAGGTATGGGAAAGGTCCTAAACTCACTACTGATGCCATATAATCACATTCTGGTGCAACGAAGAGTCATAATTAATGGAGACGAGGCCTTAACTGACATAGAATAAGAATAACTAGGAAGATGTCCGAAAGTTGTCTACGTGTGGTGCGGTGGACCTGGGCACGACATTTAATGGGGGAATAAGGGGAAGGTCGGCTCTACTGATTGTTATTTACATGCAATGGGACTAGGGAATGGGGGATTGGGGAAAGTTGGGGAGTATTGGAGAAAATAGGGGAATATTTACAAGCGGATATGGAGGCCAAATTCCATATTCGCAACATTGCACCCTTCTCTACCCTCGGGGCGTCCCGACCCGATAAATTTTTACCTACTTTAGTGTGGCACGCAATGTAGTTCCCTCTACTATTAACTCTACCCTGAGTGCGACAGTTTTACAGATATTCACAAATGAGTAAATATGTCCCCCTGCGACGTTGCACCCTTCTCCTCACAGAAACACACCCACAGGATAACCGAATCCGGAAAGAATTCTCAAACTAAACATACAGCCGGTAGGGAGCATTATTTACAAGACTACGCTGCTATTTACACTACGATCCAGGACCTGTTTTTGGAGGAACACATGCAGATGTTATGCATAGAGAGAGCGCGCTTGCCAACATCGATACACCAACCCACGAGTGCTCTGTGGCCGACGGCCTTTAATAACGTGCAGAGCACCCTTCCCGAGCATCAACAGCACCACCCCACCACCAATCGGTGCAGTCACCATTGTTCATTGGAATAAAAATAAATTCGACAACCCCTAACCCTGCAGGTGTCTCTTGCTCTTCTTGTGGTGCACTTGGTGGTGTTAACTATTAGTGGTTCACCTGTATGGCATAGGTGCCACGTTGATCCATAGGTCCATCCCCGGGTGGTGCTTGGCCGCAAACGAACTGCGGTCCATTGTGGGTGGCCACAAACATTGCGGTCCATATGGTGTATCGATCCCGGCAGCAAACAGCGAAAGTGCAGGCCCACAACTGCGCAGCCAGCACCTCTCTCTCCTCTCTCTCTACCCCAAAGCCAGATCCTCGGAGGTGGGAGACAAAAGAAGCAGACAAGTGAGTAAGGTGGTAAGGGCGCAAAAGTGCACGCAATGTAAGGTGATGCACACTGGGGGCACATGGGAACCAGGTGAGACAGGTACGTTCCTATCGTACGCCCCCCCCCCCACCAGGTAACCTACATGGCCCCTCCCTTACCCCTTACTGTATCCACAAAACACAACACTACCCATAAACATCTACTTTACAAATCAACAAACATCCCTACTGTCTTCCCCGTTCCTCCCATAAACCAAATTCGTCTTCTCTCCCTCCTAACCAATCAAATTTGCCATTTTCAACTCAACATCAAAATTTGCCATTACCAATTCATCATCAGTCCCTCCTAGGGAGGGAGAGATGGAATCACCCCAATGTCTCATCCACGTCGTGATGCGTCTCACAAATCCTCACAGCAATCTCATTTCCTGCACAAAACAAAGAAAACACAGGTGTGGAGTCATCATCATCACCACAGGCAAGTGGCTGCGTATGGTGCGACAGGTTCATCAATCCTAACTATCGCCTAAATGACTTTAACAACTTTACACTACCCGGGGTCTTTCTCCGGCCAAACCATTGGCCCTCTTACACTATGGGTTCTAAAAACCAATTCCCATTGGCCAAACTGTGGTGCGCTTCAATTTGGGGTCTCACTCCCCCGATTCATCTCCCGGTGCCCTCGTACAATTTCTGGGCTGTGGCGTGTACCTCTCCCAGTGGGTCTACCCACCTGCACACCTCCACCACTGCAGTTGCCTCCGAGCTTACCTGCTCCTTACCCTAACCTAACTACCTGGGGAAGGCCCTTTGGCTCTCTCCCCACTCGGTGCCCTCTCTGGCACTGGGCTGCCCGATCCACACCCGGGATCCTCAGGCACCCACTCAC
Source organism: Myxine glutinosa (assembly GCF_964187855.1). Lineage (NCBI taxonomy): Eukaryota > Metazoa > Chordata > Myxini > Myxiniformes > Myxinidae > Myxine > Myxine glutinosa. Next base: position 102,608,880 of record NC_136267.1, read on the forward strand.
AACTACCGGCTCCCAGAGCCCACCTGCGGCCTCACCTGGCCGACATCCTCACAGTGGTGGAGTGCCCAACCAACTACACACACTAACAGGCTACACGCCCAGCCATTTCCACAACACTAATGCACCCATTCACAACACCATTCTGCAACCGCACCACAAATGCCAATATCCAACCACAATTTACCTGCACCCTCTACCTAACACTTACACTACCCGCCCCGGGTACTCGTGAAAGGGGTCCACTCTTCCCCCATCCACACCTTCGCACCATGCACACCACTCCGTACCACTTACTCCAACTCTCTCCACACACCTGTACTTGCACACCTGTGCTCTCACACCTGGTGCCACCTGCACCCTTCTCTCCCCAAGCGCATTCGCGCTGATCCACAACACTCATTACTCACACACTGCTCCACACACCTGTCCAGTTGCACACCTGTGCAATCACACCTGTTCAATTCTCACACACACACGGCATCATCTCAGCTAACTACTCCCTTCTGAAACTTGCGCTTCCCAGTCGTCCCTTTAAACTATTGCGCTCCCTCGTCATTATCATCCATACTAATCTACCTGCGTCCCCACTACAGGTATCAGTCACTAACTAAACTTATCGTCACCTAATGTCATCTTCTAGATCCCTACACACAATATCCTAACCCACCCGGGCTAGTTTTCACTGCCATACACCCCATAAGCTATTGCTCCTTTGCCCCCCACATGGGAAGGATGGTGGATTTGCCATCCCACCACATCGGGGGTCTCTCACTATCAATTTTGCACGTCAAATTTCAACAAATTAAAAATTTGCCAATCACTGCCCATCATCTGCCAATCACTACTGCCAATCCCTTGCCAATCATCAAATTTTGTTTTTCTCTAATTTTGGGTCCAAAACACTAACCTCATCACCCAGTCTACTCACTACTGCCTCTCGGTGCGCCAATTCCTGTCCAAAGCCTGGCTTCGTAAAGCCAAGCAATGGATGCTGGTTGTTTTGTGCCAGCGGCTGGATGCGTCCGGCACTCGGTGCAGGGACGGGGGCTTACCCGTGCCGAGATCCCACGCACCACCTCGGCGTGGAGCCATCCAATGCCCCGATCTCGACCTGCCGGCACGTCTCACCAAAAAGTGGTCGCCATGACGACCCTTTCTATCGGGCTGCCAGCTCCGCCTAGTGGAGCCTGGACGCGGCCGTTCAAAGCGAGGCCCGGCACGCACCGAGGGCCCGATTCGGCTATAAGTCGTTCTAAACTCTACCCCGTCTAACGTCGATGCTTCACCTGGACGCTTACACCCCGCAGCCCGTTCCTTGCTCACACATCCAGCCGTGCCCATGCTCCTCGTACCTTTCCTTACACACCCAGGTACACTCATTCCACTCACAGCCTTGGTCACACACCTGACCACCGAACACTTTGGCACACATTCGTCGCTCGCACACCTCACCAATACACCTCTTCGCGCCCCCTCCTCGGTCACCTCCTCTGTGACAATCACAGGTGTGCTCTCATTCGCACACCCAACCACGTGCCTCACCACCAACTCCAGCGTGCATTCCCACTCACGCTCTACCATTCCAGGTGTACATCCTTCCATCCCAGGTGTACATCCTCGCTCACCTGTCACAACCAGCTCACTCTCCTTGTCACTCTCACTACTCTCACCTCCACTCGTGACAACGCACTCACCCTTACTCTTGACAGCACACTCTTTCCCCATGCACCTGTCCGTCACACACCTTTCTCGCGCACACTCTCCCGTTACACCCTCTGTAACACTCACCACAGGTGGACACTCTTCCTTACTTCTGACAGCGCACTCTTTCCTCATGCACCTGTCCGTCACACACCTTTCTCGCGCACACTCCTGCGCACACTCTCCCGTCACACCCTCTGTAACACTCACCACAGGTGGACACTCTTCCTTACTTCTGACAGCGCACTCTTTCCTCATGCACCTGTCCGTCACACACCTTTCTCGCGCACACTCCTGCGCACACTCTCCCGTCACACCCTCTGTAACACTCACCACACCACGCTTCCATGTGCTCCCTCGCACACGCGCTACGACCGACTCATTCTCGCCAACACCCTCACTCCTGGGCACACACTTTTTCCTCACACACCCCAGAGTCGGACTTTCTCGCACACCTCCTCTTTCGCACACCAGACCTGTCACACACCTCACCAACGGCCTTTCACGAACACCCGGGTCTATCTCGACCCCCAAGCTTCTTAAATCCCCTGGCGCATCATACGCACGACCATATTGGTCACCACTTACACCGGGTCCTCTTCCTCTTCGCTTCTCCTCCATCACCTGCGAATCCCTCATCCGGTTAATGAGCACATCATCACGATCCAAACACAGACTTTGGACCAATTCTTTTATCTCCTCTTTTATCTCTTTCTTATCCCCTCTCCGTCGCTTCTTAATTTCGCTCATCCCTTCTTCCACTTCTTCTAATTTGTGCTTCACCTCTTTTATTCCCCGGTACGTCTCCTCAAGCTCGTCCTCCAAGGCTACCTTGACCGTTTCCATGTGCGTCCTCACCTGCCGGTCCTTCGTCTCCATTACCTCTACCACCTCGTCCAACCTCGTTGTCAGTCCCTCACGTACCATCTGACATTCCCTCTTTGTCGCTATCAAGTCATCTTTTAGTTCTTTCTGTGTCGCCTTTAAACCTCCTAATACCGCAGTGTTCCTTTGAACCTGCTCCACTAACTCCGTCTGTCCCACCGTCAGCTGCTCCACCTCCTGCGTCAGGTCCTCTATGCCCCCTTGTAACTTTACAGTCCCCTTTCTCACCTCCTTTTCCATGTGCTCCTCACAGTGCCTCACCTCCTCGCGCACTCCTCCGACCTCCTCACTCACTCCTCTTCTGATCTCCTCTCCCATCACTTGCATCTCCTGCCCAGATGCCACCCTCATCTGCTCCATTTCCTCCCTGTGAGCATCCAGTTTGGTTTCTACCCCCATTCTGACCCCCTCTATCTGCTGCTCCATTTGTTTAACTTCCCTTTCCGCTTGGTCCCTCATGTCCCTCAATTTGCCTTCCATACTGTTTTCTAACCCCTCTAACCCTTTTTGCATCCCTTCCATTTGATTCTCTTGAGCGGCCATTCTGTTTTCTACCCCCGTTAACCCATTCTTTACTTCTTTTATCCCGTTGTCTAACTCCTCAAAATTATTGTCTAACTTCCCAATTTTCTTGTCTAACTCCTCAAAATTATTGTCTAACTTCTCAATTTTCTTGTCTAACTCCTCAAAATTATTGTCTAACTTCTCAATTTTCTTGTCTAACTCCTCAAAATTATTGTCTAACTTCTCACTGGTACCCCTCGCTTCGTCCCTCATTACCCCCATTTGGTTTCCCATTACCCCCATTTGGTTTTCCAATCGCTCACTATTCTTTTCCATAAGGGCCGTCATTTGTATAAAAAAAAGTTCCAATCTTCCCAGCGGCGCTACTTCGGTCGCGGGCACGGTGACCAGCGAGGCGCCATTTTGCGCGCCCGCTTCTTCGTGCGTGACGGCGCTATTTTGCGAACCTGCCGCCCTCACTGCTTCGCTCTCCTCCTGTCCCTCATTTTGGTCCTGGATCGACCCTACCTCACTCTCCTTTACCGGACCCCAGCCGTCTTGACCCGCCATAGCGCGACTTTCAAAATTCGGTATTTTATTTTATTTTCGTAAAACAAATTCAAATTTCGCCGTTATAATTTCGCGCGGGAAACGCGCTCCGAATCGATTCTACTTGTTACCAATTTGGGCCTAATAAATTTAGTCCCGGGTTCGAATTCCACTCCTCGACACCAATTGTTACAGACGTGGCTTGGATGTTATTTACCGAGCGGTTTTATGGTATGACCACGTCTGCACAAGTTACCCGATTGTGCCCGAACGTTGACTAGTCGCGCTATGCTGGCTCAATAAGAAAAAGAAGACACCCGGCTGGATTACAATAACACAATACGACACCAAGGGTTCAGTTCTCAAGACCTCCGGAGGAGATTATATTCGTACGGAAAGGTCAGATTACAGGGGCTAGAGTTATAATCACAGAAAGACAGGCACTTAGACACACTCTTATATTAACCCCGGACAGACGACAGACAAACGGGACAAGGCTGACTCACACGGGGGTTGATGAAAAGGACAGCGGGTATCGATGGCTCAAGGTGCACTCTTGGCTCAAAGCAGGGTCCAGTACGGTCCGGTCCAAAGATGCGGGGAGGTATCGTCGCGCTGGGGGTGGCGGTGGCTTCCTCTGCTCTCCGTAGTTCAGGCGCATCTCTCTCAGCGCTCGCAGGTGGCTTTCCTTCTCCAAGCTGGGTGCGCATCTGACGTCACATCCGGCGCGGGGCCGCGTATATCCGGCGGGGAGTGACACGCCCTCGGCTCGTTAGCTCCGCCTCGTGGAATCGGCACGTTGCTTCTCATTGGGTGCGTGCGGGGGGTTTACCAGGCTCCGCCCTTGACGAGGAGCTGACAAGGAGCCCCTTCGTGGTAACCCCGTGGAGCGCATGGTCTGGAGCTAATCGAGCCGGTGTGAGGACGCATCCTCCCCCGCTCCGCCGCCATCTCCCCTGTTGTTGTTGTAATTGTTGGGGAAGAAGATGGAAGGAGGTATGGGAAAGGTCCTAAACTCACTACTGATGCCATATAATCACATTCTGGTGCAACGAAGAGTCATAATTAATGGAGACGAGGCCTTAACTGACATAGAATAAGAATAACTAGGAAGATGTCCGAAAGTTGTCTACGTGTGGTGCGGTGGACCTGGGCACGACATTTAATGGGGGAATAAGGGGAAGGTCGGCTCTACTGATTGTTATTTACATGCAATGGGACTAGGGAATGGGGGATTGGGGAAAGTTGGGGAGTATTGGAGAAAATAGGGGAATATTTACAAGCGGATATGGAGGCCAAATTCCATATTCGCAACAATATTATAAAGTCCCATTAGATACGAGTGAAATCATGTGATCCACATTTCTTATTTCCTTCAATTTCTCCGAGAGTAAGTGTAGCTATGAAGTCTTGAAGGTGTAAAAATTTGACTTTGAAATTTAAATCAACAAGCATTCTGAGATGTGCCTAAACTGTCAACAACTATTCTGCCATATTTTGCCTAAATTATGTCCGTAAGTCTTCAGATATATTTTTCTAGGTAAGCAATCCAGCCATAAATATTATTTGGAAGTCTTTTGCTGTCAGAACACCATTTCTCTGCTGTCAAAGGTTAAAGTTTGGCCCTCGGTGACTCTTCAGCTAATTGTCACTTTTTCTTGACAAATACAAATATATTTTATATTTATCCCATTAAAATCCCATGTCTTGTTACCCTTTGCATGCTGAAAGATTATTCATGAAAGCAATTAATTCCATAATTAATTTTACCTTACATCCTTACATCCTTACATCTTTACCAAAAGGTTGAATCACACACCCACTTTTGTCCACAAATTTTTTAGAAGTGAAACAAAATTTGCCTGTACTTTGTCTCATAGAATCCACAGCACCAATATCGCAACCTCCCATCTTTCTACACCATATCACAACTCCAATTCATTCTTCAAGTCACAACCCAGAGTGATTTGAGAACTATACCCAGAGTTCTATACTATACCCTAGAACTATGCCCGAGAACTATACCCTGAGTTCTCACTCTGGGGCCAATTTAAATAATTATATATATATATATATATATATATATATATATATATATATATTTCATTATTTTACCATTTAACTTGTTCAAAGAATGTTCATTTCGCAAAATCGAATCAAACCACAACCCTCGCCATTAAATATCTTTCGTAAGCATGCCACATCAATAAGTATCACTTTTTCTATGAGCCTCGACCAGAGGGTGGTTGTTATTCACAAACACTCGTCGCGAGACATTGTGAGACAACATCATTGTTGCGAGACAACATCATTGGTTCATGAAACACACACCGCTTCAATCCATCAACCCTGTCGTTATGATTTTGGGATTTAAAAAAAAAAATTTAAACGCCATAATAATCTTAACTGTATTAATTTGTTCAACACTGTCTGACATTTTGCACACAGGGCCGGCAAAATTAGAAGTCACTTGCATTCTCAAATCCACGATCGTGCTGGAAATATCATGTACGACATTGGGTGGTTTGCCATTGCCTTTCCACAAAGCGCTTAATTATTGTCTTTCATTAAACGTGAAGCATGTCTCAAAAGCTTAGTGATGGGCATGGACAAAATTTGGAAGACAGATTATGGTGCTCAACAAAGATAATCGGAACAGCCCTTAAATTAACACCAAGTAGATCAATTTTTTATATTTTGAAGCTTAATGGCAGACAAATCTTTCATATCTAAATGTTTTTTTTTTTTTTTTCAAATTCATTATATATATATATACTTTTCACCTTTCAATAAAAATATATGTACCAACCAAATCTGTTTTCCTGAGCCTGGACCTGCATTGTTGAATCCACCTGTTCCTTCAAGGCACATAAAGCATGCACGAATTTACAAGAACAACATCATATCTCTCCCATTTCACAAATTATGTACGCAATTTTTAGCCTGTTCATTAAATTCCCATCATTTGTCATGGAATCATCCTAGATATTGATATCGAACAAAAGGTCCCCATGCAAATCACACAGAAAAGGCTTGCATCTTTAACATTGATCATGAAACATCTCTGAATCGTCACTCAGAATGTCTGCCAGATAAAAAATACTCGCCCATTTCTGTCAGTGATATCATTCATTTGCATCCTTTTGTCATAAATACATTCATTCATATTGTTACGGATACGGAGGACGGCTCTCCCGTTAGCAAGGGGTGATTAGCCCCTTGTCCTGTTAAGCTGGCCGTCTCTCCGTTCCTGGCACTTGTAACGCTATCCCGCGGGATGGAACGGATCAGGGTTATGGGCCCAGGGTTTATCCCGAATACCTTTATCCGTCCCTCCGCAGACTAGGGAGACAAGTACCGCTCGAACCCCGGTTTGGATGGTCTAGTTAGTTGCCGAGCGGTTTTTTTAGCAACCCGACGTTCGAGCCATTACCAATCACTAAACCCGATTCTCAAACGTTGGCCGAATCGCACCACATACACTCAATATTGAAACCACTAAAGCGACCGAACGAGAATGAAGAAGAAGAAGAAGTACGGAGGAATAACAGGTTTTATTAATTATTTACACAAGCCAAAGCAAAGAGGGCAGTCAAGGTGATATACAGAAAATGGAAGGAGCAGAAACACAGTGAAATCATTAGCTTACCTATACAAGCTTAATTAATAAACCCCAGGACAACGTTAAAGACAGACGAACATTCACACTTACACGGGGAAATGCAGGCAGGAAGGAATGGCTTGGAGATGGGTGGCTTTGAGAGGCAAGGAAGGTTCAGCGGGTACTGGGCACGGTCGGGCCAGAAGGCACCGCCGTCAAGAAGCCGAGCCGCGGTCGTTGGTCCCAAACTGCGCGGGCGAAGTTCCTTTCTTCGTACTGCTGCCTCGCGCGCTCCTTGCGTTGCCTCGGTCCGTTTTTCCTCCGGCCCGGCACGTCTCACGGCGGCTTGGTCACACCTGCTCATCTCCAGCGCATCTCCTGGACTCAGAACTCATCCCTCCTCTCAGCTCATCTCCAGCGCATCTCCTGGACTCAGAACTCATCCCTCCTCTCAGCTCATCTCCAGCGCATCTCCTGGACTCAGAACTCATCCCTCCTCTCAGCTCATCTCCTTGGGGAGCGTCCCGCGGCGGGTTATATCGGCCCCGCCCTTCACCCTTTTGCGAACCTCCCCCAAGCGTATCTCTGCCCTCTCAAGCCAAACACCTTGTTCTGGGTTGGATGAGCGGGGCCGACCTACTCCTCCCCCTCTATGACGAGGTGGAGATCCGCCTTTCTTCCTCGTCGTTACCTCGTGCGTAATGGAGTCAAATGCAGCAAACTGGACGGCAGATGAAAATGCAGCAAAGTGCTTAAAGAGCCAATTGCAGCAAAGTGGCAAACCTGGCACTTGGAAGCTGCCATGGGGCGTCGGAGGGCCTACTCTTATTTAATTCGGTGCAATGAAGAGTCAAACTAGTGGGAAACACATCCTTAGCCTACAGAGAATAAGGGACTAACTATTTAAAAGGATATATCGTGTCCTGTGTGTAGGTTTATGAAATTAACTAAGAGGACGAGCTTCGACCTTTCTTTACATTACGAGGGTCAGTTACACACAACAAAACCATACTTCTCACATTCGTTACACTTTCTCAAAATTGTTACACTTCTCAAATTCGTTACACTTCTCAAATTCGTTACACTGCACCCTCCTTCCTTCAGGACCGGGCTCGGGCCTATAAAACTTTAACTTAGTGTGACACGTAGGTGTAATTCCCTCTACAATCAACCTGACCCTGAGTGCGACAATTTTAAAACACAAATAAATATGTCCCCCTGCTGCATTGCACCCTGCCTAACAGATTTGCGCCCACAGGATAACCGAATTGCGGAATTGTTTTCAAGCTATACATTTACGGTGGGGAGCATTATTTACAGTGACGTTATTTCTTATTTACAACGCAACCCAGGACCTGTGTTTTTTCTTTTTCTTTTAGGGAAACAAAAAGAAGGAAATTCCTGTTGGGAGGGAGGAGACAGCACGCATTGCATCGATGCACCAGTACCAATAACACCAAAGCACCCAAACGCACCAACCAGTGCACAGTCATTACTGTTTGTAATAAACACACAAAAAAAAAAAAAACTGGTGGTGGTCTTCTTCTGCTCTGCTGGGCCGATGTTCTTCCCGATGTCTTCTTGCTTCATGCGGCCTACTTGGAAATATAAAAAGCACAAACCGTGTCCATTTTTATTTAGGGCCACAGGGGCCAACAAAGGGTGGTCCACCTGTTTGGCATAGGTGCCACCTTACCGAGGTCCGCAAGCAAGATTCCCTGGCCACTATGGCCGGTCTCCAACAGAGGTGCCCTGCCCCAGAACCTGGGGTCCATCAAGTGGTACTTGGCCGCAGAACAGCGGTCCATAAAGTGGTACATCAATGCAATGCATGCTGGTCGAGAGGGTCCTGGCACACAAGACGACCTCCGCACGCTCCCCTCAACGCCCAGTGGCGCACAGTCCTCAGGTGGGAGACAAAAGGGGGGAAAAGACAGGTGAGCGAGGGGTAAGGTCACAAGGGTACACATCAATAAGGCAATGCAAGGCGAAGTGCGTACGGAGAGCGAAGTGAGAAAGCTTGTCCCTACCGTACGTCACCCCCCCTGTCACCTACACTACCCTTGCCCTTACCCCATATTTACAAAATCTACACATTACAAATCCATCGCTACCGTCACATCTTCCCCATATTTCCCCTACACCAAATTCGTCTCCACAATCCCTCTATCCAAAATTTGCCATCACCCAATTCATCATCAACCCTCATAAGGAGGAAGAGATGGAACATCAAGGCACAATGTCACACCCACGTCATGATGCATCTCACAATCCAAACATTTGCATCAAAAATAATAAAACAACCTGGCATGGTGTGGAGGTACGTCATCTCAGGTGAGTGGACGCAGATGGTGCGAGGAGACTCCTAATCCTAACTATCCTCTAAATGACATTAACACACTTTACACTACCCGGGGTCTTTCCCTGCCAATCCATTGGCCAACTTACACTATTGGTTCTAAAAACCAATTCCCATTGACCAAACTGTGGTGCTTCTCAATTTGGGGTCTCACTCCCCCGATGCAACTCCTTGTGCCCTTGCACAATTTCAGGACTGGGGCGTGTAGCTCTCCCAGCAGGTCTACCCACCTGCACACCTCCACCACTGCAGTTGCCACCCGAGCTTACCTAGCTCCTCACCCTAACCTATCTAACTGGGGAAGGCCCCTCTTGGCTCTGTCACCCCTTGGTGCCCTCTGGCACTGGGCTACCCGGGTCCATCCTCCGGATCCTCGGGCCCCATCCACAACAACTCTACCGGCTCCCAGAGCCCACCTGCGGCCTCACCTGGCCGACATCCTCACAGTGGTGGAGTGCCCAAACCAACTACACACACTAACAGGCTACACGCCCAGCCATTTCCACAACACTAATGCACCCATCCAAATACCATTCTTTCACCCGCACCACAGATGCCAATATCCAACCACAATTTACCTGTACCCTCTACCTAACACTTACACTACCCTCCCCGGGTATTTGTGATGGGGGTCCATCCTTCCCCCATTCACACCTTCGCACCATCCACTCCACTCCATAGTTTCCACCATACTCACTCCACGACCATCCATTCCAATACCCCATATATTCCACACTCCATGTATTCCACACAACCATTCTCCATACACCTGTTGTTGCACACCTGTGCAATCTTACCTGGTGCCACCTGCACCCTCCTTCCTTCCTGGACCATTTGGTCAGCACAATACTAATCACCATCACTCACTCAAACACTGCTCCATACACCTGTTCAGTTGCACACCTGTGCAATCACACCTGTTCCTCACACTCATTTACTCATACCCTGCTCAATACACTTGAATACACCTCCAACACTCACACGGCATCATCTGAACTACCTGGTGCCCTGCTAACTTAGTGCTCCCCGTCTTCCCTTTAAACTAAGCACATACCACGTCATTATCATCCACACTAATCTACCTGCGTCCCCACTACCGGTATCATTGTCACTACCTAATCTTACCGTTACCTAAGGTCATCTTCTAGGTCCCTACACATTATCCAAACCCTCCCTCGGCGAGCTTACACTGCCATAAACCCCATAAATATAGTGCTCCTTTGCCCCCGACTGTGAGAGATGGCAAAGTTGCCATCCCACCACATCGGGCATCTTCCACTACCAATTTGGCTCATCCAATTGCAACCACTCAAAAATTTTCTATCCCAAAATTTCGAATCCAAAAACACTATCAGTATCACCATCATCACAGTCCGCTATATCCTAGCCTCGGTGCGTCATGACATCATTAAACTCGGCTTTGCAAAGCCGAGCAATGAATGCGGGTTGCTTGGTGCCGGCGGCTGGATACGTCCCGCATTCGGTGCAGGGACGGGGGCTTACCCGGGCCAAGATCCCATGCACCATCTCGGCACAGAGCCGTCCAATGGCCCGATCTCGACCTGCCGGAACGCCTCAACAAAAAGGGGTCGCCATGACGACCCTTCCTATCGGGCTGCCCGCTCCGCCTAGTGGAGCACGGACGCGGCCGTTCAAAGCGCTGCCCGGCGTGGATCGCGTACGGCGATTCTTTCGAAACCGCCGTGGTTCGGATCCCTGCTGGTCCTCGCGGCACGCGAAGCTGCACGGCACGCACCGAGGGCCCGATTCGGCTATAAGTCGCTCTAACCACTAACCCGGTTACCGTCGATGCTTCACCTGCATGCTCACATGCATAAGCTACCCCTTTCACCCTCACTGAGCTCGGTGCTCCAACGCCGCCCGTACACCCCGCATACTTCGTCATTGCACTCGTTCTTTCGCTCACAGACTTGGTCACATACCTGACCACCGCACACCTTTGCACACACTCGTCGTTCGCACACCTCATCAACACACCTCTTCGCGCCCCCTCCTCGGTCACCTCCTCTGTGACAACCACAGGTGTGCTCTCACTTGCACACCCAACCACGTGCCTCACTTCTAATTCCAGTGTGCATTCCCACACACGCTCTACCATTCCAGGTGTGCATCCTTCCATTCCAAGTGTACATCCTCTCTCACCTGCCACAACCAACTCACGCTCTGTGTCACTCTTACTACTCTCACCACCACACTCGTCCCCGCATTCACCCTTACTCTTGACAGCGCACTCTTTACTCCTGCACCCGTCCGTTACACACCTTTCTCGCGCATCCTCTTGCGCACACTCTCCTGTTACACCCTCCGTAACACTTACCACAGGTGTGCACTCTCCCTTACTTTTGACAGCGCACTCTTTCCTCTTGCACCCGTCCGTTACACACCTTTCTCGTGCATCCTCTTGCGCACACTCTCCCGTTACTTCTTCCGTAACACTCCCCACTGGTGTACACTCTCTCGTTACATCCTCTGTAACACTCCCCACTATGCGCTTCCATGTGCTCCCTCGCACATGCGCTACGAACGACTCACTCTCGACAGCACAATCACTCCTTGGCGCGCACTTTTTCCTCACACACCCCAGAGTCTGACATTCTCACACACCTCCTCCTTCGCACACCGTACCTGTCGCACACTTCACCAACGGCCTCTCACGAACACCCGGATCCAAATCAACCCCCAAGCCGACTGAAGCTCCCCTCACATCATATACATTTCCTCGTATATCGCCACTCACCTTGGCACCTCGTCTCCGCACCTCCTTCGCCACCTGCAAACTCTTTATTTGGTTAGCGAGCACATCATCACGATTTGAGCACCGACCTTGTACCAATTCCATCACCTCCTCCTGTATTTCTCTCTTAGTTTCTGTCCGTCTCTTCTTAATTTCACTCACCCCCTCTTCCACCTCCTTTAACTTTTGCTTCACCTCTTTTATCTCCCGGTGCGTCTCCTCAATCTCGTCCTCTAAGGCTACCTTGACCGTCTCTATGTGCGTCCTCACCTCCCCGGTCCTTCGTCTCCATTACTTCTGTCACCTCGTCCAACCTCGTTGTCAGTCCTTCACGTACCATCTGACATTGCCTCTGTGTTGCTATTAAGTCATTTTTAATGTCGTTTTATGTCGCTTTTAACCCTCCTAGTACTGCAGTGTTCTTTTGTACCTGCTCCGCTAACTCAGTCTGTCCCACCGTCAGCTGTTCCACCTCCTCCGTCAGATCTTCTATTCCCCCCTGTAACCTTGCCGTCCCATTTCTCACCTCTTTCTCCATACGCTTCTCACCTCGCTTTACCTCCTCGCGTACCCCTGAGATCACCTCGCTTACACCTCGTCGTATCTCCTCCTTCATCTCCATTTTCCTTAGTAGATGCCACCCTCATTTGTCCCAATTCATCCCTCTGAGCATCCAATTGACCTTCTAACCCGATTTTCACCTCCTCTATCTGGTTCCCCATCCGTTTGATTTCCCGGGCGGATTGCTCCCCTACTTCCCGCAATTTGTCGTCCATTGTGTTTTCTAACCCCCTTAACCCATTTTTCACCCCCTCTATCTGATTCTCCTGGGCAGCCATTCTATTTTCCACCCCCGTTAACCCATTCTTCACCTCTTTTATCCCGTTGTCTAACCCCTCAAATTTCTTGTCTAACCCCTCAAATTTCTTGTCTAACCCCTTAAAATTATTGTCTAACCGTTCACTGGTACTCCTCGCTTCGTCCCTCATTTGGCCCCTCAATCGCTCACTATCAGCCCTCGCTTCGTCCCTTATCCGCTCACCCATTTTTTCCATATACCCCATCATCTGCGCCGCAAAGAGGTTCAATTTCCCCAGCGCGGTCTCGACTGCTGCAGCGCCGCCATTTTGTGCCTCTTCAACCACGTGCGCGAGGGCGCCATTTTGCGCGCCTGAAACCTCCTCAACCACATTGCCATTGTTCTCCTCCTCCCTTTCCTCCACATACATTTCCCCGAGGTCCTGGGTCGATTCTACCCCGTCTATCTCTCCCACCGGCATCCGATCGCCTTGATTGTCCATGGCACGACTCAATTTGGGATTTTAAAAAACAAATTTCGGCCGCTTCAAATTTTGACCAAATTTTTTTCTTTTAGACGTTTTAAAAATTTGGTTCGGGCCTCGAATCTCACTCCCAGACACCAATTGTTACGGCCAATAGTACAATTGGTGTCCAAAATTTGGGCTAAATAAATTTAGTCCCAGGTTCAAATCCGACACTCCTGACACCAATTGTTACGGATACGGAGGACGGCTCTCCCGTTAGCAAGGGGTGATTAGCCCCTTATCCTGTTAAGCTGGCCGTCTCCCCGTTCCTGGCACTTGTAACGCTATCCTGCGGGATGGAACGGATCAGGGTTATGGGCCCAGGGTTTATCCCGAATACCTTTATCCGTCCCTCCGCAGACTAGGGAGACAAGTACCGCTCGAACCCTGGTTTGGATGGTCTAGTTAGTTGCCGAGCGGTTTTTTTAGCAACCCGACGTTCGAGCCATTACCAATCACTAAACCCGATTCTCAAACGTTGGCCGAATCGCGCCACGTACACTCAATATTGAAACCACTAAAGCGACCGAACGAGAATGAAGAAGAAGAAGAAGTACGGAGGAATAACAGGTTTTATTAATTATTTACACAAGCCAAAGCAAAGAGGGCAGTCAAGGTGATATACAGAAAATGGAAGGAGCAGAAACACAGTGAAATCATTAGCTTACCTATACAAGCTTAATTAATAAACGCCAGGACAACGTTAAAGACAGACGAACATTCACACTTACACGGGGAAATGCAGGCAGGAAGGAATGGCTTGGAGATGGGTGGCTTTGAGAGGCAAGGAAGGTTCAGCGGGTACTGGGCACGGTCGGGCCAGAAGGCACCGCCGTCAAGAAGCCGAGCCGTGGTCGTTGGTCCCAAACTGCGCGGGCGAAGTTCCTTTCTTCGTACTGCTGCCTCGCGCGCTCCTTGCGTTGCCTCGGTCCGTTTTTCCTCCGGCCCGGCACGTCTCACGGCGGCTTGGTCACACCTGCTCATCTCCAGCGCATCTCCTGGACTCAGAACTCATCCCTCCTCTCAGCTCATCTCCAGCGCATCTCCTGGACTCAGAACTCATCCCTCCTCTCAGCTCATCTCCTTGGGGAGCGTCCCGCGGCGGGTTATATAGGCCCAGCCCTTCACCCTTTTGCGAACCTCCCCCAAGCGTTCTCTCTCCGTCCTCTCAAGCCAAACCCCTTGTTCTGGGTTGGATGAGCGGGGCCGACCTACTCCTCCCCCTCTATGACGAGGAGGAGACCTGCCTTTCTTCCTCGTCGTTACCTCGTGCGTAATGGAGTCAAATGCAGCAAACTGGACGGCAGATGAAAATGCAGCAAAGTGCTTAAAGAGCCAATTGCAGCAAAGTGGCAAACCTGGCACTTGGAAGCTGCCATGGGGCGTCGGAGGGCCTACTCTTATTTAATTCGGTGCAATGTAGAGTCAAACTAGTGGGAAACACATCCTTAGCCTACAGAGAATAAGGGACTAACTATTTAAAAGGATATATCGTGTCCTGTGTGTAGGTTTATGAAATTAACTAAGAGGACGAGCTTCGACCTTTCTTTACATTACGAGGGTCAGTTACACACAACAAAACCATACTTCTCACATTCGTTACACTTTCTCAAAATTGTTACACTTCTCAAATTCGTTACACTTCTCAAATTCGTTACAATATGAAGGTCAGCTTAAACCACCATTCGAGTGTATGTTAGTTGTCAGCCTGTCTGTAAAACACCAACAAAGCATTTTACATTCACACCCAAGGTACAAGCAGCCTAATTTTAACAGGTGCACCTGTCTACTTGACCAAATGTCACGCACACCTGCAAACACAATATTTTCACCCATATCTCTGACACACCATTGCAAAGCACACTCTGCCACACACCAAAACTCACTCTTGATACTTCAAGGCATGCACACAATCACCTGAGCTCATGACAAAATACAGGGCACTCTTGATACTTCAAGGCATGCACACAATCAACGAACAACTGTTCACCACTGCTTAAGTGAGTGAAGACAGTTGGAACCACCACTACGATGCGGATACCCGTGTTTAACCTGTCAAAATCTAATTTTGACCAAACACATGCCAAACAAATTTTGACCAAATAATTATCACCACTTTTTCTGCAGAAGAGTGAGTGACTGTTCGGAACCACCGCTACAAAAAATGCGGACATCCGTGTTTAACCTGTCAAATCTAGTGGCAACAAACCACATTGACAAAACACTCCTGGGGTATTTCATGCGATTAACCGTTTGGTATACCCACCAACCAAATAACCAACCAACTCACACACCAAATCACACACCACACTGCAAATTTATGCAGGAACAGACAGACAGATGATACAAAATAGTTAACACAATACACCACCCTATGACCATAATGCTCGGGAATCAAAATCTGTAATCAGTTCGTTAGATACGTTACCAAGCGACCAAGAGGAAGAGGAGAGTACAGCTTTGTGCTCAAGTCTTTGTTTTCCAGGTCGTCTTAGAGTTAGCATCCTGTCACAGTCGCCATATTGTTAGGGATATTTTCCCACAGTAGTATGTAATAGATGAACCAAAAATTCAATGTCCATAAACTTGTCAGAAGAGAGTCACAAATTTTAATTCCCGAGGAGGATAACTTTCTGTCTACAAAGAAATACACAGCAAGAAAACAATAACCCTTATCAAACCAAGGAGAGCACGCTACAATTCACAAAAGCACATTGCAAGATTCACAGAAGGTCCCAAGTGAAATCCTGGTGCAGTAGAGATGTACATCAAAGGAAACATCATAGAGATACAGTAGCATGCACAGTATACAATCAACATACAGTGTAACCATACAGAATCATAAGGATACAGTAGCATGCACAGTATACAGTCAACATACAGTGTAACCATACAGAATCATAAGGATACAGTAGCATGCATAGAATACAGTTAACATACAGTATGAACATACAGAATCGACTAGCCAAGTGCAGTATCCTGGCTATTTGGACATCCGTTCTGACTTATACATTTTCAAGTGGGAGGAGCAAGTGGAGGGGGGAGGAGCGAAGAGAAGGGAGGAGAGCAGTAGGATTGGTTGTTCAAAGTTTGGGTGGGAGGGAGCAAGTGGAGTGGGGAGGAGCGAAGAGAGGGGAGGAGAGCAATAGGATTGGTTGGGCAAAGTTTGGGTGGGAGGGAGCAAGGATCGGGGGATACAATGTGATTGGTCGAGTGAAATCTTGGGATGGGAGTGCCCCCCGCTGGGAGCAGATCTGCATTTACAAATCCTTTAATGAGAAGAATGTGTTGCTCCAGACTCTTCGGCACCAAGACACTATCAATCATAGCGATGCGTAAACGTTGCAGCGACGTTTTATAATGCCATTGCAGGGACATTTATGATTTAATATTTAGAAAATATAGAATAAGAAAGTCCTTATTTAATCAAAACGGTCACTCGGTAGCTATGACAATCACATCCTTTTCCAATCTGCAAACTCATCCTTTCCTCATAAGTAAGAGGTATGAACCCATATCAGAGAGCCAGAGAGAGCTAGCCTACATGGATTTTTTATAGGATTTCTATATTTTAGACTAACCTTTATCAAATACTAATGAGCTATTTTGATTCAGTGTTTAATTATCGTTCTTTTTGAAAGATTTTCCTGAGAACGCTGACAATTTCATAAAACTATCTATTAAATAAACAACAAGTGAAAATGAAAAAAGCATGCGCTGAGCCCATCTTAACAAGTCAGCGAAGAGCGATTCATCCGCTCCCATTGTTTGACTCTGCAAACTATTTACCAAGTATTTGCATTCGTACTAAGTCGATTATTCAGTCACAAAGAAAGCTTGTTTATCGAGCGCATTGGTAAGCAAGCACCAATAGTAATTAGCTTTCACCAACAATGGACAGTTCTGAATACTAATTTACTCAGACATTGTGATGTCAGCTGTCAGCCATACTAAGAAAAAAACAATATCTTACTTATAAAACTCATGGAACTTCAATTAAATGAGACATACTAAATCCAACATTATATTATTTCAAAAGAACATCCCATATGTAATCATATTACCCTCAGTCATAAAAATGATTTTGCCATGACAATATGCGATCTACCATTGCCGATACTAAGAATTTACTTTTCTCGAGCAAACAAACTTGGTCAGAGTGTCGGAGATAACTTGCCAACTGTAGGAAATCCCAAATTCTGCATGGAATGACATGGAATGCAGAACGAATTTTGTCAGTGTCGGAGATAACTTGCCAACTGTAGGAAATCCCAAATTCTGCATGGAATGACATGGAATGCAGAACGAATTTTGTCAGTGTCGGAGATAACTTGCCAACTGTGGGAGATCCCAAATTTTGCATGGAAACCACAAAAAAACTTGCAGACTAGGAAAGCAGGTTTGTGGCTCATATAAATTACTTGCTTTATAAATTTACACTTCCACATCACCTAACGACTCCCTCAAACTTTTGTTTCCGTGGTTGTGAAGTGTTTTTAATAACGTGGTGGTTTTGAATCACGTGGTGGTGAGGTATTTTGAATTATGTGGTGGTGAGGTGTTTTTAAATGATGTGGTGGTGAGATGTTTTTAAATCACATGGTGTTGAGGGGTTTTTAAATCACATGGTGGTGAGGTGTTTTGAATTACGTGGTGGTGAGGTATTTATAATTATGTGGTGGTGAGGCGTTTTTAATTATGTGGTGATGAGGTGTTTTGAATTACATGGTGGTGAGGTGTTTTGAATTAGTTGGTGATGAGGTGTTTGTAATTATGTGGTGGTGGTGAGGTGTTTTGAATTACTTGGTGGTGAGGTGTTTTTAATTTTGTGGCTGAGGTGTTTTTATTACGTGTTTTATGGCTGTGAGGTGTTTTTATTACGTGTTTTATGGCTGTGAGGTGTTTTTATTTCGTGTTTTATGGCTGTGAGGTGTTTTTATTACGTGTTTTATGGCTGAGGTGTTTTTATTTCGTGTATTATGGCTGTGAGGTGTCTTTATTATGTGTTTTATGGCTGTGAGGTGTCTTTATTATGTGTTTTATGGCTGTGAGGTGTTTTTATTATGTTTTTTATGGCTGTGAGGTGTTTTTATTTCATGTTTCATGGCTGTGAGGTGTTTTTATTTTGTGTTTTATGGCTGTGAGGTGTTTTTATTACTTGTTTTATGGCTGTGAGGGGTTTTATTACGTGTTTTATGGCTGTGAGGTGTTTTCAATTTTGTGGTGGTGAGGTGTTGTTATTACGTGTTTTATGGGTGTGAGGTGTTTTCAATTTCGTGGTGGTAAGGTGTTTTTATAACGTGTTTTATGGCTGTGAGGTGTTTTTAATTTTGTGCTAGTGAGATGTTTTTATGACGTGTTTTATGGCTGAGGTGTTTTTATTTAGTTTTTTTTGGCTGTGAAGTGTTTTTATTACGTGTTTTATGGGTGTGAGGTGTTTTCAATTTTGTGGTGGTGAGGTGTCTTTATTACGTGTTTTATGGCTGCGAGGTGTTTTTATTCCGTTTTTTTATGGCTGTGAGGTGTTTTTATTTAGTGTTTTATGGCTGTGAAGTGTTTTTATTACGTGTTTTATGGCTATGAGGTATTTAAAATTACTTGGTGGTGAGGTGTTTTGAATTACTTGGTGGTGAGGTGTTTTGAATTACGTGGTGGTGAGGTGTTATCGTCCCAGATTTCCAGTCTGCACCTACCCCTCCCCTTTGTACATGCTGAGGGGTTCTTTCTTGAAAAAAAAAACATTCAACCTGAATCTTCAACCTAAATTGGCTATAAAAATGTAATATCACAAACACAACAAATACATTTGTGCAAAATAATTGTTTGTATTATGATTGGTGTAAATCATGACATCACAGCAACTGAGGTACAGTCATTATCCTCAGCTAAAATAAGCCCGTTCCTCAGTAACGAGCTAGTACAGTATATATATATTATATATATTATATATATATATATATATATATATATATATATATATATATATATATATATATATTGTTACGGTACGCGGTTAAGGATGTTATATTTGCCGAGCGGAGGCTCCGCGACCGAACAGTTGTTCCCCGACTAAACCCGATTCACCCAAACGTTGGCCGTATCGCGCCACAGATATTCAATGGGGAAAAGACTAAGACGACGAATGCAAAGAGGAAGAAGAAGACGTACAGAAGAGTAACGGGGTTTATTATTTCCACACACATAAGCAAAAAGAGCAGTCACGGGTATTTACAGCGGACATGAAAACGCAGGTGACACAGTGAAAATTACTAGCTTATACAGACTTAGTTACTACCCAGGACAGCACGAACAAAACAAACTCACGTACGCAAATGGGGAACTTGCAGGCAGGAATGGCTGGAAAGGATGAGCAGGTGGGATCACAGGGCACAGCGAGCAGGTCCACTCCGGGCGGGAAGCGGGGAGCCGGCAGCTCCTTGTAAGCCGCTTTACAGCGCTCGCCGGCAGCTCCTGGTATTCGGCTTTACAGCGCACGCCGGCAGGGTCACTCGCTGCCCCGTCAGGGCTTCACGCAGCTGGTTGAAACGGGGCTGGACTCATCTGCCGTATCTCTTTGCAACTCGTTCGTAAAAGTTCCTCTGCTTTCTCTTGGACCCTTTCTTTGTCGTGTACCTCTCCATGCAGCTCAGCTTGTGTTCCCTTCCTCTCACTTCTCTCTAGCGTGGGACTGACACGCCCTCTCACGCACCTGGACTCATCCGCCGTATATCTGGTGTAGCTTGTCCCAGCGATCGTCGCACCCTTCCGTCCAAACCTTCAGCGCGGGTCTGTCATGCCCCCTCCGGTTTCGGTACCGCCCTCCTCCCCCGTGCTCTGTTTCGTGACCTTGTATGGTAATCCCACGGGCTTGTCTCCTTATTTGGGCATCGCGCCGACGGCACGCCCCTCGTGGCGAGCCACGGGCTTGTTTCCTTATTTGGGCATGGGGTTGCACAGCCCCGCCCTTCGTGGCGACCTGGCGACCCCGCCCCTCCTGTTCAAACAGAGCACGGAGCACATATTCACGATAGCAGCGAATTGAGAGGGCGTGCATCCCATGCTTGTGAACTGCTTTACCCACAGATGGAGAGTTTGGTTGTGAAATGGAATTATTGAAGGGGAGCTATTCTTAATTGATTCGGTGCAATGGAGTATTATTTTAATGGAAGACAAGGCCTTACTCTAAAACACATAATAAGATATAAGCTACTGAACAAGGGTTTTATCGGGTCCTGCAATGTGGTGTTTCATGGAATAACTACCGAGACGCCCTTTTTATCTTTACACAACTCCGGAGGCAGGAGGGGCCATATCCAAACAATGTTCATCACCAATTTACCACAATACAATACACACAATCAAAAAAATACAATCCTCATATCCGCAACAATATATATATACAGTGATCCCTCGTTTATCGCGGGGGTTACGTTCCAGAACCCCCCGCGATAGACGAAAATCCGCGAAGTAGCGACCATATTTTTATTTTATTATTTATATATATTTTAAAGCTTTATGACCCTCCCCACACTCTTATTAACCTTTCCCATACTCTTATAAACACTTCCTATACTCTTAAACACTTTTTACACTCTTAAACATACGTAATTTTAACAACATATAAAATTCTAATGGGTACTCACCATTGAAGATACTGTAGCTACCCATGGGTCCCCCAAGCAAGACCAGCATCAGAATCTCCTTGCTCCAGCCGGTGACGTCACCGGCGGGGATCCCCGGCGCGAGAGTGGCTGGTCACGTGACCGCTAAAGCGTGCCGCGCTTTGCGGGTATAATCAGCTACACCTGTTGATCACGTGACCACCGAAGCACGCCACGCTTGAGAGGCGTGGCTTTCGGTTTCTGGTTGTGCTTTATAATGCAGCCCGATAAACGGGCTTTTCAGTGTTCCCGAGTTGGTTTTGAGAATAAATATCTTCTCGGACGAGTTTGTGTCTTGCCCGTCATTTCGTCCGTATCAAGCAAGAGCCCCGGCTCTTCAATACTACAACTTGCGTGATGAAGATGATGATGAATTAGCTGTGCAGTACTGATGACGATGAAGGTGATGACGATGATGAATGTACTGCACAG
>NC_136267.1:102630851-102685851 GCF_964187855.1 Myxine glutinosa
GTGCGAATTAAGGAAGAGCTTCCAGAGGATGCAACTGAAGTTACTCATGAGGTATTGTGTCAGGCCAAACCCTCTTCAATTGGAGCATGCGTATTGGGAATATGAGGAAAGTTTTGGTGATTCATATGTTGTGGGAAGTCCCTTGCCCTGGGATGTGTGATATAAGGAAATCGTTATAATGTCAGGAATGTTTCCTTTCCTGAACCAACATGGAAGTCTGATTGTGAAATGTTGTATTATGAATGCTGTTTTATGTGATTTGATAAATGCCATGTCAAACGTTCTTTTTCTGAACCAAAGAAAAGAGCATGTTCTAGAAAAGCTTTTGAGTTTTGAAAGTTCTACACCTGTATTGTAATTCGAGTTCATGACAGTGAGTCTATATAAAACTTCACGTTTAGCGAGCGATATCTCAATGAAAACCATGTTTAACATATATAAGGTGGACTTTAACTCAGCCTCATCCGAGAGTTCCATGGACCATTTGTTTGAATGGATATTCAAGGGGAAAAGGGCAGACTAGGGACAGTCAGGAAATAAAGAAATTGACTATTGCTTTTATCGGGACAATGTTATTTCCTCTACATCTAAATGAGGTGATATTTTAAGCTTGTGTTTGTATTATAATAGTAAACTTTTACCAGATCATATCCCCTCAATAAGATTGAAATAACTGACTTTCAATTCGAGCAAGGTCTCCTGTGTGGCCTTGACCTTGTGACCCCATTTTGGATTGAATCAAATGACATTTCCGAATCATCTTCATTTTGTGTTACTAGGGCGTGCCCGTACGTGGGTGCCAAAAAAACATGCGTGCAAACAACAACAACAAAAAAAAACTTTGAAACCACGTGGCAGTAACGACCACAGAACCCCCCCCCCCCCCCTCTATTTACATGAAATGGTTTGGTCCATTCGCAAAGCCAAAGCGAACGGCTTGCGAGTACGGTAGAACCCCCCCCCCCCCCCTCTATTTACATGAAATGGTTTGGTCCATTCGCAAAGCCAAAGCGAACGGCTTGCGAGTATGGTGACCATACCTTGGGAACCACTTGTCCGATTAATTTCAAACCTTGAAAAGGCACATCCTCGGGTCCCCAGCAATATACCTGGCAAGTTTCAAGTATATCGGACCCGTGGTTGTCGAGAAACAGCGGTCACAGACACACACACATACACACACAGATTACTGGAATTATAGATAGATTACAATCATCTCGGTATACACCGATTTGTAGAATTAATAACAATATTGAAACCAGGTGTGGATTCATAAAAGGATGACGTACAACTACAACAGATGCAATCTTTATTGTTAGACAGTCCAAGAGAAATGTTTGATAGGTTGAAGGCAAAAAAGAGAAATTGTACCATGTTTTTTTTTTTTGTCTTGAAAGAGCATATAGTAGACTACTGTTACGTGCTCCTCCCCGACCCCCTGGTCTCGGTATACTCCCGAACGCCAGGAAGAGCCATGGCAGAAAAGAAATATATTACTCCGTGTCAAAATCAAGATCGAAACCACACCAATGGGTATCAACAAAAAGAATGTATTAAAAATCACACGGGAATAATACAATACAATACCATAAATACAATACAATACCAGCAATATCTTAAGATGGTAACTTAACCCCAAACTCACGGCACTCCCAGGAAACGGAACCGAGCCCTCCTCAATGTCTCTATAACCCCTCCAAGGCGATAGTTGATGCGCTCCGGCGATCGTTGGAACAATGTCCAATCGAGCAACCGAGGTGTAGACGGTCGAAGCAACACAGAAGTCACGTGGGTCCAACACCCAGCAAACTCGCGGTAGAAAGGCAACTCTCAAAGACGCGATCCAGACGTGCACCTGCACCGTTCAATCAGCGAACCGCAGTGCAATCTTCAGACGCCGCTTTATTGCACCGCTGTCCCCGGCAAACCACCGGAGGATAAGCCCAAGCCAACGCGACCAAAACCTTTTCCAATGAAAGTAGCGCGCGGGGCAAAATGGCGGATGGCCCTCACTCGAGCCAGAGCTTCTAGGCAAGGATTCTCCGGAATCTCAATGCCGATACCCGTCTACGCAGGCTCCACAATACTCCAGCGATATCACCTATCGCTCAAACTTCCTTTCAAGGACCCAAAGTCCACTCGCAACGTTCGCTCAACCACGCTCCGTACAGAGCTTCAAGGCAAGTCTTTCACGGTCCTCTGCCTTCTTCTTCTTCAACGCCTTTTCTTCCGGGTCACGATCCGATTTCCTGTCTCATTTTTTACCATGAGCGCTTTTAACCACAATAACCATTTCCTTAAACAACAATACCCATAATACTTAGAACCCACAATAATAATAATAACAATAATAATAAGTGCCGAATCCGTAACACTACCACGAAAAGTTGCTTTATCGGTACTTAGAAGGAAGGGAAGTGACAGAAGTGCTTGTAAAAGTTGTAATGTAATTGTATGAAAGTTGGAAAACAACACTGAGAACAAAAGAAGGATGTACAGAATCTTTTCTGTACATCCAATCCCCACCGCTGTAGACCACCTTAAACCCTGATTTTTCTAATGCCATGACAAACATTGGTATATCCACGGGTGATGAATTTCATCAAAATGGTTGGTGTAGTTTTGGAGAAGAGCAAATATATATTTTAGGGGGTCATGGTATAAAATGGGGGTCTTCACCACTTAAAAAGGTATAAAAGTGATTGGGGAAGAATTGGATTGTAATGTCATCCACCAGACGAGGAACATGCCTTCCACGGCTTCAGCGATACTGTATGTACTCTCTTCTCCACGGGTGTGGTTTGCTGGTTGCCTTGTTGGCTAACTACTAGCTCATCCACTTTTTGATGGTTGCCGTTGACTAATCCTAACACTAACCCAACCGCAAGGCTTCCTCTACCAGGGTTCTTCTCCTCCTCTCGGCTATCTGAGTTGCCACAAAACCGGCCCAATCCACAATTGTTTATTATTTTCTAGCAAAAGTACCCAGTGTTGTTGCTGGGCAATGCAGTCGCTTCTTGACGTGAATATTAAGAGGGGGGAGGGAGAGGCGTGAGTGGAGGGAATAGAGGGGAGGGGAGAGGGGTAGTAGAGTCCCTTTATAGAGAGAGTAGCGACAACTAACGATTTGACGCCATTTTGAGTCCATTCAGTGCGGAGCCGCCGTATGGCGCTAGTGCATTGAACCGTGTATTCCATTATGTTCTCTATGTATGAGAGATGGGAATGGTCTTTTCCATGTTGATAATGAACAAATTATGTGAAGATGACAAAATAGAAGATTTATGACAACTAAGAACCATATGATAAAGAAGAAAATCACAGAGCTGGTTGTGATTTAACAGTCACAGACATTTAGAACCATGACAAAGAAGGAATGAACTAGACAGGTACACGTGCTGCTTATTTCAGCCTCATTTTAATTTCAGGGAGGCGAGAGCGAGACTCGAACTCTCACCACCCTGCTTATACATGTACATGTACAATACAATGTTAAGAGTTATCTTTGTATTTCTGCAGTTGTTTGACCTTGTTTATTGTGTGTGGGTATATATTTGTGTTTGTTTAATTTTCATATTATTAATCTAAACTTTGCTGCATGTTGCCGATCATATATTAATCCCACCAAAAATAGATTAGCCCCCCTACCCCCGGCCCCCTCTATCCCTCTCTCCCTCTATATATCTCCCTCTATATATATATATATATATATATATATATATATATATATATATATATATATATATATCTCTCTCTCTCTCTCTCTCTCTCTCTCTCTCTCTCTCTCTCTCTCTCTCTCTCTCTCTCTCTCACTCTCACTCTCACTCTCACTCTCACTCTCTCACACTCACACAATCTCTAATACAAATTACATATTTACAATCACACACACACATACACAATCTCTAATACAAATTACATATTTACAATCACACACACACATACACAATCTCTAATACAAATTACATATTGTAACGATTTTGAGAAGTGTGTAACGAATTTGAGAAGTGTAACGGTTTTGGAGGAAGTGTAACGAATGTGAAAACGTTACAATGTGAACGTTACAAAAGTATGGTAACATCCTCGTAATGTAAATAATGGTCGCAGCCGTCGTCCTAGTTAATTCCATGAAACTTACACGCAGGTCACGATATATCTTTTAAATAGTGTATTTCCTTATTCCATGTAGGCTAAATATGTGTTTCCCACTAGATTGACTTTGCATTGTATCAAACAAAATAAGCGTAGGCCCTTCCAATTTCCCCAAAACCTCCTTTCCAATTGCCTTCCGCATTTTGGGCGGTTTTCTTCAACCGCCATTGACCATGTGCTTGAGTCGGGGAAGAAAGGCGTGTCTCCACTTCGTCATAAAAGGGAAGGAGTGAACCGGCCCTAACAGCCAATCAGCACCGCGGTGAGCGACCCGGTAGGCGTGCCCTCGGAGCCGGCGGCTTAATTCCGCCCGAGGTGATAAAAGCGACTGTAAGGGACTGCTTTATCAGAGGCCTTGGGAGATGACCCTGGGAGATGAGCAAAGAGGCTGCACCAAGAGGAGCGGTGAGATGCGAAACGCTCCAAGCCAAAGAGGAGAGGTACTCGGCAAGGAAACCAGCTTTGGAGAGACGCGCTGAAAGGAGGGAGACGGCTCCACCCCAAGAAGAGGAGCAGGTGTGCCGAACCAGCGCGTGACGTCTACCGCAGCGGATACACGACGGAGGGTTTCCCGCCAAAACCGCGAGGAATTGCGAGCTGCTGCCTCCCGACTTTGCCTCCCTCTCAAGCAATCCACCTCAAGCCCTACCTGCCTGCATTATCCCCTGTGTAAGTGTGAACGTCCTGTCCTGCTCGTTGTCTTGGGGTTAAGTAAAAATGAATAGTGTAAGTTAACGATTCGCTGTGTTACTGCTTCTTCCATCCATTGCTGTGTGTGTATAATAAATCTGTTCTTCCTCCGTATTCTTCTTCTTCTTCTTTTTCATTCTCTTTCGGTCGCTTTAGAGGTTTCCCGATTGAATATCTGTGGGGCGATCTGGTCAACGTCGGGTGGAATCGGGTTCTAATCGGGGAGTAACTGTTCGGACGCGGTTAAATACACCACCGCTCGGTCAAACTAACATCCAAAACCGCGTCTGTAACAATATTTACAATCACACACACACATACACAATCTCTAATACAAATTACATATTTACAATCACACACACACATACACAATCTCTAATACAAATTACATATTTACAATCACACACACACATACACGCATGTGCTAATGCACACACATATAAATTATAAATTGAAAGTCACACACACAAACACAAGTTAATGTCCCCACACATTCAAATCAACAGAGACAAATACATACATTAACTGACCCCCCCCCCCCTCCCCCTTTCTCAGTTGTGGCATACAACTGTATCACTGGCATGAATTGGTTTCTAGCAAATTCTTTCTGAAGCATCATTGAAAATTTTGAATGACAATAATCCTATCTTCCATGTGAAAGTACAAAAAATAAAACTTATTTTATTATTTGTTTTACGAAGGTCTCAGAGACCATTGTGAAAGGCTTTGAACTCATTTACGATTAATACTCAAACCGTGAACCTGTAACCTTCCACTTTTATAGCATGGGGAGGAGGAGGAGGGGGCGGAATTGGAGGAAGGGGCAATGGGGAGAGGGGGAGGAGGGGGGAATGGGGGGTTGGAAGGGGCCATGGCAAGGAGAGGGGGTAGGGGCATGGGGGGGGGGGAGGAGGTAGGGGGATGGGGGAGAGGAGGGGGGATGGGGGAGAGGAGGAAAGGAGGGGAAGGAGGGGAAGAGGTAAAAGGGAGGGCAGGGGTTAAAGGGGGGGGGGGAAGGGGGGATAGCGGGAGGGGGAAAGGGTGGCAGGGGGAGGGAGAGGAGGAGGGTGGAAGGAGGAGGAGGAGCTCGATGGAGCAGCGAGCGAGCACTTTATGTGTGTGTGTGTGTACGCATATGGGACCATTACCACCATCACACTGACCTGGCAGAGAACCGACGAAGAAGTTATTTTCCATCCAACACGACTGACTCTGTTCTCCCAGATTTTCCGTCTTTTAGCATCTGATGGAAATCTATACATCTTGAATCCCTTCTCCGTTCTATTTGTGCACCCACAGGCGCTACAACCTGTCATTTTGTCGTCAAATCGATGTAAAACACGAATGAGAACGCTGCGTACAGCGGGAACGTTAAAACGCTGACCGATATGCGTCCGATCCTGATCCTGTCCGCGATGGACTCAAAATGGCTCCACGCAATCACGTGACTAGATTTTTCCGGACCCTCTATGTCGCAACTCTGTATATAAAGGGACTCTAAGGGGTAGGGCAATGAGAGGAGTGAGGGGTTGGGGAGAGGAGAGTGAGGGGAGAGAAGAGTGAGGGTTGGGGAAAGGAGAAGAGAGGAGGAAGAAGTGAGGAGAAAGATAAATGAAGGAGGAGGATGGAGGGAGATGAGGAGGAAAGGAGAGGAGTGACGGGGGAGAGGAGGTGCTGGGCTGACAACCACCACACTTGGCACACAAACTCCGACCCGGAGGTTGTCCTAAGGGTGTTTTCATGTACCACCTCAGCCTTTAAAGACCCCAAAGGTCCCTAATACCCTTTTTACATGCTTGAGAGATTAGACCCCTTAAAACGCTGAATACCCCAAATACCCTTTGGACCCCAAAGATCCTTGAAGACCCCATGAGGCCGTTAAGACCTCAAATAACCTTAACACTCCAAAGACCCTTTAGACTTTGAAGATCCTTTAGACCCCAAACACACTTTAGACCTGGAAGTCCCTTAAGACAACAAAAACCCTTTAAGATCCCATTACCCACCGGCATTGCCTCAACTCACCTCGTAAATAAACCCAAACCAGCATCACCTCCACTCAACATTTGAAATAAACCCTTCTGCCCCCTTAAGCAGAAGTGGATGAGTAAAACCTTCCAGTAGGCTTTAATCAACACAAAATGTTGAGTGGCATCTGCAACAATAATGAGAATAACAAGTGAATCCTCTTGGATTGCGCTGAGGTTCGGGCATGGAATTTCGAGTCTCGATCATGGTTCGAGCCTCGATCTTGTATACAAAAATAATAATAATAATAATAAGAACCTTGGGCCGAATCTCGCGCTTCACCAGTGCGCGTGCGCGAATTTACGTCACGTCGGCAGCGAGAAGGGGTTCCCCAACACGAACCAATCAGGAACTGCCACGTCACACTTATATGATCTCAGAATTCCTGTGACAGGAATTCGCGTTACACTGGCTGGAAGTCATTCGCTAGAGGCGCTTCCTCAGCGCTAATAAGCAAAACACAAAAGTTATCAAATCTGTCACAATCATCATCAAAATTACAAAACTCAGGAACAGTCTAACACACAAGTATTTCACCCCCCCCCCCCCCCGCCTCATTGGTTCCCTTGCCCCCTCCCCAATTTCACCTTCGGTTATCGATTATATGTACCTTTTACATTTAAAGGAAGGAAATAAGTAAAATAGACTCGATCTGAGGAGGGAGCAGGGTGTTCCATCCAGCAGTTGTTCCATTCCCAAGCTGCTTGTAGAGCGCTCGCCAAGCAGCTTAAGCATTCCGACAATACTGTTGAGATTCCAGGAGTGTCCCACAATGTCCGAATTCGACAAATGAAAACTTTTTTTTAATAGCCAGATCTGCTGCTGAGGTCAATTCTGCAGTTAAAATATTGAAACTCGGTTCAGGTGAAGAGATTCTCGATCTTTACAGGAATTAAATAAAGGCACAAACACTGGCATTTATAAGCATTGCGATGTCTACAGGAATAGAGATTTTTAGGGATGAAGATCAGCTGTATCACCATTTGTAGATATGAAGCTTTATTTTAGAGAGACAGACCTGTGCTGATGCAAGGCATACTTGAGTTGAGCGGACAAAATGGTGGAATTAAGACCCCCAAGCTGAGTGACCTGAACGCAGGCTGATCAAAGGTAAGCCTGTTAGCATAAATGCATTTCAGAAGCACACCAAAACATGCAGTTTTCATTCAAGCAACACCTTGGAGTTCCTTTAGTATGTATGCAAAGTTTGGGGCTGCTAGGTTTCATGGTTTTGGGGTTGTGGAGGAGATTTACACACACACACACACACACACACACACACACACACACACACACACACACACACACACACACACACACACACACACACACCTCAACAGCCTTTTATTATTATTTATTTATATATATTTATAATTGTTTATATATATCAGTTGTTATGCGATTTCATACCATCAGTGGTGAACCGCCATTAAGGTATCCCATCCAGCTGTGCTGTACCTTAATGGGAGCGATAAGTACCGTCTGCCACACGGCACATTATCTCTGGTATCCACTCATATGGAATCGCCTGGATGCAGCCGGAGTAACCAATCTAAATATAATTTCAGTTCTCCAGCTTTCAATGGGCGCACGTAATGACGTCACCGCCATGTACGTACGCTCTACCTGTCAAGCTCTCAGGAGAACCATGTGAGCCGACAGCATAATTTTTGATCTTAGTTCAGATACTGTCATAAGTGTATGAAAAACTCAGTTACTGACCTGGTTTCGCCCTGTTGGGGCTCATCAGGGCAATGCAGTGAGTCCTGCATACACTTATGACTGAAAACCTTTCGGTTATATACCAGTTGTTATGCGATTTCATACCATCAGTGCTCTGTCTGATGGTTCTCCTGAGAGCTTGACAGGCAGAGCGTACGTACATGGCGGTGACGTCATTACGTGCGTTCATTGAAAGCTGGAGAACTGAAATTATATTTATATATATATATATATATATATTATATACATTCTCCTTTTGGAGGAACTTGCAAAAAAGCATAGAATATAATTTGCTTGGTAATTATTATATGCGAACAATTTAGCTTTGACAGGTTAGATTAGGTAAGCCTTGACGTTGCTTAAAAGGGACTGAATAAATAAGTCGATTCAAATACAATGCAGGAATACGTATGGGATATATGAAGTGGGATAATATGAAGATAATATGGGATAATATGATAACAATAATATGATAATATATGGGATAATATGATAATAATATGATAATATGGGATAATAGCCGGCTGAGCCGGTGTTGTGAATGAATGCGTACGTATTATGTTGAAAATCCAGATTTTGCTGGATCCTTTGAGAATTTCGAAGCTTTGACGCACCAAATCGCTCCATGGAGGCCGCCATCTTGCGGATGCGGAAGTATGCATAAACAATTGCGAAAAAGTTCAATCCGAGTTTGTTTCACAGTCTTTTTTTGATTCACCATCTTATGCACCTCTAATTTGAAATTAATTTTTTTTGTAATTAGTTTTTCAACACCAGCGCAAAGTGCTTAAAGTTGTTTTGCAATCCTATCCCAAGTGCAAAAAGTGTTTTTCAACACTAGCACAAGTGCGGATAGTGGTTTTCCATGACAGAACAAGTCCGGAAAGTGGTTTTGCAACACTAACACAAGTGAGACGAGTGGTTATTCAACATTAACACGAGTGAGACAAGTGGTTTTGCAACACTAACACAAGTGCCGAAAGTGGTTTTCAACACAAACAAGAGGGCGATAAGTGGTTTTGCAACATTAGCGCAAGTGCGTAAAGTGGTTTTCAATGCCAGCACAAGTGCGGAACGTGGATTTGCAACACCAGCGCAAAGTGCATAAAGTTGTTTTGCAATACTATCCCAAGTGCGAAAAGGTCGTTTTCAATACCAGCACAAGTGCGGACAGTGGCTTTCAATGCCAAATTGAGTCCGAAAAGTGGTTTTGCAATACTAACCCAAGTGCGAAAAGTGGTTTTCAACACCAGCACGAGTGTAGAAAGTGGTTTTGCAACACCAGCACAAGCGCGAAAAATGGCTTTCAACATGAGCACGAGTGTGGAAAGTGTTTTTGCAACACAAGCACAAGTGCGGAAAGTGGTTTTCAACGCCAGCACAAGTGCGGAACGTGGATTTGCAACACCAGCGCAAAGTGCCTAAAGTTGTTTTGCAATACCATCCCAAGTGCAAAGAGTGGTTTTCAACACTCACAAGTGTGGAAAGTGGTTTTGCAACACTAAAGCAAGTACGAAAAGTGGTTTTGCCACACCAGCACAAGTGCGAAAAATGGTTTTCAATGCCAGCACAAGTGTGGAAAGAGGTTTTGAAACATGGACACAAGTGCGAAAAGTGGTTTTCAATGCCAGCACAAGTGCGGAGTGGTTTTCAGTGCCTGCACAAGTGCAGAAAGTGGTTTTCCAACATTAACGCAAGTGAGACAAGTGGCTATTGAACACTAACACAAGTGCAAAAATTGGTTTTCAACGCCAGCACAAGTGCGAAAAGTGGTTTTCAACACTAACACAAGTGCGAAAAGTGGTTTTCAACACCAGCACGAGTGTGGAAAGTGGTTTTGCACCACGAACACAAGTGCGAAAAGTGGTTTTTAACGCCAGCACAAGTGTGGAAAGTGGTTTTGAAACACTAACACAAGTGCGAAAAGTGGTTTTCAACGCCAGACGAAGTGCGTAAAGTAGTCTTGCAACACTAACACAAGTGCGGAAAATGATTTTCAATGCCAGCACAAGTGTGGAAAATGGTTTTGCAACACCAACACAAGTTCGGAAAATGGTTTTCAATGCCAGCACAAGAGCGAAAAGTTGTTTTCCAACACTAGCACAAGTGCGAAAAGTGGCTTTTAATGCGAGATTGAGTCCGAAAAGTGGTTTTCAACACCAGCACGAGTGTGGAAAGTGGTTTTGCCACACTAACACAAGTGTGAAAAGTTGTTTTGAAACACTAGGCCAAGTGCAAAAAGTGGTTTTGAAACATGAACACAAGTGCACAAAGTGGTTTTCAATGCCAGCACAAGTGCGAAAAGTGGTTTTCAACACGAGCATGAGTGTGGAAAGTGGTTTTGCAACACTAGCACAAGTGCGGAACGTGGATTTGCAACACCAGCGCAAAGTGCTTAAAGTTGTTTTGCAATAATATCCCAAGTGCAAAGAGTGGTTTACAATGCCAACACAAGTGTGGAAAGTGGTTTTCAATGCTAGATTGAGTCCGAAAAGTGGTTTTGCAATACTAACCCAAGTGCAAAAAGTGGTTTTCAACACCAACACGAGTGTGGAAAGTGGTTATTCAACACTAACAAAAGTGCAAAAAGTGGTTTTCAACGCCAGCACAAGAGCGAAAAGTGGTTTTCAACACTAACACAAGTGCCAAAAGTGGTTTTGCAACACTAAAGCAAGTGCGAAAAGTAGTTTTGCAACACTATCACAAGCGCGAAAAATGGCTTTCAATGCCAGCACAAGTGGGGAAAGTGGTTTTGCAACACCAACACAATTTCAGAAAATGGTTTTCAATGCCAGGACATGTGCGGAAAGTTGTTTTCCAACACTAGCACAAGTGCGAAAAGTGGCATTGAATGCCAGATTGAGTCCGAAAAGTGGTTTTGCAATACTAACCCAAGTGCAAAAAGAGGTTTTCAACGTCAGCACAAGTGCGGAACGTGGATTTGCAACACAAGCGCAAAGTGCTTAAAGTTGTTTTGCAATACTATCCCAAGTGCAAAGAGTGGTTTACAATGCCAGCACAAGTGTGGAAAGTGGTTTTCAATGCTAGATTGAGTCCGAAAAGTGCTTTTGCAATACTAACCCAAGTGCAAAAAGTGGTTTTGAACACCAACACGAGTGTGGAAAGTGGTTATTCAACACGAACACAAGTGCGAAAAGTGGTTTTGCAACACTAACGCAAGTGAGACAAGTGGTTAGTCAACACTAACAAAAGTGCTAAAAGTGGTTTTCAACGCCAGCACAAGAGCGAAAAGTGGTTTTCAACACTAACACAAGTGCGAAAATTGGTTTTCAACACCAGCACGAGTGTGGAAAGTGGCTTTGCAACACCAACACAGGTGCAAAAAGTTGTTTTCAACGCCAGCACATGTCCGAAAAGTGGTTTTCAACACTAACACAAGTGCGAAAAGTGGTTTTCAACACCAGCACGAGTGCAGAAAGTGGTTTTGCAACACCAGCACAAGCATGGAAAATGGTTTTCAATGCCAGCACAAGTGTGGAAAGTGGTTTTGAAACACGAACACAAGTGCGAAAAGTAGTTTTGCAACACCAACACAAGTGCGGAAAATGGTTTTCAATGCCACCACAAGTGCGGAAAGTTGTTTTCCAACACTAGCACAAGTGCGAAAAGTGGTTTTCAACACCAGCACAAGCATGGAAAATGGTTTTCAACGCCAGCACAAGTGCAGAAAGTGGTTTTGAAACACGAACACAAGTGCGGAAAGTAGTTTTGCATCACTAACACAAGTGCGGAAAATGGTTTTCAATGCCAGCACAAGTGCGGAAAGTTGTTTTCAAAACAATAGCACAAGTGCGAAAAGTGGTTTTCAACGCCAGCACAAGTGCGAAAAGTTGTTTTCAAACACTAGCACAAGTGTGAAAATTGGTTTTCAACACTAGCACAAGTGGGAAAAGTGGTTTTGCAACACCAGCACAGGTGCAAAAAGTGGTTTTCAACGCCAGACGAAGTGCGGAAAGTCGTTTTGCAACACTAACATAAGTGCAGAAAATGGTTTTCAATGCCAGCACAAGTGTGGAAAGTGGTTTTGCAACACCAACACAAGTTCGGAAAATGGTTTTCAATGCCAGCACATGTGCGGAAAGTTGTTTTCAATGCTAGATTGAGTCCGAAAAGTGGTTTTGCAATACTAACCCAAGTGCAAAAAGTGGTTTTCAACACCAGCATTAGTGTGGAAAGTGGTTATTCGACACGAACACAAGTGCAAAAAGTGGTTGTCAACGCCAGCACAATAGCGAAAAGTGGTTTTCAACACAAACGCAAGTGCGGAAAATGGTTTTCAATGCCAGCACGAGTGTGGAAAGTGGTTTTGCAACACTAACACATGTGCGAAAAGTGGTTTTCAACGCCAGCACAAGTGTGGAAAGTGGTTTTGCAACACTAACACGTGCGAAAAGTGGTTTTCAACACCAGCACAAGTGTGGAAAGTGGTTTTGAAACACTAATACAAGTGCGAAAAGTGGTTTTTAATGCCAGCACAAGTGCGAAAAGTGGTTTTCAACACTAGCACGAGTGTGGAAAGTGGTTTTGCAACACTAGCACAAGTGCGGAAAGTGGTTTTCAACGTCAGCACAAGTGCGGAACGTGGATTTGCAACACCAGCGCAAACTGCTTAAAGTTGTTTTGCAATACTATCCCAAGTGCAAAGAGTAGTTTACAATGCCAGCACAAGTGGGGAAAGTGGTTTTCAATGCTAGATTGAGTCCGAAAAGTGGTTTTGCAATACTAACCCAAGTGCAAAAAGTGGTTATTCAACACGAACACAAGTGCGAAAAGTGGTTTTGCAACACTAACGCAAGTGAGACAAGTGGTTAGTCAACACTATCAAAAGTGCAAAAAGTGGTTTTCAACGCCAGCACAAGAGCGAAAAGTGGTTTTGCAACACTAAAGCAAGTGCGAAAAGTGGTTTTGCAACACTAGCACAAGTGCGAAAAATGGTTTTCAATGCCAGCACAAGTGGGGAAAGTGGATTTGAAACACTAACACAAGTGCGATCAGTGGTTTTCAATGCCAGCACAAGTGCGGAAAGTGGTTTTGCAACACTAAAGCAAGTGCGAAAAGTGGTTTTGCAACACTAGCACAAGCGCGAAAAATGGTTTTCAACACCAGCACGATTGGGAAAAGTGGTTATTCAACACTGGCACAAGTGAGACAAGTGGTTTTGCAACACCAGCACAAGTGCGAAAAGTGGTTTTCAACGCCAGTCGAAGTGCGGAAAGTAGTTTTGCAACACTAACACAATTGCGGAAAATGGTTTTCAATGCCAGCACAAGTGTGGAAAGTGGTTTTGCAACACTAAAACAAGTTCGCAAAAAGGTTTTCAATGCCAGCACATGTGCAGAAAGTTGTTTTCCAACACTAGGACAAGTGCGAAAAGTGGTTTTCAACACCAGCACGAGTGTGGAATGTGGTATTGCAACACCAACACAAGTGCAGAAAATGGTTTTCAATGCCAGCACAAGTGTGGAAAGTGGTTTTGCAACACTAACACAAGTTCGGAAAATGGTTTTCAATGCTAGATTGAGTCCGAAAAGTGGTTTTGCAATACCAACCCAAGTGCGAAAAGTGGTTTTCAACACCAGCACGAGTGTGGAAAGTGGTAATTCAACACGAACACAAGTGCGAAAAGTGGTTTTGCAACACTAACACAAGTGCAAAAAGTGGTTTTCAACGCCAGCACAAGAGCGAAAAGTGGTTTTCAACACTAACGCAAGTACGAAAAGTTGTTTTCAATGCTAGATTGAGTCCGAAAAGTGGTTTTGCAATACTAACGCAAGTCAGACAAGTGGTTAGTCAACACTAACACAAGTGCAAAAAGTGGTTTTCAATGCCAGCACAAGAGCGAAAAGTGGTTCTCAACACTAACGCAAGTGCAAAAAGTGGTTTTTAACACCAGCACAAGTGCGGAAAGTGGTTTTGCAACACTAAAGCAAGTGCGAAAAGTTGTTTTCAATGCTAGATTGAGTCCAAAAAGTGGTTTTGCAATACTAACCCAAGTGCGAAAAGTGGTTTTCAACACCAGCACGAGTGCAGAAAGTGGTTTTGCAACACTAAAGCAAGTGCGAAAAGTGGTTTTGCAACACCAGCACAAGCGCGAATAATGGTTTTCAATGCCAGCACGGGTGTGGAAAGTGGTTATTCAACACGAACACAAGTGCGAAAAGTGGTTTTGCAAGACTAACGCAAGTGAGAAAAGTGGTTATTCAACACTAACACAAGTGCAAAAAGTGGTTTTCAACGCCAGCACAAGTGCGAAAAGTGGTTTTCAACACTAACACAAGTGCGAAAAGTGGTTTTCATCACCAGCACGAGTGCAGAAAGTGTTTTTCAACACCAGTGCAAGTGTGAAAAGTGGTTTTTCAAAACGAAGACAAGTGCGAAAATTGGTTTTCAACACCAGCACGATTGGGAAAAGTGGTTATTCAACACTGGCACAAGTGAGACAAGTGGTTTTGCAACACCAGCACAAGTGCGAAAAGTGGTTTTCAACGCCAGACTAAGTGTGGAAAGTAGTTTTTCAACACTAACACAATTGCGGAAAATGGTTTTCAATGCCAGCACAAGTGTGGAAAGTGGTTTTGCAACACGAACACAAGTGGGAAAAGTGGTTTTCAACACCAGCACGAGTGCAAAAAGTGGTTTTCAACACTGGCACGAGTGTGGAAAGTGGTTTTGCAACACTAGCACAAGTGCGGAAAGTGGTTTTCAACGTCAGCACGAGTGCAAAACGTGGATTTGCAACACCAGCGCAAAGTGCTTAAAGTTGTTTTGCAATACTATCCCAAGTGCAAAGTGTGGTTTACAATGCCAGCACAAGTGTGCAATACTAATAATTGCAGTGTGCAATTGGTTTTCAATGCTAGATTGAGTCCGAAAAGTGGTTTTGCAATACTCACCCAAGTGCAAAAAGTGGTTTTCAACTCCAGCACGAGTGTGGAAAGTAGTTATTCAACACTGGCACAAGCGCGAAAAATGGTTTTCAATGCCAGCACAAATGTGGAAAGTGGTTTTGAAACACTAACGCAAGTGCCAAAAGTGGTTTTGCAACACTAACACAAGTGCGGACAATGGTTTTCAATGCTAGCACATGTGCAGAAAGTGGTTTTCCAACACCAGCACAGGTGCGGAAAGTTGTTTTCCAACACAAGCACAAGTGCGAAAAGTGGTTTTCAATGCTAGATTGAGTCCGAAAAGTGGTTTTGCAATACTAACCCAAGTGCAAAAAGTGGTTTTCCATGCCAGCACGAGTGCAAAAAGTGGTTTTCAATGCCAGCACAAGTGCGAAAAGTGGTTTTCAACACTAACACGAGTGCGAAAAGTGGTTTTCAACACCAGCACGAGTGCAGAAATTGTTTTTCTACACCAGTGCAAGTGTGAAAAGTGGTTTTTCAAAACGAAGACAAGCGCGAAAATTGGTTTTCAACACTAGCACGAGTGTGAAAAGTGGTTATTCAACACTGGCACAAGTGAGACAAGTGGTTTTGCAACACCAGCACAAGTGCGAAAAGTGGTTTTCAACACCAGACGAAGTGCGGAAAGTAGTTTTGCAACACCAACACAATTGCGGAAAATGGTTTTCAATGCCAGCACAAGTGTGGAAAGTGGTTTTGCAACACTAAAACAAGTTCAGACAATGGTTTTCAATGCCAGCACAAGTGCGAAAAGTGGTTTTCAATGCCAGCACAATTTCGTAAAGTGGTTTTCCACGACAGCACAAGTCCGGAAAGTGGTTTTACAACACTAACACCAGTGAGACAAGTGGTTATTCAACACTAACACGAGTGAGACAAGTGGTTTTGCAACACCAACACAAGTGCCGAAAGTGATTTTCAACACAAATATGAGGGCGATGAGTAGTTTTGCAACATTAGCGCAAGTCCGGAAAGTGGTTTTCAACGCCAGCACAAGTGCGGAATGTGGATTTTGCAACACCAGCGCAAAGTGCTTAAAGTTGTTTTGCAATACTAATTACTATCCCAAGTGCAAAAAGTGGTTTTCAACACGAGCACAAGTGTGGAAAGTGGTTTTGCAACACTAAAGCTAGTGCGAAAAGTGGTTTCCAAAGCCAGCACAAGTGCCGACAGTGGTTTTCAATGCTAGCTTGAGTCCGAAAAGTGGTTTTGCAATAATACCCCAAGTGCGAAAAGTGGTGAATACCCGACTTCTTCTTCACCTCCTAATCCTCTTCTTCTTCTTTCGTACTTCGCACATGGGTGTGGGCAGCATTCTTTTTTGGAAGCATGGTTGCGCCGCTGATGCAAATGCAGAGCCCCCTGGAGGTTAGAGCAGGATATGTTTGTGGGGTGCAACATGCTTTCTTTTTGATTAAAACCATGGCAAAGCGACGGGTCGTCACACGGCTCGTCTGCAATAAAATATAACTCGAATCTGCGTTAGACCTCGCACGAGAGCGTGTGACGCAATCGTGTGCAAAATGCATGGCAAATAAGTGAGCGATGTCTGGTATCGTGCTCGAGAGGAAGTTACCTTGTGACGTATCAGTTTCGCATTCGGAGCCATATATTTAGTACGTACTAAAAGTGGGCGGTGCTTCTTCTCTTATCTTTCCTCGTTTTCTCTGTCTGAGTCCATCCACAGTCCGATGTCCTCTCTTCCTTCTCTCAATCTATAACACTCGACTACTCTCGCTCCTCTCTCACCAGCAGTGTGTATATAACAAGTGAATCCTCTTGGATTGCGCTGAGGTTCGGGCATGGAATTTCTAGGAGGAAGTATAATTTGTATGCAATGAAAGTACATGTAATATGGGATCGAGTAAGATTTGACATATCCACTTTTGTTATTCCCGATTCCTCATTATTTCAGAGTACATAGGCATAATGAAGAATATGACAATAAAAATCAGTATACAGAATTATTTTATTTAATTAATGCAAAGGAATTGGAAAGTCCGCCACGAATTTTTAATATATCTCGCCATTTTCCCGTCTGTTATTTTAGGCGGTGTATGACCGACCGTGCAGCGATTTAAAAAAAATATATCTTGGCAATTTTTTCAACCGAGTCTAACACTATGTTAGCGACTGTTAAAAATGAAATGATATATCGAATTAGAATTGAAATAAACCTGTGTGAGGGAGAAAGACAGCACGGGCCTAACTAAGCAGGCCTCAAAGCTATGCGAGTTAATAAAATGGTGGATATTTGTTTATGAAGCCTCTCCCAGAAGTCCCCCAACACGAACCAATCAGGAACTGCCACGCCCACTTATATGATCTCAGAATTCCTGTGACAG
Source organism: Myxine glutinosa (assembly GCF_964187855.1). Classification (NCBI taxonomy): domain Eukaryota; kingdom Metazoa; phylum Chordata; class Myxini; order Myxiniformes; family Myxinidae; genus Myxine; species Myxine glutinosa. Next base: position 102,648,718 of record NC_136267.1, read on the forward strand.
GAATTAGCGTTACACTGGCTGGAAGTCATTCGCTCGAGTAGAGGCGCTTCCTCAGCGCCAATAAATATGTGGCCCATATTTGCCCTGAAATGAAGTATCTCTTCAACGAAGCGATGCCGAGAGCAAAGAAGTAGGCGTGGTTATGTGACGCCGGTGCATGAGGGGATTTCCAGGAAGAGTGTGATTTCCACAAAGAATGTGCGGATGCGGAAGAAGCTGATCTCAGTCGAAGTAGAACGATCAAGTTCGGATATTGTTGCTTTGGTGTCGCGTCGTTCTGTTCTCGTGCCGACACCAACCAGGTCGCCATGCTTCTCACGATCGCTACTCCCACTCTTTTCATCGTCTATTTTGGTGAGGTGTTATTATATTATTATTTTGTCTTTTGTTATTAATATTATTTCTCACCTTTTAAACCTCATCCCTTTTGTACTCTGTCGTCGTTATACCCTTGGATTTTATTTTCGATAGCGCGCGTTTTTATCCGAGCGAATCAGCGAACGCAAACACCACGTGGTGCGATTTTTTTTTCTTTCGATTTTGTTTCCTTCAATTGTTGCACGGCGGCTTTTTTTTTTAAAGTGCTTCAAAAACATGACATGTTTTAATCAATAGCCGACTATAAGTATAAAACTCACAACCTTCCGCTTGTGTCGTTTCAAAAGAATACAGATGGTGCGGTGTATAGGTACGGAAGATTGTGCGTTTATGGCGGTTAATCGAACAGGTGTTGTGTTTTATCCGAGGAGCTTACCATTACCAATATGTCTCGTAACGGTGGATCGCGGCTTGTTCGTTTTACGAAAGACCTGTTTGGCAGACTTAAGTTGGTGCGGAAGACGTTAATCATGAACTACAGTCGGCTATATTTGAATATATTCAAACGAATTAAAGGCAGTGAGCATGGATTTACCAAAGGGAGGTCATGTTTGACAAATCTATTGAGTATTGGGATTGCATGAAGGAGTTTGTGATGGGGTGGATCAGGGAAGTGCAGACAGAGAATGTCGTTTATCTGGATTTTCAAGAAACTTTTAATGATGTAGCACATAGTCATGGGAGGTTGTTTAAAGCTAAGATGAAGATGGATTGGTGCGGTGTATAGCCATATATTGCCAAAAGAACCATAGTCATGTGCGATTGTGCGGTGTATAGCCAAAAAAGTTTAAGAACCATAGTCATGGGAGGTTGTTTGAAGCTAAGATGAGGATGGATTGGCTGGTAGTTTAGTGATGGGAAGCAAGGAATACTCTAAGGCCTTGGGATCAGTTCTAGGACAATTATAATCACCTCCATCCGAGAACTGATTAATACATAATAAAATACATCAACGATGCGGACGTTGGGGTCAAGGGTCAGAAATGAAATTTACAATGTTAAAACAACCATTCCTAAATTTGCAGATGACACAGAACTTGGAGTTAGTGTAAACAGCAGATAGGAGGGGGTGACCAGATTCAGAAATATCTGAATGCTTTCATGGATTGAGCAAAAGATTGGCAAAAGATTGGCAGAAGTGTTTTCAATGCTGGCTAAAGTGTTTGCAATGCTGGCTAAAGTGTTTGCAATGCTGGCTGAAGTGTTTGCAATGCTGGCTAAAGTGTTTGCAATGCTGGCTAAAGTGTTTGCAATGCTGGCTGAAGTGTTTGCAATGTAATTTGATGTAAATAAATGTAAGGTGTGCTGGGATGGATAAGAATAATGAAAGTTGGGATCACTTGATGCAAGGGGCAATCTCGGAGCGTGTCGCACAGGAAATGTATCTGGCGATGGTAATAGATATGGAGGGGAGAAGGGGCTATAAAACTCTATTGAAATCGTCCTTATGAAATGGGACAGACGTATGTACAAATACACAGATGCACATTGTTTTATATAAGGTTTTTGTGTATATATATATATATATATTCGCACACACAAACGATCTGCGGTTTGGAAATGTCCACAGAATCCATAATGAGTACGCCGACCAGTTTGGAGTACTTATTATGGACTCAGGACTCTGTGCATATATTATTAAAAATGTAATAAAGCCTTCAAATCCATTGGCTGGAGACTTCGCTTGACACCAGACGCAATTGTCGGGAAGAAAGATTGATACGTCTGCCATGTTGGTTTTCTGGTAAGCTTAAGACGTCTTCAGAAGTCTCATTTTCACAATTTTATTTATCTGAGCTATATAATCCATTGTGTGTGTGTGTGTGTGTGTGTGTGTGTGTGTGTGTGTGTGTGTGTGTGTGTGTGTGTGTGTGTGTGTGTGTGTGTGTGTGTGTGTGTGTGTGTGTGTGTGTGTGTGTGTGTGTGTGTGTGTGTGTGTGTGTGTGTGTGTGTGTGTGTGTGTACACACATATATATATATATATATATATATATATATATATATATATATATATATATATATATATATATATACACACACACACACATAAGCAGTACACATGTTTTTGCTTCATGTACACAAGCTGGGCTCTTTTTCCAGGAGAGATCAAGGCAGTGGTCCTGCCAATCCACAGTCTGTGCAAGGGGTGAGTAATTTGTGCAATAAATGAAGGTTTTTGTATGTAATCAAGGCTTAAATCGTGTAGTGCTCTTCCTGGTGGTATTGGCTACTAGGAGTCATAACGTAATGAAATGTCAAATCTCTGCACGTAAATCATAGACCAGGAGTTCCCAAACCTCGTGTCGTGACCCGAACTTGAAAACCCCCCTCAATATCCCGTTTTTTGAGGGGGGTGGGGGGAGGTTCACGTCGAAAGTGTTTCCTCCAACAAATTTTATCATCGGTACCGGTACCATTTTGCTCTTAAGGCGAATGAGATTTCGAATTTTGGGTCATGGACAAAAAAGTTTAAGCACCACTTTCTATGGTATTTAGATAGTCTACCATAGTAATATTACTGTGAACATTGTATTGTTTTTAATATGGGTTATTCATGGAAGCAAACGTTTCTAAAAATCTGAGGCAAACTACGCTCTCTCAAAATAGTCGATTATTGTTATTCTTATTATTTTTATTATGTTATATTTTTGGGGATTATTGTTCCCAAGTGAAAGTCAAAAAAATTTTTATTTGAGTTCCCGGTTTTGCCAGAGATGTACTTGCCAAGATTCCTTCCGGACCATTCCTGGAAGTGTCATTGGGGAAGGAAGCCCAAGAATAGTCCATTGTTTATGATGGTAAAACAGGAAGTTCAACCTTTGTGATTCTTAAGCTCTGTCTTTCCTCCCTCAAATACTCATATCATTCATTCTTAAATCTTGTTTTCTTCACTCACTCCATCTTTGCCATTTTCCCTTCTCACCACTCCAGAATTACCTGGAATTGTATTTCCATATGTGGGAACAGATCATCTTGTTGTACAGTGCGATTATAATTGTAATTTAATTCTTCCATGTTTTAAGCTTCTCATCGACAGAAATAATGAAACTGTCCATAGTGAGATTTTGGTTCAATTTTCAGCGCAACTTGGACATATGTTCCACTTCATAAGTTTATAATTGTATGAGGAGCAGATTGCTCGCTCTTCATTTCATCTTCTTTCACTAATGCAAGAATATCTGACCGCTTTGGTTTGTGGGTGGCTCGTCTCAACCACCTGGGCCTAATTGAGACCCATACTTTCCTGCCTTCATAGTTGCTACCACCTCAGTGAGCAACTATCTATCAATTTAATAATTTGTCAAAAATAATCTTTTTGCCATTTTTAATGTTATTGGATGGTTTAACAACTTTACGTATTGCTCTTTGATCCCTGTTAAAAGGATGGCAGCTGACTTCCTGACACCAGCCTAGTTTGTTCTGTTTTTAAAAGTATCACTGAATAGATAAATGAATGTCCTGATAAAGAACTCTATCAAAAAAGTTTGTGAAGAATATTTTCACAAAATTAATTTTCACATATCAATGAAATTATGTGTTTATGAAATACTGTACATATTGGACAGGGAATGGGTCATGATGGTCATGGCCAGATGTTAGTAACGAACACACTAAAACACCTGCACAACGACCATGCAAGTCATTGTCCTTTTAATTATACTCGTCAATGTACAGAATCTCCAACCTAGCCAATAGCGCGTAGTTCATTGTTTCACAAAACCTTTTCAATGCCATTCACCCTCGAGTCGTTATCACAAAATATCATTCACACCCGACTTCACCTCCTCATGATTTGTTTATGTTCCATTTTCCTTTCCCCGTATTCACCATTAAATAAGGTTCATGTCATCAAGTCGTTCAGAAAGGCATAATGAATAAAAAATTTAATTCACCTTTGGGTGAACCATTCACCAGTTTAAGAAGCACTGGTATAGACGGTCATATACGTACCAATTGTGTATTTATATAGCTCGGCTGCAATACTTTTGCACCATCACAATCGTCTTCCTCATCTCAGCAGTCACACTTGGATGATCATAGTTTAGTGTATACTGCATCATGAATATACTTGTCACACTTGGTTTTAGTGTAGTGCTGCCATGTTCCACTTGCCCAACCTATAACATGCCTGAAAGTCGAGGCAATAAATTGGCATGCATGTACGTATGTGCATTAATCATCCACGACTTCAGAAACTATCGAGGGGGCCTCTTCGTGTGGTGGTTGTCTACTACTCTTGCCACAAATAGTAGTGCACCTCCATCACAGCTACAAATAGTAATGGACTTAGTACCGACCCCTGATGCACTCCCACCTTCACCTCAAACTCGCCACTGTTCCCGTCCTTCGTCCTTACAGCTGTGCGCGCTCTCTCGTACATTGCCATCACTACTCTGATCAACCATTCCTCCACTCCTAACTTCCTCAATGCCCATGTCACTACTTCGCGTGGAACCCTATCGAATGCTTTCTCCAGAGAGACAAACCCAAGAAACAACTTCTTCCTCTTCTCCATGTACTTCTGCAACTGCCTTACAATAAAAAGCATGTCTGTCGTTCCTCTTCCTGGCATAAATCCAAACTGCATTTCGTCGATCTTCACTTTCTTCCTTATCCTCCTCTCAAACACCCTTTCCAATACCTTCATTCCATGCTCCAATAACTTTATTCCTCGATACGAGCCACAGTCCAGAGGGTCACCTTTCCCCTTATATAGAGGGACGAGGGTACTCAGTTCCCAATAAACTGAAATGCGGCCTTCTTTCACCACCAGATTACAGATCTCTGTCATTCTCTTCACACCCCGACTTCCCGCTGCCTTCAACATATCTCCCACAACTCCTGCCGGCCCTCCTGCTTTTCTACTCTTCATTGCTTTTATCACTTCCTCAACTTCCTTCTCAGTTATCTTCTCTGCTGGTCCTAAAACTGGGTTACTCTCGATGTTGCCATCCCATTCATTCTCTGCATTCAACAGTAATTCCATATATCTCTTCCATCTTCCTTTAATTCCATCTGGGTCCATAACGATTTTTCCCACTTCATCCTTCAAGCAACTCACCCCCATCACATCGCACCTCTCTTTCGCTATCTGATTTGCAATCCTGAATACCGCTCTCTGACCCTCTTCCGAATCCAAGCGTTCTCCGAACATTTTCCTACATGCCTCCTGCACCTCTGCTACCTCTTTCTTTGCAGCCTTCTTGGCTGCCTTATAACTTTCATGCTCTGCTTTTTCTGCCCCCGTACCCTTCGCCTTCTGCCACTCCTTGAACTTCTTCCTCTTCTCGTCAATCCTGTTTCCAACTTCATCGTCCCACCACCATGTTTCCGAGTGCCTCGGTGGTCCTTTTGTCCATCCACATACCTCACCAATGGCTACCAACAGAGACTATCTTTCATTGACATCCAACCACATCATCCTCTCCCATACTCAGCCTCTCTTTTAATGCCTCCCTCACTATCACCTCGTTCAACCTCCACACTTTCACTCTCTGTTGGTACGTCATCCGCCGAGCTCTCCTCGCACCTTTCACCCTCATGTCGCAGACAACCAAGTGGTGCTGTGAAACAGCCTCCTCCCCCGGGATCACCTTTGTGTCCTGCAGGTGCCCCCTATCTCGTGTACGCACCATCAGGTAGTCAACAGTTGTCGTCGACCCACCTGGCGTGTATGTAACAAGCTTATTATCCGCTTTCTGGAACTTAGTATTACAAATCAACAAACCAGCTCCATCAACAAGCTCCAAAATCCTTTCACCATCTCCATTCCTCACACCATATCCTTAACCACCATGAGCTCCCTCAAAACCGTCCATACTCCTTCCCACATGTCCATTTAAGTCTCCTCCTACCACAACAACTTCCTCATCTTTCACGTTTTCCATCAGCTTCTCTATTGCCCACCAGAACTACTTGTCCTTCTCTTCATCGCTCCAACCGACCTGCGGAGCATATCCCGAGATGACGTTCACCAAGAGCTTTCCAATCGTCATTTTCACCATCATCAACTTTTCACTCGCTCTCGTCACACTCACCACACTGTCTACAAACTCCTCAGAAAACAGGACACCAACACCATGCACGCCTTCCGGGCACCCTTGCCACACAAACTTGTATTTCTGTCCCTGCCTACCCTTCACCATTCTCACACCACTTCCCTTCCATCTCATCTCCTGCACAAAACATATGTCCACTCTTCTTCTGACCAATACTTCCACCACTTCTCCTGATCTCCCTGTCATTGTCCCTGCATTCCTTGTCCCAAACCTAAGAAACCGATCTCTACGTCGGGCATCAGACGTTTCGTCGTCATAAATGGAGTGATTTCCACCCTTGCTTCGACCGGGTTCCCCACCTTGAGTTTTGACTAGAGGGAGTGGGATCTGCCACGGGGTACTTCAGGCTGTACCCTGCCCATATGTAGTTGTAAATGTCATGGTTCCCTTTTTGAGGCAATGTTTTATGGCCGGTCGCCCTTCCTGACGCCAACCCTTTTAGTCGCCTCTTACGACACGCAAGGATACGGTGTACCTATTTTAAACCAGGGTACACACCGGGATACAACAACAACAATATCAACAAATACTATAACGATATCAACTATTCCCAGCTTCCTGTGGTGTCAGCAAGGGAACATTTTTGGCCAGGTCTTTCACGAACCAGCTATCCAGGCCTGACATTTGTATTTGAAGGAGAAATTTTAATTTGTTGAGGGTGCTGGTGATAACTCGCTCACTCTTCCTGAAAGAACAACCAGTGCTGACAGAGGGGTTCTTCGTCTTATCATCCTTGTGATGGATGGTGCACATATTGATCCATGCCCTGCATGCGAAACCCCAGGGTGACGGTTTATATCTGGGTTAGATATAGAACCTAGGCTGGATGACTCAAAGGTGAGTGTGCATACCTTAAAGCTATCCTGCCAGCACCCTGCATACACAACAACGGTCATGCAGTTAGTAACTTAATTGTTGTAAAAGAAAACAAAGGAGTTATTATAAATGCTGATATTTAATCGTATCTGCTGTCCATCTTACAATGCATCTTTTTGAAACTATTTAATCAGTCCTTCATAAATTAATCAACCTTTGGCCTTTGGGATTCTCGAAAAAAGGTCATATCTTATTTTATGTTCTTTCTTTTCCTTTTATGTTCTGATATTTATTTCCCTTGTTTTGGGGTTTAAAAAAAAAATTCTTAGATCCTGAGGATACCAGGAAACTAACTTTAATCTTTCTGGCAAAAAATTTCCTTTTGAGTAACTTTAATGTGTTTCATGTGAAAAAGGAAATGGCTGTTGTTGGCATTATGTAGAAGTTGTGCCAATGAATGAGACTTTGTTCCATAACCCACTCAACACTACTTTAACATGTGACCTCTATTTCATTGCAAACTATTCGGTATTCTTGCAAAGTCTTAATTGTGTGGCACTTTTAATTTAGGTATCTTGTTTTTAGCTTTTATGTATCTTTTATTTCATCTTCGTAGCTTGCTGGCAATAAAGCTAAGAGCCATCTATATAGCTTGTATTTGTATGAATCTTGGGTTTTATACCTGTTTGAAATCGGTGCGGACCTCAAGTTCTCTTTTTGTTTTCCCATCAACCTACCATGTTACTACAAACTCCCACTTGTGCTAATTACTCAAGTTGGATATCTGAACACTGCAGTTGCTTGACTTCTTTTTTTTTTTTTCTTGTGCACAGCGTTCAAATTACATGTCTGATAGTAAAATGTGTTTCCATTGCCGAACGTTTCATATACCAGGTCCTTCATCTTCATGTCAAAATATCCATTTTAAATTCAGGCTGTAACACAAAAAAATGTGAAAAAGTTTAGGGGTGTGAATACTTTCTGAAGGCACTGTATGGCAAAATTGTATTGAAATTGTATTCAAACTTGTCTGAAATGAGTATTAAAAAAATTCCTTGAGCTCTCTCATTTTTGGGGTTACACACCTGACCTTTTTTTCATCTAAAAAGCGATATGACAGAGGGTAAAAGCTAAAAAGGTGCTTAGAAAGTTGGAGTCGGACCATTGTTGAATACAACAATTAATGGAACTAAATAATATGAAAGAGCGAGAGAGTAGGGAAGGCAACGGTACCATAAAATGGGGTGAATAGGGACAGCAAGGTGAATAGGGACACAAACTGAAAAAAAGTTCGGAAACTTTTTTCGCTGAAAATTGATAACCATACTGATTTGTTGATATTTGGGTTGAAAGTGCTCTCTTGTTTTTTTTAAAAGCAACTTATAGTCCCTATTAACCCCATATATATGGGGGTGGGGGGGGGGGGGGTTAATAGGGACTATGAGATCGGGTCAGCAGTTTTTACGGTACCTTCGAAAAGACAGACAGACAGACGGACGGACATTTGGTGAATTATAGTAAGATTCAGCACTTTCGGAGATATAGAGGTGCCAAGTTTTTCGGTTTTTCCAAGATGGCGGCTGAACCACGTGACCTATGACGTCATAATTGTCAAAAATATATATATATACAGGTGGAGTTGCACCTGATGGTGAAAATTTCCTGTCAATCGGACCAACAGTTGCAGAGAAAATCATATTTATTCTGAACAGACAAACAAACAAACTCAAATGCAATACCCTCTCTGGCGAGGGTAAATATTATCTCACTCCTCTTTGCACATGTGCAATCATGACGAATTAAAAGAGAAAGTACGTTAAAACGGCAAACTTGTCTTCCCATTCATGTTCCAGTTTGTGTTCAAAATACAACATTCAATTGAAATAAGTTGTTCCTTGATCATAAATTGACGTTTGTAGACAGACAGACTGACAGATGGGCGGATGTACATGAGCCAATTGCTTAACCCCGCTTTTCTCTTTGTGTGCGTGGGGTAAAAATAAAAAGATGGGAGTGCATTTGATGGAAAAATAATTTGGAGGATATTATGACCTTTGACTCTGCTTTGCTTTGGCTAAAATCTTCAACAAACATCCATATACATTTTTTAATTCTAGCTTTTCAATAATTCATATTTTTCCATTCATTACTTCGATTTATCAATAAACTTTCCTGAAAAACATTTAAGAACTGTTGTTTTCTGACCACATTTCAAATTTTACATTAACTTCTGTATAACCTAAAACATCTTCAAACTCTTATAGTAAATGCTCAACAATTTGGAGTAGTTTTTCAAAATGAAGCCTAATTTGAAAGTATTGAAAACACTGATGCATGCGTATCCCCACTGTTTTCGGTAGCTGTCTGACTTTGATTAAATTACTCGGTGTTCGTGGTGGTGGTATTAAACCAGACTTGGTGGCTTAAGAGCATCCGTTTTGAGTCGAGGAGGTTGGTGGTTTGAACCTCAGCTGAGTCATAACCAAACACTTTTGAAATGTTACTTGCTGTTTCCATGCTTGAGGATCAGCATTTAAAAGTATAGAGCATGGACAAACAACCAGAAGTTTGCAATCATGGCCTCCTCTTGTGTCAAAGTTCTTTGTAAGGGAACTCGTATTATTATTCCCCTCTATGTTTCACCAGAGGGGAGTATAGGTTTTCTGTCCATCTGTCCGTCGCACATATGGTTTTCCAGAATTTTTCCCATATCCTTTCACATATTCAACTGAAACTTGGTACATGGCTTTATTATGATAAGTTACAGAGACTGCAACGTATTCTGCAGCAATTGCTGAGTTCTTGGACCAAGAGCATTCATTGGCAACAGTAGGGACATGTCTTGCCAAGCAATTCTCCCCCTTGTAAGTCCCCTACCGCTTTCACTGGAGGGGACTCTCGGTTTACTGTCTGTAGGTGTTTATGGTTGTCTGTAGACTGAAGGTTTTAACAACTTGGTTTTCCCGACTTTTTATTCATGTTGTACAAGTATGGTGGAATTTTCACACCCTTTGTGCCAACCTTTTATATGTCCTGTACATGCCCGTCCTTTCTTGCTCTACTATTATTCCATTTTCTCCTGACTATATTTTCCTTCTATATACCTTCCCTCTCCTCTCACACTGCTACCATTCAATTTTTCAATTTGCCCCACCTTCCTCCATGCTTTATTGTATCGATCAATCAAGAAATGTATGATCATATGTAATCCCTTTCAAAAACAGAAGCAACTATTTGTCTCTACTATCAATCTGACACAACTTCCTGTTCTTTTTTTTTTTTTTTTACTAAAATGTCAACCTGGCTGTGAATGTCTATCATTCGTTCTGCTTATGCAAAAATTGTGAGTATTTCGATTCTCAAAATTGTTCTGGGGCAGTAATAATTCTCAGTCTGAGGCACCAGTAGCTTTGCCTACTTTTTTGTTTCAAAGTCCAAAGTCCGACCACTCTTGTGCATTCCTTGAATTATATCATCATATCGAATAACAATTGATCAGCTCACTGGGTAGAAAGCGCATTTGTTGAGGCATCACATTATATGCTGTTTGATGTGATCAAATCCTCATTATGTACTGGAGTTATTCTTGATTTGAACATGCAGATTTTCATGGCAGTCTTGAAGCGGTTTTTTTTTACTTTTACTTTGGAACTATCTTCCGTGATTCAGGTTACGTGATGAAAATGGTTACGTGAAATTTCATTATGTAGATGGCCTGGTGTCTCATTTCATTCATTTATTGTAACGCATTAGTGTGTCTGAATGTACCTGTAAGCTCTGTAGGTCTATGGAAAATTCGCTTTTCTTTACTTGTTTGGATGATACAGTACATTGCCTGTGATCTGCCTGTACTGTCCATCTGCTTTCTTTTGGTATCTCTCACTCTTCCTATTTCCCTTCATTCCTCTTCGCCATTCTCCTTACCACTAATAGTTTTTTTTTATCCCTCTTTATTATATTGTATTTCAAAAAATATACTTGTCATACAACTACTATATACTACATTTGAACTTCCAATCGCTATGCTATTTTAAAAAATCTTCCTGTCTTCTTCTTTCTACTTTTATCTTCCTGTCTTCAACAAGCAGCGATGTACATCTCACACATATGGACAAACATATGAGACAACACAAGACTGTTAGATGGAACAAACAGAGCCACTCGTCTTGAGGGAAGTGCCGTCACTTGCTGGAGTATTCTGGGATCAAGCGACGTCGCAACTATGGCACCACCTTTCTCACCACACTCAGAGGGGCATTTCTTAGGAGGAATGTCCTCCTCCCCATGGATGCCAACTTATGGGGCTTGTCAGTGCTTTTGTCTTTTTAAATGCTGAATGTCAAACCAGGTAGAAGCCCATACCATTTTAAAGTCATTGGTATGACTTCAGCCAAACACACCCATTTACCTTCAGTAAACTGATGTAACTTCCCATTGCACTCTGCGTGCCAAAGATGCCACCTTTCTGGGTGCCAGCAGATGTTCCAACCACAATGCCACGAAGTCTGCTGTGGGCAAACAGCCTGCTTTACCATTGGGAAAGGTTACCCTAACTGAGGGTGACTTTCGGTCACACCGTGAGGCTCACAACAAGTGTATGTCCATCCTGAGGGAAACCAGAAAATATTATCTTGCAAATCACAATACCTAACACTCCAACCAGTCTCCTTCCTCAATGTGGAGTTGGTGCCTTGTCATGTCCATCTTGGTTGTATGCTCCCCCTTCATTCATCTCCCTTACCTCAACTTACATCACTGGAGACTTTCCTTGAGCAAAGACAGATTTTTTGCCTCTGAATATTGTATTTCGAACCCATATTAACCCCCATACCTACAGTTTGATGGACTTTGTCCTCACCTGCGAAGAAAGGCAAAATTCTGTCCAATCTTGACTTTTTTCTATGCTTAGTCGAGGCTCGTATGAGAGCGAACACATAGAACATATAAAAAGGGAGTGGGAGACAAGGGGGGTAGGGGGGGGGGGGGGGAGAATGAATTACAACAACAGTTGGGAACAGGGACATCTATGGAAGAGAGAGGACTGGGGCGGGGTACACAGGATAAACAAGATGGACACTACAGAGGCTTTCAGGAAAGAAAACGGGAAAGTTGAAGGAGATGGGTTTGGGGTGGATTAATGGGGGTAGAAAAGATCAAGGTTTTGGACAGGGGAAGATACGAGATGGTGGTGAACAGCTGTTTTAAAGACCCTGGAGGGAGGAGTGGGATTGAAGAGAGTGTGAGAGTTTGTTCCGGAGGCGGGAGAAAAGAGGAATGAAAGAGTGAAGGTGAGCCGAGAGCCTAGATTTTGGCAGTTTCACCAGAAGACGGTTGCTGGCAGATCTTGTGCGTCCTGCCGGAATATTTGTGGGACAGAGCACAGAGAGAGCAGGGGGTGCGAGCTGGAGAAGAGTCTGTAGAAGATAGAAAGACCACCCACTTGCTTGTGGTGAGAGAGTGAAAGAGCCTCTGAATCAGCTTCATCACGGGAGATGCCAATGATCCTGAAAGCCTTGGTTTCAACAGCATGAAGCCGAGCTAGGTGTGAGGCAGGAGCACCAGTCCAGAGGGGAAAGCAGTACTCCATCAAACTACAGATGAAAGCTTTGTATGTGGTGAGGAGTTCAGTTGTGCCAAGGAAGGACTTCGCTCAACGGAGAATGCCCAGTCGGCGACTGGCTTTGGAGGCCAGCTTGGAAATGTGGTTTTCCCAGGAAAGATCATGGCATATAGTGAGACCCAAACGCTTGAATGACAGAACTTCTTTGAGAGGATTGTTGAGAAAGTAGATTGGAGGGTTGCCCAGATGGTCTTTACGGAGAGACGTGGTGAGAGTGTAGGATTTGTCAGGATTGAAAGACATGTTCCACTTGCTTGACCAGTCTGTGATTTTGTCCAGATCTGCAGAGAGTGAGGAGGCTGCAGACTGCCGATCTACGGGATGAGAGATGGAGCGGTCGAGGGTGAAGTCTTCAGCAAAGAGATAGGGAGGATTTTCCAGTGAGTCGGAGAGATCATTGATGAAGATTAGAAAAAGCACAGGGCCCAGAACCTTGAGGAACTCCAGCCTGGATAGCAAGAGGAGATGAGAGAATTCCATTCAGAATCACACATTGACTACGACAGGAGAGGAAGTCCACGAGCCATGCGTGGAGATTTTCATGGATACCATAAGAGGAGGGAGAGTTTGGTGAGCAGAGCTGGGTGCCAGACCGTATCTAAGGCACGAGATATGTCGAGGGAGACGGCTCTGATTTCTTGTTTGACATTGAGGACCTCCATTCATTGTTGATACAGCAGAAGGAGCATGTCCAAAGTAGAGTGACCTGGTCTGAACCCAAAATGATGATCTGATATCAAACCATTGGAGAAGAGGAAGGATTTAATATCAGAAGTGATGATGGAATCCATGACCTTGCTGATGATTGTGAGCAGGCTGATTGGTCTGTGGTTGCAAGGATCTGTTTTTTGCACCTTTTTTGTGTAAAGCAGTAATGTTTGCTGATTTACAAGCAGATGGCAGATGACCTTGAGCAAAAGAGAGGGTGAATAGAATAGAGAGAGGGTGAGATAGAGGGGAGTGCAGGATTTTAGGACCCGTGTGCTGATGTCGTCTGGTCCGGGTGCAGAATCAGAGTCGAGGTTTGACAAAAACATCTCCACCTTGTCAGGAGAGAAGGACACAGTCCAGGAGCAGCGGGGTTTGACTGGATAACGTGGATACAGAGCGATGGGTTTGGTGCACAAGTACACAAGTACACAAGCCTCACCACTAGCTTCAGTGTACTATGGGTGGGAGGAAGGGTATGACAACTGAAGACGAGATGGGATAAATCTGTGCATGAGAGAGAGAGAGCAATTTTCTTTGGAGGAATTCCCAGGATGAGTTGATGTCATAGACAGCAGAGATGGGAGACCAAACTAGAAGTTTGATGGCTGCTTGAAGACCATGCCAGTCAGCATGAGTGAAATGCCAGACTCGTCGGTGCTGAGGAGGCTCTCTGGGGACGGCCAGATAGATATCCACTTTAACAAACATATGATCAGATGAGCCAATTGGAGAAGAAGAAGAACAGTAGACATTTGCAGGGAAGTTCGTCGTTGCCAAGGTCCTAACCAGGGAAGTTGGACTCTGCTTCAGTAATGGGGCCATATGGCATCGGTGACCATGTCAAATCGTGCTGTGCTGCTCTTGATTCACCTGTGTCTGCATACTTTATCCTGTCTCCATTTTGCTGCCTCCAATCTGCATCGAAGTTGTAATTAAATATCCCTACATGTCCACAGGAAGGGTGCATACTCAGATACTCTTAACTACAGGACAAGTAAGCTTACTTCCAATTGCTGTATAAGCAAGGTCATGGATTCCATCGTTGGTGTTGACATCAATCCTTTTTTTTTTTTCATGCATCCAAATCACTGAACAATTTTGATTCTGACCTGGCCACTCAACTCTGTGTATGCTGCTGTTCCCCTCGGTCATGGTTGAAGAACCTAAATCTCAAACAGGATGTCAGACCAGGACTGTTGCTCTTATATCGCTGATAGGTTGTTGGCCTCTCTGTTGTTTTCGCAAGGCCTCTGCTTCGGTCAGATTTCCCTGCTCTCTCAGCCCTCCATCCTCGTCAGCAAAACCAGGATGCATGCCTTCTTCCTGATGTGTTCCATGTTAAACTCTCAAAATGTAGTCTTACTGCACCCTTCACCACTTTTGTTCCTCTTTTCTCCCATTTGTGGAACCGACTTCCTTATGCTGTTTAATCCCGCTCTTCCCTCCAGGGCTTTGAGTGGGTGGTGCACTGTCATCTCATTATCTTGCACCCCTACTCTCGATCTTTTCTACCATCATTAAACCTTCCTAACCCTTGATATTGCAGGTTGCTGTAATTCCTCCACTCTTATTTTCCTTTCCCTTTTTCATTTTATCCAACTTTGCCCCCATTGTTAGATAGTACACTGCCTTTTCACCCTCTACTCTTCCTTGAGCCTCAATCTTGTATAAACATGATGGGGGGGGGGGGGGGGGGGGAATTAATAAGACCGATAGTCTGGTCAAATTGAGATTAACGTTAACATTTGATATCCTTGCCATGACTTTTCTCCAACAACTTTTCCCATTCCCTTTTTCAGGTTTATTGCCACAGCTGTTGTCAGCATTGGATCTCATTGTACCAAAAACTGTCAACGTGAAACTTGGAGAACGCTTTGAGATACCATGCCTTGAACACTTAACAAACACTGAAGTACAAGTTGAATGGTTCTGGGTAAGTCTTTCTTTGACTGATCCTATCTCGTAAATCACAAAGTGGGACCTTGTTTCATGTGTGTTCTCCACACACGCACACACACACAGACGTACACACGTACAAACACACACACACACACACACACGTTAAATACAGGCCACAAGGGGAATGGTACAGCTACTATATTGAACTTTTAACACCATTTTGGGCTTCAAAGTTCACATACACTTCAATTATACAAAAAAAAAAAGATGCTGCAGCTGATTTTACGCTACGGTCAGAAGCTACTGAAAGCTGAAGTTTAAGTGGTCACTACATTTCACCGCTTTGGTGATTGTCACAGACTGCCACACACTACACCATGATGCACAAATGTCCTGGATAACTCATCATGAAATTGAACATGTTCATCTTTTATGATTGTCGCCAATCCGTCTTCTACCGACTCCTCTCCGGCCTTGCTCCCCCAGCTCTCTCTGAGCTCTGTCCCCCAAATATTCCTGCAGGTCGCACAAGATCTGCCTGCAACCCTCTTATGGTTAAACTGCCAAAATCAAGACTCTCTGCTCACCTTCACTCCTCTTTTCTCCTGCCTCTGGAACAAACTCCCTCACTCTCTTCAATCCCACTCCTCCCTCCAGGTCTTTAAAACAGCTGTTCACCACCATCTCTTATCTTCCCCAATCCAAAACCTTGATCTTTTCTACCCCCGCTAATTTCACCGAAAATCCATTTTTTTGAGGTGACTTTTGACTTCTTTCCTGGAAGTCCTTGGTGTCCTTGCGTTTTATACCTATCCTGCCTCCCCCCAGGCCCTCTCCCTCCCACACATCTCCCGATGTCCCTGCTCTCAAATGTTGTGTTTGTGTGCTTCCTCCCCTTCTCTCCCCATCTTGTCGACCGTTCCCCTTTTTATATACTTTGCTTGCTTGTTTGTTTGATTTGTTTGTTTGATAAATGTTAGCTCTTTCACGAGCCTCGACTCTGTATACAACAAAAAAAAAAAAAGAAATGCACAATAAAAAGTAGTTGACGAGGCTCGTCGAGTGTTTCACATTCCACGATTATCAAAAACTGCCACCGACTAAGCTGTCGCTGAAATCTTGTTGCATTGCGTCGGCTAGTGTGCTATCCCAAGAGCAACAGGCCTTGTGCTTCAACTTCTTTGTGGGAGTTTATGATCAGGTTGATTGTGCGAAATGCTATTAATTTTTTATTCTACCGAGTTCAGGACAGAGCGATGCTGATTTAATATAAAAGCCCATACGAAAAAGAACAGTAATCTATTGTGCTATACTCTACTGGACTTGCACAATTTCTCTTTTGCACAAAACTTGAGATTTATTTCTATTTGTATCGTAAATTTTTATTTTAAGTGTGTAGCGGTTACCACTTGATGCACACAATCGCCTTGCACCGGCCAGAACACGGCCAGACGCGCCTCTCCCGGGCATGCCCGGACTCACTGTTCCCGTGCACGCCCGGTCTCGTCTTTCCCGGGCATGCCCGCTCTCGCCTTTCCAGGGCTCGCCCAGAGCGTCCGGGCATGCCCGCTATCGCCTTTTCAGGGCTCGCCCAGAGCGTCCGGGCATGCCCGCTATCGCCTTTCCAGGGCTCGCCCAGAGCGCCCGGACACGCCCAGCCTCGACTTGCCAGGCCGCAGCCAAACACGCCCAGGCAGGTCCAGACTCGCCTTTCCAAGGCTCGCCCTTGACACCCGGACATGCCCGGTATAGCTTTTGCCGGGCAAACTTCCCGACATAAATGTGTATATATATTGCTGCCCGAAAAACGGGCTTGTCAGAATACCTGAGCTGTTTTGTTTCAATAAAGCAACTCGGACGAATTCCGTCTTTGGTCGCGTCAATTCTTTCGACTCGCGTTGGAGCGCAGTTCCTTCATTGGTGACCTACCGACGTGGATACGGCAGTGACGCTTAAACTGCCTACCTTCTGGGAGGCTCACGCGGCTGTTTGGTTCGCTCAGGCGGACTCTCAGTTCGCCCTGCGAGGCATCACCGCGGACGACACCCGCTTCCACCATGTTGTGGCGGCGCTCGGTTCCGCCACCGCGGCCCGCGCCTTGAGCCTCCTCGAGCACCCGCCGGCTGCTGACAAATACGACGCGCTGAAGACACTCCTCCTCGACGCTTTCGCCCTCACCGGCAGCACGCGCACGGCGCCTGCTCGCTCTGCCCGAGCTCGGCGACACGCGCCCGTCAGAGCGCATGGACTATATGCTCTCGTTGCTCGGTGAGCACTCTCCGGATTTTCTGTTCCGCGAGCTGTTCCTTCGCCAGCTGCCTCACCCGGTACGCCTCGCCCTGGATGGCACGTTGATCACGGATTCCCGCGCCCTCGCCAGGGAAGCCGATAAGATCTCCTCGGCGGGCCAGCACATCGGTGCGGTTACCTGAAGCCCGCCGCCGTCCGAGGCGACGCCCGAGCGCCCTGCGCGGTTGGAGGCCGAACTGCCGGTGCAACTGGCGGCCGCCACGCCGCACCGCCCGCTTCCGACATGACGGCCGGGGCCTCCACCTGACCGGGCGTGGTGTTATTACCACGCCAGGTTCGGACACAAGGCTCGGACGTGCCGGCCCCCGTGCACTTTCGGCAGGTCGGGAAACGGCCGGGCCGGCGTTCATTCCCAGCCATGAGCGCCGGCCACTCGGGCAACTTGCTGTTTATTCGGGACAAAGCGTCTGGGCGGCGTTTCCTGTGTGACACCGGCGCCCAACTGAGCGTCAAACCCGCCTCCGAGCAGGACAGGCGGGACGCCGTTTGCGGCCCCTCTTTGGTCGCTGCTAATGGCTCGGCCATACGCACTTTCGGCCCACGCGTCATCACCCTCTGCTTCGGCAGCCAGCGTTTTCAATGGACTTTTGTGACCGCCTGCGTCCCCATGGCTTTGCTGGGCGCTGACTTCCTCTGCGCGCACGGGCTGCTGGTCGACGTCAAACGTCGTCGCCTTGTCAACGCCGAGACCTTCAGCTCCCTGGCGTGCACGATGAGCAGCTCCGCGCCGACCGAACTGGCATGCGCCCTCCCGGCAGCGAATGAGTTCGCTCGCCTGCTCGCGGAATTCCCGGCCCTCACGCGGACGAATTCGGCCGTCGCGGTGCAGCACGGGATCGAGCACCACATACCCACTACGGGCCCGCCGGACTACGCCAGGGCCCGCCGCCTCGACCCGGCCAAGCTCGCCGTGGCGAAGGCCGAGTTCGACGCGTTGGAGCACCTCGGCATCGCGCGGCGCTCCGATAGCGCGTGGGCCTCGCCACTGCACATCGTGCCAAAGCCGGGGGGTGGATGGCGCCCGTGTGGCGACTACCGCCGTCTCAACGACGCTACCACCCCCGACAGGTACCCGATCCCGCATATTCAGGACTTTTCCGCCCGTTTGGCGGGACGGGTCATCTTTTCGAAAATTGACGTGATACGGGGCTACCACCAGGTACCTGTCCGGGCGGCCGACGTCCCGAAGACGGCCGTCATCACGCCGTTCAGCCTGTTCGAATTTTTGCGGATGCCGTTTGGCCTCAAGAACGCGGCCCAGACGTTCCAGCGCTTGATGGACGGCGTGCTGCGCGACCTGCCGTTTCTTTTCGTCTATCTGGACGATATCCTCGTCGCCAGCACGTCCCGCGCCGAGCACCTCCTCCACCTCCGAACACTGTTCGGTCGCCTCAGCGAGCACGGCTTAATTGTCAACCCAGTCAGATGCCACTTCGGCGCGACGACCGTTGACTTTTTGGGCCACCGCATCACCAAGACCGGGGCCGTGCCGCTGCCGACCAAGGTCGAGGCCATCACCACGTTCCCGCGTCCCCCGTTCCATCAAGGCCCTCCAAGAGTTCCTCGGCATGGTGAATTTTTATCACCGATTCGTGCCCTGCGCTGCTCAGCTCATGCGGCCCCTTTACGAGGCCCTCCGGGGCAAGCCGGCCAAGCATGACATTGTTTGGTCCGCGGCCATGGACGCGGCCTTCGCCAGCGCCAAACGGGCCCTCGCCGACGCAACGCTGCTGGCTCACCCGGTGCTCAACGCGCCCATCGCCCTCACTACGGACGCCTCCAACTACGCGGTGGGCGCCGTCCATGAGCAATGGGTGGACGGGGTTTGGCAGCCACTCGCTTTTTTCAGCCGGCAACTCCGGCCGAACGAGTTAAACTACAGCACGTTCGACCGCGAGCTGCTCGGGCTATTCCTGGCCGTTCGCCATTTCCGACACCTCCTGGAGGGCCGCCCGTTCACGGCTTTCGTCGACCACAAGCCGTTGGTCTACGCAATGGCTAAGGTCACGGAGCCGTGGTCGGCCCGCCAGCAGCGCCACCTCTCCGCCGTGTCGGAGTTCACCACGGACATCCGGCACGTCGCCGGCAAAGACAACGCCATGGCCGACTGTCTTTCTCGGGCCAGCGCGAACGCGGTCCACCTCGGCGTGGACTTCGCGCTCATGGCGGCCGACCAGACCACCGACGCCTCGGTGCAGGCACTCCGTGCGGCAGACACGGGCCTCCGCCTGGCCGACATTCCCTTCACGGGCACCGTCCTGCTCTGCGACGTCTCCCAGGGCCAGCCTCGCCCCATCGTGCCCGTTTCCTGGCAGCGCCGCAGCTTTGCCTCCATCCACGGCCTTTCTCACCCGGGCCGGAAAGCTTCGCAGAAGCTGGTGTCGGCGCGTTTCATCTGGCACGGCCTTCGACGAAACATCCGCGACTGGGCCAACGCCTGCACGGCCTGCCAGCGGGTCAAGGTCCACCGCCACACCCAGGCCCCGCTGGCACCTTTCGCCGTGCCTGAACGGCGTTTCGACCACGTCCACGTGGACCTGGTGGGTCCCCTGCCCCCCTCGCGGGGGTTCACCCACCTGCTCACCATGGTGGACAGGACCACCAGGTGGCCGGAGGCTGTGCCCCTCGCCTCCACCACCACCGCCGACGTGGCGCAGGCGTTCATCGCCACCTGGGTCGCGTGCTTCGGCGCACCAGCGGACATCTCGTCCGACTGCGGCCCACAGTTCACGTCTGAGCTTTGGGGCGCGGTCGCCCGTTCGTTGGGGGTCACGCTGCACCGTGCCACGGCCTACCACCCCCAAGCCAACGGGTTGTGTGAGCGGTTTCACCGCTCCATGAAGGCCGCACTCATGGCCGGCCTTCAGGACGACGGTTGGGCCGACCGGCTGCCGTGGGTCCTTTTGGGCCTTCGCACGGCCCCCAAGGAAGACCTCCAGGCGTACGCCGCCGAGCTCATCTACGGCCAGCCGCTCCGCGTCCCGGGCGAATTCGTGCCCAACGCTACCAGTCCCTGGTCCGCCGCCCGCCGGTGCTCGGACCTCCAGGAGGCCGCCCGACGATTTGCCCCCGTGCCGACGTCCCGCCACGGTGGCCCCCAGTCCTTCGTCCCCCCGGCGCTTCGCACAGCGTCTTTGTGCGTCATGACGTGCACCGGGGGCCACTCCGGCCGCCGTACGACGGGCCCTTCCGTGTCCTGCGACAGGGCGACAAGTCTTTCATCGTCGACTTCGGCGGCCGGCCGGACCGGATTTCTGTGGACCGCCTCAAACCGGCGCACATGGACGTCGACAGACCACCACGGTTGGCCCTTCCTCCGCGGCGAGGCCGCCCCCCGTCCACAGTTCCCCCCCGCTCGACCACCCACCACCACGTCGGACCCCTCCCCACGACCCTCCAGGGGTCGCTTCGGCCGGGTCATCCGGACCCCCCTTAAATTGACCCTGCCGGTGCAGGTCGATTCTGGAGGGGCGTGTGTAGCGGTTACCGCTGGATGCACACAATCGCCTTGCACCGGCCAGAACACGGCCAGACGCGCCTCTCCCGGTCATGCCCGGACTCACTGTTCCCGGGCACGCCCGAACCTCCCGGGCACGCCCGGTCTTGTCTTTCCCGGGCATGCCCGCTCTCGCCTTTCCAGGGCTCGCCCAGAGCGTCCGGGCATGCCCGCTATCGCCTTTTCAGGGCTCGCCCAGAGCGTCCGGGCATGCCCGCTATCGCCTTTCCAGGGCTCGCCCAGAGCGTCCGGGCATGCCCGCTATCGCCTTTCCAGGGCTCGCCCAGAGCGTCCGGGCATGCCCGCTATCGCCTTTCCAGGGCTCGCCCAGAGCGCCCGGGCACGCCCAGCCTCGACTTGCCAGGCCGCAGCCAAACGCGCCCGGGCAGGTCCAGACTCGCCTTTCCAAGGCTCGCCCTTGACACCCGGGCATGCCCGGTATAGCTTTTGCCGGGCAAACTTCCCGACATAAATGTGTATATATATTGCTGCCCGAAAAACGGGCTTGTCAGAATACCTGAGCTGTTTTGTTTCAATAAAGCAACTCGGACGAATTCCGTCTTTGGTCGCGTCAATTCTTTCGACTCGCGTTGGAGCGCAGTTCCTTCAAGTGTAATGTTGTTTTCTCAGGTTTCTGTACATAAAAGAAACCTAAATTCTCTTCTTTGTTCAAATACTAATAATTTACGAGTCCAGGGAGCTATGTCAACAATTTTTAAAAGCTCATAAATCCTCCTTTTGGTATACCATTTTTACCTTCTACACTGAAAGTGGAAAAAACAAGTTATGTTTTCATGAAAACGACTGTCTGCCTGACTGTGTCTGCCTGACTGTGTCTGCCTGACTGTGTCTGCCTGACTGTGTCTGCCTGACTGTGTCTGCCTGACTGTGTCTGCCTGACTGTGTCTGCCTGACTGTGTCTGCCTGACTGTGTCTGCCTGCCTGACTGTGTCTGCCTGCCTGACTGTGTCTGCCTGCCTGACTGTGTCTGTCTGCCTGACTCTGTCTGTCTGCCTGGCTGTTTGTTGTCTGACTCTGATTAACTGACTCGGTGTTTGTGGTGGTGGCAATATAAAACCATACTCTGTGAACAGGTTGGGGGTGTCACAAGGATGAATCGATTAGATTTTGGTGCAGATATGGATCTGGATATCTGCATTTTAAATTTTTCAAAGTGATTCTTCACCATTGAGAGTTGGGGCCAAAAACGGTATTTAGCATGATATCTCAAAATGTTATGGATCAGCTATGACAAAACTTGGTGGATGAGTTGGTTCGGGGACAAGAACAAGCCCATTTGATTTTGATTCAGGTCTGAATCCAGATCCGACCTATCAGTTTGGTCCAAAAAGTAAATTGTTCAGCCTGGAGGATGTACACTGCTTTCAGGATGTATTCACACCCCTTTAATTTTTTTCACATTATGTTGTTACAACCTCAATTTTAAATGGATAAATTGAGATTTTTTTTGTCAGTGATCTACAGTGATCTATACATACCCTATACTGTTAAAGTGGAGATTCTTACAAAATAATTAAAAATAAAAAGCTGAAACCTCAAGTCAATAAGTATTCAAGCCCTTTGCTATGACCCTACAAATTGAGCTCAGATGCATCCAATTTTTTGATGATCCTTGAGATGTCTACAATTTCATTGGAGTCCACCTGTGGCTATTACAATAATTGATTGAACATGATTTAGAAAAAAAAAAACCACACCTTTCTATAGAATTTCTATAGAATTTCTATAGAAAAACCACACCACAGTTGACAGTGCAGCCAAAACTCTACCATGAAGTCCAAGGAGCTCCTTGCTCCTCATGAAGTCCAACGACACAAGATAGAATTGTGAGGAGGCATAGATCTGGGGAAGGGTATAAAAC
The DNA here is from genome assembly GCF_964187855.1 of Myxine glutinosa. NCBI lineage: Eukaryota > Metazoa > Chordata > Myxini > Myxiniformes > Myxinidae > Myxine > Myxine glutinosa. Next base: position 102,671,890 of record NC_136267.1, read on the forward strand.
AATTTCTAGAGTGTTGAAAGTTCCCAAGAGCACAGTGAGCTCCATCATTAGGAAATGAAAATATGGAACTACCCAGACTTCCTAGGACTGGCAAACATACACACACACACATACGGAGACCAAACTGAGCAACCTGGCAAGGACCTTGGTCAGGGAGTGGCACAATACGATGCACATTTACATAGAGAGAATTGGGGTCTTGTCCCCACCTTGAATCCCATCCCCCAGATATGCCACATAGATAAACCATACTTGGGGCACCCAAAGGCAACATTCAAAATTTGGTTGGATTTGGTTCAGTAGTTTTTTAGTTTTTTGAAGTATATATAAACAAACAAACAAATAAGTATATGAAAAAAATCACTCAGAGTGACACTTGGCAAAAGGGGATAAAGTAGAATGGCATTCAGTAGAGCATCCTTTTGACCTCAAAAATAATTGGTGGTTGAATTCAGTTACCTGATATGCAAATCGTCTTCAAATTTTAAGTTAATCGGATGAAAATGTACAATTTTAGAAATATGGCCTATGTTGATGTTTTGGCCTATGTTGACCTCAAAAATAGTTGATGGTTGGTTTCAGTTCGCTGATATGAAAATCCTTTTCAACTTTTAAGTTAATCGGATGAAAATTGAGGATTTTAGAAATTCGAAAAAGGGTTGACCTTTGGCCTATGTTGACCTCGTGACCTATGTTGACCTCGTGACCTATGTTGACCTCAAATAGTTGTTGGTTGAATACAGTAACTGATATGAAAATCCTATTCAAATTTCAAGTCAATCGGATGAAAATTGAGGATTTTAGAAATTAGAAAAGGTTGTTGACCTTTTGGCCCTAGGATGATCTCAAAAACGGTTTGTGGTTGAATTCGGTTCGCTGATATGTAAAATGTAAATCCTATTCAAATTTCAGATCAATAGGATGAAAATTGAGGATTTTAGAAATTTGAAAAAAAGTGGTTGACCTCAAAATATATGAGATTTTATCGGACCACAAACTCTACCATTTGGTTGTTTCGTGAAGATCGGTTTAAAATTGTGACCTGTAGGCAAGTATAAGTGAGCAGACACACACACAAACATATATATATATATATATATATTGTTACAGACGCGGTTTTAGATGTTAGTTTACCGAGCGGTTTGGTATTACCGCGTCCACACAGTTACTCCCCGATTAGAACCATATCCCGCCCGATTCCACTCGACGTTGACCAAGTCGCGCTATGCTAAATCAATGAAGGAAAGGACACAACGGCTGGGATTAAGGCAACGACACAAGGGGTACAGTTCTCAAGACCTCCGGAGGAGGATATAATTGGTGATGCAGAAACGGGTAGATTACACGGTAAGAGGTATAGCACAGAAAGATGGGCACTTAGACACAGTCTTATCTTATCCCCGACAGACCACAGACAAACGGGACAAGACTGACTTACACAGGGATTGATGGCAAGGAAGGGCAGGCAGTCGATAGCACAAGGTGCACCCTGGCTCAGGGGCAGAATCAAACGCGGTCCGGTCCAGAGATGCGGGGAGGTATTCGGCGCTTGGAGGTGGCGTCTTCTCTCTCCGTGGTGTCGGCGCATCTCACGTCACCTCCCTCTTCCTGCGCATGTCCAGCGGGGAGTCACACGCCCTCGGCTCGTTAGCTCCGCCCCAGATGGAATTGGTCCGCCGCTCCGATTGGGTGCGGGGGGTTACCGGGCTCCGCCCTTGACGAGGAGCTGACAGCGAGCCCCTGCGTGGTAACCCCGTCGGAGCACATGTTCAATGGCGGCTAACCAAGCCGGAGTGAGGACGCACACTATCCGCGCCGCCGCCGCTGTTGTTGTTGTTGTACCATGAGGAAGAGCTGCGGGGAGGTATTGGGAGGTCCTAAACTTTCTAACGGTGCCATACAATCACATTCTGGTGCAACGAAGAGTCAGAATTAATGGAAACGAGTCCTTAACTGACATAGACTAAGAATAACTAGCAAGATGTCCTATAGTTGTCTACGTGAGATGCGGTGAACCTGGATGCGACATTTAATGGGGGAAATAGGGGAAGGTCGGGGCTACAGAGTGTTGTTTACAGACAATGGGACTAGGGAATGGGGGATTGGGGATAGTTGGGAAGTATTGGGGAAATAGGGGAATATTTACAAGCGGATATGGATGGAGGCCAAATCCCATATCCGCAACAATATATATATATATATATATATATATATATATATATATATATATATATATATATATATATATATATATATATATATATTGTTGCGGATATGAGGACTGTTTTTTTGGATTGTGTGCTTTATTATTATTATTATTGTTATTCTGCGCCCCCTGCCTCCGGAGCTGTGTAAAGGTCAAAAGGGCTTCCCATAATTAGTCCACAAGCATACACGTCAGCCAATAATAGAATACCCCTGTTCGATAGTTATATCTTATTCTGTGTTTTAGGGTAAGGCTGTGTCTCCCATTAATAGAAGTACTCCATTGCACCAAGTGAAAGAGATAGATTCCCTTCATTCCCATTCCCAAAACCTCCATTCCCCCTTTTCGTCGATTAGAAACTACCTCCGCTCCAATTACCGCCATTGACCATGAGGCAGGGTCGGAGAAGAAAGGCGTGTCTCCACCTCGTCATAGAGGGGAGGAGTGAGCCAGCCCCACTCGACCAACCATGAGCCAGGGGTTTGGCTAGAGAGGGCGGAGGAAGAGCGATCGTTGGAGGTTCGCAAAGGTTGAGGGGCGGGGCCTATATAACCTGCAGCGCAACGCTCCCCAAGCAGTCGAGCTTTGAAGAAGAAAGAGAGGAGTACTGAGCATTGAGATGAGAAGAGGCTGTGCTTTTAAAGGGTGGCGCTGAGAGGAGGGAATGAGCAGGCGTGACCGCAGCTAAAATCCGCAGCGCGACGCTCCCAAAAGAGAAGCTGAGACAAGCTTTGAGAGATGAGCTTTGACCGGGAGACAAAAAGGGAGCCCAAGCCGTTGAGAAGAGAGAGGGTCCAAGAAGCAGAGCTGAGTTGTGTGGTTTTGGTCATCAGTGGTTGCGTTGTGGTGGTCAGTGGTTGCGTTGGTTGCGTTGAGTTGTCGGTGGTGAGGAGTGATTGGACCAAGAGAACATAGAGAACATCCAAGGAGAGGACATCCCAGAAAGCACAAAGCCTGTTGTAATCCTGGAAAAGCACGCGACGTCCACAGCAGCAGCAGCAGCGGCGGCCACAGCAGCAACAACACTCAACAGCCGCTTGGGGCCTGGACGGCGGTTTTGAGCAGGGCCGCGAAGGAACGGTGGCTGCTAAACGCGCCGATCGTGCTGCACAATACAACTCCAAGCCATCCTCTCCTTCCAGCCAATTCCTGTCATCATTCCCGTGTGAGTCTGTCTTTTGTTTGTTCTGTCCCTGGGTTAATTAAGACTGTAGGTAAGCTAGCGTTGCACTGTGTATCTAATCTCGTCTGTAAATAAACGTGACTGCTTTCTTTTTGCTTGTGTGTATAATAAATCCAATTGCTCTTCTGTCCGTCTTCTCATCTTATTCATTTTCCTCTTTGCATTCGGTCGTTTTAGAGTTTTCCAGATTGGGCAGCTGCGGTGCGATACGGCCAAAGATGGGGGTGAATCGGGTGAGTTGGGGAAGAATCGGGGGAACTGTTAGGTCGCGGTCATACCAACCGCTCGGTCAAATATAACATCTTAACCGCGACACTAACTATATATATATATATATATATATATATATATATATATATATATATATATATATATATATATATATATATATATATATATATATATATATATATATACTGTATATATATATATATATGTATATATATGTATATATATGTATATATATATATATATTGTTACAGACACGACTTTGATGTTAAAGTGGGCCGAGCGGAATGGCCGTCGTGTCCGCACAAATTACCCGACTATACTCGCCGTTGACGAAGTCGCGCTACGCTGGCTCAATAAGAAAAAGAAGACACCCGGCTGGATTACAATCACACAATACGACACCAACGTTTCGATTCTCAAGTATATTCGTACGGAAAAAGGTTAGATTACAGGGGCTAGAGGTATATTACAGGAAGACAGGCACTTAGACACACTCTTATATTAACCCCGGACAGACGACAGACACACGGGACAAAATGCTGACTCACACGGGGGTTGATGAAAAGGAAAGGCAGGTCGCGATGGCTCAAGGTGCACTCTTGGCTCAAGGCAGAATCGACTCGGTCCGGTCCAGAGATGCGGGGAGGTATCGTCGCGCTGGGGGTGGCGGTGGCTTCTCTCTCCAGTCTCCAAGCTGAGGCGCATCTGACGTCACGTCCGGCAAGCGGCTGCGTATATCCGGCGGGGAGTGACACGCCCTCGGCTCGTTAGCTCCGCCTCGTGGAATCGGCACGTTGCTTCTCATTGGGTGCGTGCGGGGGGGGTTCCTGGCTCCGCCCCTGACGAGGAGCTGACAGCCAGCCCCTTCGGGGTAACCCCGTGGAGCGCATGGTCTGGAGCTAATCGAGCCGGTGTGAGGACGCATCCTCCCCCGCTCCGCCGCCATCTCCTCTGTTGTTGTTGTAATTGTTGTTGTAGTTGTTGTTATTGTTGTTGTTTGGGGAAGAAGATGGGAGGAGGTATGGGAAAGGTCCTAAACTCACTACTGATGCCATATAATCACATTCTGGTGCAACGAAGAGTCATAATTAATGGAGACGAGGCCTTAACTGACATAGAATAAGAATAACTAGGAAGATGTCCGAAAGTTGTCTACGTGTGGTGCGGTGGACCTGGGCACGACATTTAATGGGGGAATAAGGGGAAGGTCGGCTCTACTGATTGTTATTTACATGCAATGGGACTAGGGAATGGGGGATCGGGGAAAGTTGGGGAGTATTGGAGAAAATAGGGGAATATTTACAAGCGGATATGGAGGCCAAATTCCATATTCGCAACATTGCACCCTTCTCTACCCTCGGGGCGTCCCGACCCGATAAATTTTTACCTACTTTAGTGTGGCACGCAATGTAGTTCCCTCTACTATTAACTCTACCCTGAGTGCGACAGTTTTACAGATATTCACAAATGAGTAAATATGTCCCCCTGCGACGTTGCACCCTTCTCCTCACAGAAACACACCCACAGGATAACCGAATCCGGAAAGAATTCTCAAACTAAACATACAGCCGGTAGGGAGCATTATTTACAAGACTATGCTGCTATTTACACTACGATCCAGGACCTGTTTTTGGAGGAACACATGCAGATGTTATGCATAGAGAGAGCGCGCTTGCCAGCATCGATACACCAACCCACGAGTGCTCTGTGGCCGACGGCCTTTAATAACGTGCAGAGCACCCTTCCCGAGCATCAAAAGCACCACCCCACCACCAATCGGTGCAGTCACCATTGTTCATTGGAATAAAAATAAATTCGACAACCCCTAACCCTGCAGGTGTCTCTTGCTCTTCTTGTGGTGCACTTGGTGTTAATTAACAGTGGTTCACCTTTATGGCATAGGTGCCACGTTGACCCATAGGTCCTTCCACGGGTGGTGCTTGGCCGCAAAAGAGCTGCGGTCCATTGTGGGTGGCCACAAACATTGCGGTCCATATGGTGTATCGATCCAGGCAGCCAACAGCGAAAGTGCAGGCCCACAACTGCGTAGCCAGCACCTCTCTCTCCTCTCTCTCTACCCCAAAGCCAGATCCTCGGAGGTGGGAGACAAAAGAAGAAACAAGTGAGTAAGGTGGTAAGGGCGCAAAAGTGCACGCAATGTAAGGTGATGCACACTGGGGGCACATGGGAACCAGGTGAGACAGGTACGTTCCTATCGTACGCCCCCCCCCCCACCAGGTAACCTACATGGCCCCTCCCTTACCCCTTACTGTATCCACACAACACAACACTACTCATAAACATCTACTTTACAAATCAACAAACATCCCTACTGTCTTCCCCGTTCCTCCCATAAACCAAATTCGTCTTCTCTCCCTCCTAACCAATCAAATTTGCCATTTTCAACTCTCATCAAAATTTGCCATTACCAATTCATCATCAGTCCCTCCTAGGGAGGGAGAGATGGAATCACCCCAATGTCTCATCCACGTCGTGATGCGTCTCACAAATCCACAGCAATTTCATTTCCTGCACAAAACAAAGAAAACACAGGTGTGGAGTCATCATCATCACCACAGGTAAGTGGCTGCGTATGGTGCGACAGGTTCATCAATCCTAACTATCTCCTAAATGACTTTAACAACTTTACACTACCCGGGGGCTTTCTCCGGCCAAACCATTGGCCCTCTTACACTATGGGTTCTAAAAACCAATTCCCATTGGCCAAACTGTGGTGCTCTTCAATTTGGGGTCTCACTCCCCCGATTCATCTCCCGGTGCCCTCGTACAATTTCTGGGCTGTGGCGTGTACCTCTCCCAGTGGGTCTACCCACCTGCACACCTCCACCACTGCAGTTGCCTCCGAGCTTACCTGCTCCTTGCCCTAACCTAACTACCTGGGGAAGGCCCTCTGGCACTCTCCCCACTCGGTGCCCTCTCTGGCACTGGGCTACCCGGGTCCGTCCTCCGGATCCTCGGGCCCCATCCACAACTCTACCGGCTCCCAGAGCCCACCTGCGGCCTCACCTGGCCGACATCCTCACAGTGGTGGAGTGCTCAACCAACTACACACACTAACAGGCTACACGCCCAGCCATTTCCACAACACTAATGCACCCATTCACAACACCATTCTGCAACCGCACCACAGATGCCAATATCCAACCACAATTTACCTGCACCCTCTACCTAACACTTACACTACCCGCCCCGGGTATCCGTGATGGGGGTCCACTCTTCCCCCATCCACACCTTCGCACCATGCACACCACTCCGTACCACTTACTCCAACTTTCTCCACACACCTGTACTTGCACACCTGTGCTCTCACACCTGGTGCCACCGGCACCCTTCTCTCCCCAAGCGCATTCGCGCTGATCCACAACACTCACTACTCATACACTGCTCCACACACCTGTCCAGTTGCACACCTGTGCAATCACACCTGTTCAATCCTCACAAACACGGCATCATCTCAGCTAACTACTCCCTTCTGAAACTTGCGCTTCCCAGTCGTCCCTTTAAACTATTGCGCTCCCTCGTCATTATCATCCATACTAATCTACCTGCGTCCCCACTACAGGTATCAGTCACTAACTAAACTTAACGTCACCTAATGTCATCTTCTCTAGATCCCTACACACCATATCCTAACCCACCCGGGCTAGTTTTCACTGCCATACACCCCATAATCTATTGCTCCTCTGCCCCCCCACATGGGAAAGGTGGCAGGGATGCCACCCTCTCCCACCGGGCCTATCGCTCCTCAATCCCCCAGTCCTCTGGCACTAATAAGCCCCCCTTATTCAGAGGTACTGGGTCCCGCCTCGGCATCTAAAGCCGAGGCGATCCACGGGGGCGCCTGCTCGCCGGTGTAAGGTCTTATCCGGTCGGCGTGGACGATCCGAGGGAGGGCTCGTGGCCCCATTTTGATCTTAAAGACCACGTCACAGATTTGCGACAGGACGACTCCTGGGCCTTGCCAGGGGGAGGTGAGTTTTGGGCACCTTCCCTTCCGCCTCCGGGGATTAAAGAACCAAATCTTCATCCCCGGAGCGTATTGACTCCCCTGGCTCCGGTCGTCGTACCTGCGCTTCATCTTTTCCCCCGCCAGATGGAGTTGGCGGCGGGCGAAGGCATGGACTAGCTCCATGCCTTCCTCTAGGTGACGTGCGTACCCCTCCCTCGGCGGGTTAACCACTGTGTCTGGCACGGGACCGCATAGCAAGTCGGCGGGAGCCCGTAACTCCCGCCCATACATAAGCAACGCTGGACTGCATGCGGTGGCCCCGTGCTGGCTGGTTCGGTAGGCCATGAGCAAGTAAGGGAGATGTTCGTCCCAGTCATCCTGACGGGTGGTGGTGAACAGTGCCAGTTGTTGGATTAGAGTTCGATTGAATCTTTCCACCATCCCGTCAGATTGAGGTCTTAAAGGCGTTGTTCTGGTTTTCCGAATTGACAGGAGACTGCACACATCTTTTAGCAATTTGCTCTCAAAATTTCGTCCCTGGTCGGTGTGCAACTCCTGTGGAATCCCATGCCGGCACACAAATCCTTCCACGAAGGCCTGCGCTACCACCCCTGCTTCTTGGTTGGGGAGGGCGTAGGCCTCCGGCCACTTGGTGAAATAGTCCATTACAACGAGGATATACTTATTACCTTGGCGGGTGCGGGGCAGCGGTCCTAGAATATCCATAGCCACCCGCTCAAGGGGGGCCCCCACCTGATGTAATTGAAGGGGGGCCCTCATCCTCCGTGCTGGTCCCTTTTTGGCAGAACAGGCGTCGCATCTCCGACACCAGTCCTGTATGTCGCGCCCCATATTCACCCAATAGAACCTCCGGCGGACCCGAGATATTGTCTTTGTCCTGCCCAAATGGCCGCCGGAGCGGGTACCATGCACCTGTTGCAATATGACGTTCTTGAATTTGTCAGGGACTATCACCAGCCAGGAAGTTCGATCAGAGGGAACCTCCACCCACTTGCGATACAAGATGTTGCCTTTCAATTCCAGGGTCTGCCACTGAGCCCAATATGCCTTTGTCTGCGCCCCGAGGGGGGTGACCTCTTCCCCCTTTGGTCTTTGCCCCAATTTGACCCATTGGAACACCGGCCCCAGAACAGGATCCTCCTGCTGGGCCGTGCTCCAAGCCAACTCTCCAAATTCCTCGTCCGCGGTTAGTGGCAAAATTGGCCCTCTCACCCGGGTTGCCCGGACGACGAGAATCGGGGCGGAATCGCCCAATTGCTCCCTCTCCTCGTGTCTCGCACAAAATTTACAGTTTTCCCCCAGACAAGGACGCCGAGAGAGTGCGTCCGCATTACCATGGGCCTTCCCGGCCCTATGGGCCACATCAAAATCGTACTGCTGCAACTTTTCCAACCACCTTGCAATTTGGCCCTCCGGTTCCTTGAACCGAAGGAGCCATTGCAAGGAGGAATGGTCAGTTCTAACCAAAAATTTCCGCCCGTACAAGTACGGGTGGAAATGGTTCATGGCAGCCAGCATAGCCAATAACTCTTTGCGAGTGACGCAATAATTTCTCTCGGGCCTACTTAAGGCCCGACTATAATAACCAATCACTCTCTCCACGCCCTCCTGTGTCTGAGACAAAACTGCGCCCAATCCTTCCTGGCTCGCATCCGTGTCCAGGGTAAATGTCCCGTCACTAGTGGGGTAAGCTAGAAGGGGTGCGGATGTTAGACACCCCTTCAATTTTTGGAAGGCCTCGTGGCACTCCCGTGTCCAATTAAATCGCGTCCCCTTCTCCGTAAGCCGGTGGAGGGGACGGGCCAACTCCGCAAATTTCGCCACAAAGCGCCGGTAGTAGGAGCAGAGTCCCAAAAATCCCCGCACCTCTTTGATGGTACGTGGTGCGGGCCACTCCTCTACCGCTTTAATTTTGTCTGGGTCTGTTTTTACCCCCTCGCGGCCAATCACGTGACCTAGATAGGCCACCTCTCTTGCAAACAAAGTGCACTTACTCGGGTTCAGCTTCAACCCTGCCTGTCTGAGGCACCCGAACACCTGGTCCAAATTAGCTAGTGCCTGGGGGAACGTTTGGGCATGTACCAGGACGTCATCCAGGTACACCAGGCATGATTGCCATGGCATGCCGCCTAGTACATGCTCCATCAATCTCTCAAAGGTGGCGGGGGCGTTACACAAACCAAACGGCATCACAGTAAACTGATACAGTCCCTTACCTGTGGAAAATGCCGTTTTCTCCTTCCCTGCCCTATCCATCTCCACCTGCCAATACCCACTCTTGAGGTCCAAAGTTGTGAACCAATTTGAGCCTGCAACGGCATCGAGGGTGTCATCAATCCTTGGCAGGGGATATGAGTCCTTGAGTGTCACGTTGTTTAGCTGGCGATAGTCCACGCAGAACCGCGTGGTCCCATCCTTCTTTTTGACCAGCACAACAGGTGACATCCAAGGACTTCCCGAGGGCTCGATCACACCTGCGTCGAGCATTTTTGCAACCTGCTCGTCAGCTTCCGCCCTCTTGCTCCAAGGGAGCCGTCGGGCGGCCTGACGAATAGGCCGGGCCTCACCGGTGTGGATCTGATGTTTCACCAGGCCCGTACGTCCAATATCCTCGGTGGACAGGGAGAAGAGGTCCAAATGGGACCCAACCAGTTTGTGTAAGGCCTCCCTCTGGGTACCTCCCAACTCTACGCTACTACGATTTACCATCTCGCAAATGGGCTCGGGCCAATTCCTACTTGTTATTGAAGGCTCCCCCCGGGGTCGGCTCGGCTGGACGTTCTCGCCCCTCACTGTCGCGACTTCCTCAACTGGGGTGCAGCCAGCTACCCTCGTGCCCCTTACTATAGTGCGTGGTTCTGTACTCACATTTACTACTCGGACGGCCACTACCGGTCCGTCCGTTTTTACAAGGGTGCGGCCCACGATTAAACCCGGTATGGACTGCGCTGCCACCGGTTCGACCAGGCCGCAGGACTCCTGCCATGTTGGGCGAGCTGCCCACCGGGCCGGCACTATCGCCTCGGCCCTTGGGGGGATGGTCACGGCCTCGGAAGCCTCCAGCTCCGCTCTCTCGGCCGTGCTCACTCCCCCTAACGGCAGCTCTTCTACTCCCACCTGCAGGATCCCCCGGCACAAGTCGATTTTACAACCGCTGGCAGTCAACAGGTCCAACCCTATTAAACATGGGTCGCACACCTCCGCCACCCAAACATCTATCTCCCTCCTTACCGACCCTAACTTGAGGGTCACAGAACCACGCCCTATGATCGGGGCCGTTACCCCGGTAGCAAGCTGCAAACTATAATTTTGCAGGCGCTGGATCTTATCCCAGCCACCTGCACTCGAATCAAGGACCACAGGGCTGATGATCGTGGCGCTAGCTCCTGTGTCCACTACGGCGTCTACCCCCACGCCGGCAATTTTGCATCTAATTGTCAGGCTACCGGTTCCAATTTGGCCACAATAAATGACCTGTCGCGTCAATGAGGGCTCTCCTCCATCCTCTGCTGCCGAACACCGCCCTACGTGCCCGACACCTTCTAGTTTCCCGGGGTCTGGCGGGGGGGTGTCTGGGGTCGGCTAACCCGCTCCCCCCTGGGCGGAGTTGAGGACCTCAACTGCCGGGGATCATCCCGGCGCGCGTTTCGACAGTGCCGCGCCAGGTGACCCAGGCGGTTGCAGGTATAGCACCTCACCTGGTAAGGTGCTTGCCTCCGGAATTCCAAATTCCCCCCCCTGTAGGTCCGAATTGGATTACCCGCTCGTGGTCCACCGCGGGCCACCTCCGGGGCCGCCTGCCATGGTCCAGGTCCTGCCAGGCGCTGGTCCACCAGCCTCCGGACCATGCCCGCCAGGTCAGGACCCACGTCGGGGGCGGGCCCCCTAAGGGGTCCGCCCTCCATCGGGGGTCCCATCTGGCGGACCGCCATTGCGAGACGCTCGCCCCCCCGGGCCAGGGGCCTCGCTGCTTCCCAACGGGCCGCAGCGTCAGCCGCCTGGCTCAGAGTCTGCGGGCGCCACATGGCGAGCTGTTGCCGGAGCTCAATATCCGGGAGGGCCTGGATAAAATGGTCCAGCGCCAGGCTCTCCCGGGAATCCGCTGCCATGCTAGCATGTGCGATCCCCACTGCGCGGCGAATGTCGTGGGCAAGTTCCCCGATGGCTTCCTGGGGCTTGCGCTTTCGCAGCGCGAGCTGAGCTTTAACAAGCTCGCTCTGCTGTTCTATTCCAAATCGATTAATTAGGGCGTCGCGGAGGGCTGGCAGGGTGAGAGCACCCGCTGGTAATGCCGTCAGCACCTCCGCCGCCGCGCCGCGCAATGCGGCCACCAGGTGTACTCCACCTTCGTCCTCACCCCAACCGTTACCCTTACACACACAGTCGAACTGCGCCAGGTACGCGCGTAGATCACTCTTGCCGTCATACGGCGCGAGTGGGACCTTGTGGGACCACCTCGTATGCGAGTCGTTGCCCGCCGGCCGGACCCCGTGCGTCGCCCCTTGCGGGGTCAGCGCGGGGCCGAACCGGCCGGGCCCCCACAGTACATTACCCCCAAGGGGCTCTCGTGCCTCCCCGGTCCCTCCAACAACTACCCCTGTTGGTGTCGATGCATGGGTCACACCTCCGCAACCCGCTACCCATTCCATACCACCACAACCTTGCTCACCCACACCTCGCACCTCTCGTTCCATACCCTCCGGACCAGCCATACACCTCACTCTTGGCCTCTCACGAACATCCGGGTCTATCTCGACCCCCAAGCTTATTAAATCACCTGGCGCATCATACGCACGACCATATTGGTCACCACTTACACCGGGTCCTCTTTCTCTTCGCTTCTCCTCCATCACCTGCGAATCCCTCATCCGGTTAATGAGCACATCATCACGATCCGAACACAGACTTTGGACCAATTCTTTTACTTCCTCCTTTATCTCTTTCTTATCCTCTCTCCGTCGCTTCTTAATTTCGCTCACCCCTTCTTCCACTTCTTCTAATTTTTGCTTCATCTCCTTCATCTCTTCGTGCGCCCCTTTAAGTTCTTCCTCTAACTCCACTTTATTTTTTTCTATGTGCTCCCGCACCTCCCGCTCTTTAACCTCCATTACCTCTACCACCTTGTCCATTTTCCTCGTCAGGTCCTCATGTACCGTCTGGCACTCTTTTTTAATTACCCCTACGTCCTTTTTCATCTCCTTCTGTGTCGATTTTAAACCCTCTATTACCGCTGTGTTCTTCTTTACCTGGTCCCCCAACTCCTTTTGTCCCACTGTCAGTTGTTCTACTCCCAGCGTCAACTCCTCTATACCACCTTGCAATTTTACAGTCCCCTTTCTCACCTCTTTCTCCATGCGCTCCTTACAGTGCCTCACCTCCTCGCGCACTCCTCCGACCTCCTCACTCACTCCTCTTCTGATCTCCTCTCCCATCACTTGCATCTCCTGCCCAGATGCCACCCTCATCTGCTCCATTTCCTCCCTGTGAGCATCCAGTTTGGTTTCTACCCCCATTCTGACCCCCTCTATCTGCTGCTCCATTTGTTTAACTTCCCTTTCCGCTTGGTCCCTCATGTCCCTCAATTTGCCTTCCATACTGTTTTCTAACCCCTCTAACCCCTTTTGCATCCCTTCCATTTGATTCTCTTGAGCGGCCATTCTGTTTTCTACCCCCATTAACCCATTTCTCACCTCTTTTATCCCGTTGTCTAACCCCTCAAAATTATTGTCTAACTTCCCAAATTTCTTGTCTAACTCCTCAAAATTATTGTCTAACTTCCCAAATTTCTTGTCTAACTCCTCAAAATTATTGTCTAACTTCCCAAATTTCTTGTCTAACTCCTCAAAATTATTGTCTAACTTCCCAAATTTCTTGTCTAACTCCTCAAAATTATTGTCTAACTTCCCAAATTTCTTGTCTAACCCCTCACCAGTACCCCTCGCTTCGTCCCTCATTACCCCCATTTGGCCCTCTAATCGCTCACCCTGAGCATCCATCCGGTTCCCCATTACCCCCATTTGGCCCTCTAATCGCTCACCCTGAGCCCTCATTCCCACAATTTGGTCTCCCATTCGTTCCATAAGGGCCCTCATTTGCAACATAAAAAGGTTCGGATCCACCAGGGGCGCTGCCACGGTCGCGGGCGCGGTGACCAGCGAGGCGCCATTTTGCGCGTCTGCTACCCTCGCTGCTTCGCTCTCCTCACGTCCCTCAATTTGGTCCTGGACCGACCCTGCCTCACTCTCCCCTACCGGACCCCAGCCGTCTTGATCCGCCATAGCGCGACTTGCAAAATTCGAGTTTCGTAAAACAAAACAAATTTCGGCCGCTCCAAATTTTGACCAAATTTTT